>NC_140213.1:22226289-22826289 GCF_951802725.1 Rutilus rutilus | reverse complement strand
TGACAAAATATGATTGTGTTATAAAAGTTATTGCTATATAAGTGATTTTTTAGTGTGTATTCAAGTATGAATGCAAGCACATGTGGAAATATTTAATTAATAAATAGAATGACCAGCAGTAGAAGACCACTTATTGGCTCACTTTCACTTTAAACCTCATGATTTTGACCAGTTTTCTGCACTAAAGCAAACCAGTGTTTCCATGTTAACTCAATAATGCATACTTGCTACGTATGCTACACACAGTAATGCTACACACACACACACACACACACACACACACACACACATACACACACACACACACACATAATATTAATATATATATATATATATATGTTGGTACACTCATTATGAGGACATTTAGGTGTAATGGGTTTTAATATGCTAATGACATTTTCTTGCTCCTTAACTGCACATCCCAGAAAACTTGAGCATTTTCATCCACTAGAGGGCGCGAGCTGTATTGTTCTTCCGTTTTTACCGGAAATGAAGCCATTTTGTCTACTTTCGGGAAAGGTAAGGCATGCGGTGTGGTTGGTCTGTGTGTAATCTTAATCATCTGTGTATTAATCTTTATAATATTGAAAAAAATTTGGCCAGTGTAAGTTGTTTTTGTTCGTTTGAATGTTTAGTGGTTGTATTTTGTGATTAATTGTATAAAGGCAGCGTTTTATTACAGTGCTAAATTCATCTTTATTCACCTGTCAGCACTTTGACTAGAACAAGAAATAAGTTACTGTTTGAAACATATTTGGTGTTGTGATTGTTCTTATTAGTTTAAAATTTAAATTAGTTGAAATTAAAATTTTGATTCCTCTTATCGATTCTTTTGTGAGCATTTCAATATTACTTTATACAATTCAAGTGCAAGACGACTCGCGACTGTTTTTTGTGCTGTCTGTTGTGTACACATCCACAGCTCGCTTACAGAAAAAGTCATTTTAAACCTTTCAACTCGTGCGCTGTTCTCTGTGTACAGTGAAGCGCACTCACAGAAAATGTGATTTGTAAAATTGATCTGAAACGATTCAAGCGCGGTTGAAGACTCCTGCGCTGTTTTCTATGATGTAGCCTATGCACAGTATGTCAAGTACGTGAGCACGAGACGGCTCGCGCGCTGTCTTCAGTGCTGCAGGCATATTGGGCAAGTCTTAAAGTGACAGGAGCGGCTGTCTGTTACAGTAATCAAAGGACAAAGAGAAAATTCACTCGTTCTTGACTAAATAACTTTTGTATCTGTATTTGTACCTTATTTATAAAAAAGTGTACTGGTATTTTACATTTGAATTACAGCTTTTTATACCTGAAAATCTTAACACTGTTTATTTCAATCTTTTATTTGTTCAATTGTATCTATATTTGCAATTGATTTTTTTTATTTGTTCTCTTTTAATTACTGAGTGTTTACTTATCTGTATTAATGCTTTAATGTATATTTAGTTAGGCTAGTTGATTTACTATGGTATTTTTAAACCACAGGCAAAATTTTCCAGTGCAATTGCTCTTTAGCCTGTTGATTTTTGTTCTGATATTCAGCTTCAATTAAGTGTTTTGTAATAAGAAATGTTTTTACGCCATTGGAATTGGTAAGCACAAATAAAATTGGCATTGTTAAAATTTAAACGATGGTATAATATACACTGCGGTACATGCTTGGTGTTAAAATGTTAGTGCTTGTAATGATCATAATCAGCCCATAATTCCGAATTAGATCTGTGCATGAGGTTTTAAAGTGTCAGTTCCTTAATATTCTTTCTGTAGTTTGTCATTAAGATAAAGTAAAAAAAAAACTTGCTGCTCTTGGCAGTAGCCTATAACTTAAGTAGTTGAAATAAAAATCAATGTATATTGCATGCACAGATTACAATTCTATTATGACTTTAATTCTATTGTAATATTAACTGATAATGAAAGTAGGGTAATTTTTGTTGTATTTTTTTGTAATTTGCTTGTATTGTGAAAAAAAAAACATTTTAGTCATTGACTCAACTTATTCAGAATACAAAATAAGATTTTTTATACTTCTTACCATTTTAATGCATGTATTTGTAGGGATGTCACGATACTAGAAATCTAGTAGTTAGTACGAACAAAAGTATTCGAGACCACAGAGAAAAAAAATGTGTGTAATACACTGTTCGCTTTGGTTGAGTGGTTATTGACTGAAGACTGTTTCTCAGAGAACTTGCGAGTACATTATAGTTTAAAATCGCTTAAATTTATAAATTGGGATGATGTAAAATGATGTGCCATAAAGTCATGTGGATACTTTGAAGTCAGTTGTGCATTTTGAGAGCATAATATATAAAATATATAATATTTTTCTCAAATGTAATGCTTTTGTTTTAATCAAATTGTGTGGGTTTTTTTTTCCTTTTTCTTTTATGTTGCAGAAGACTGAAACCTGATTTTGAGGTAAGATGTTACTTTTTTGATAAAATATAGTAATAACAATCAATAGTGTATAGTATAAGGAAACATTTGGATAAAGTTGTGAATGTTTTACAATATTATTTGTATGGCTGCAATAATCAACAATGAATGTCATTATTGATTACCAGGGCTGGGTATCAATTCAGATTTTACAATTCGATTCGTAAGCTCTCAATTCGATTCGATTTGGTTTTCGATTTTGATTCTAAATTCGATTTTGATTCCACTCAATGAATAGCCTATATATTTAATACAAATCCTATATTTATAAAAAAAGAAAAAGAAAAGTGAACATAAGTTTACAAGTGTATTAAAAATAAATTTTATTAAGCAACAAACCTCTATATTAAACTCTTTTTATTTTAGGTACACTTGGGTACATTAAAACAGAACACAACTCTATATTTCAATTGCATACAATGAATTGACAGAATTTTGATGCTAGATGAAAAATTGATGCTGAAAATTGGACAAGTCAGAACAGTCGCATGCCTTGATCAAACAGGTTAACAATCCTTATAAAGCCATTAAAAAAACCTTGCATATATTTATCTGTCTAGGTAGGACATATATAGCCTGGCTCCGCCCTCCTGCGTACTTCCGCTCAATTTCATTTTCCTTCAGTACTACGTCTGGGACTGTTGTATATTCTTGGGTTTCCAGAAACAAATTTTTTGTAGGACCAATCAGCGAATAGAGGGAGTGGCTGAGAACGATGGCGTTGATGTGATCTCACACATGACTAGCGTCGGCCAATAGTGAGCCTACGTGTGACGTACAACACAGACGCGCTGCTCTATCAAGACTCGAGGAACAGAGAGAAGGAAATTAATAGTGGAATAAAGTAGTTATTTTTGTTTGTTTTTGCGCACAAAAAGTATTCTCGTCGCTTTATAAACTTTATAAAAGACAGACATCTTATTCTAAACATAATCCTCTGATCATTCGGACGACCACACGTTAGCGATTGGCTGTGGCAGATCCTGAGTGACTCTGGACAGATCCAATAGTTTTGAACTTTAACAGAGAACCCGCCTACAAGGAAGTAAACGTTTCTCAATGGAGAGAGGCCAGACTCAATGTACAAATGAAATGTACGAGAGTCTGGTAGAACCAGGCTAGGACATATAGGCCTACAGAAATTTAATAAAGTTGTCAAACAGTCTGTGATGCATTCATTATAGACTAATCCTTATTAAAGTTACAAAAGTTATTTAGTCAATAGCTGTGAGTGTTTTTATGTTCACTTTTTTCTTTGATTAACTTTAACGACAGAGATAATTACTGGCTACTGTGTACTGTCCCTTTAAGAGACCAACCGCTGCTGACAGAGACGCGGATCTCACACGCGCCTCATTCACGTTCACCATAACTGCTCTTATGTTATTAAGATACTCGACAAAAAGACATTTTGGCATAATTCTGTGTGTTATTGTTCGTTCAAACGCGAAAGTGAACTATTCTGGGCTGTCTTGTGCGCACGCATGATATCAGCGCGAGTCTTTCGGTGTGTCACACAGGACATTCACGTCTCATAATTGCGTAGGCTTGACAGCGCGATTGCGATATGATTAATTATGCATCCTAGTTGAGGTTATTTTATGATTAAGATAAAACAAACAAATCTTACAGCATTAATGGAGTTGTAAAATGGAGTTTGCAAGCCTATGAACAGTGGAGGAAAACTAATACTGGCTTTAGGGTAATAGATAAATAAATATGGAAAAAAATCGATTCGTGGCCTTTGAGAATCGATTTTGAATTGACCACATTTTGAAAAACGATTAATCGAAAAATAATTTTTTTTGCCCAGCCCTATTGATTAGTCATCAGTGCACGTAAAGCTTCATTCAGTTGTCAAATTACAGTTCTGAATAATGCATTTCTGTGGAGAAAATAACAGAGGAAACAGAGTGAGCTTCTGCTGTAAACATGCGTGATCCAAGCTGATCAAAACATGAGGAAAAATTATTTCTAGCTTAACTAATGCATTAACATAATGTTAAAGGATTAGTTCACCTAAAAATGAAAATTTCCTGATAATGTGAAATAGTATATAATTTTTTTTTTTTTTTTTTTTTGTAAATGATTGAACAGTTTGCTAGATAAGACCCTATTCCTAAGCTAGGATCGTGCGGAGCCATTTGTTGACACGTTTATATTCTAGCACAAACAAACTTATATATATATATATTTTATATGCCATGTGCAATGTATATCTATTTCATACCACAATACTGTTATATGGTAATTTTATTTGATGAATACATACTCTAAATCCATTAAATTCAGGAACACTGAATAAACCACTTCATACATCACCCAGTCTTTAAATGAAGTAGGCTATTGTCATGTGATGTTTGGAGGAGAAGCATATATTTTAACGAGAAAATGACATATCTGGCAATCCCGTTGTTTCATTTGTCCTGTCACAGATACTGTCCGGACAGTAAGGTTCAGTTTTTCCATGTTTCAGAAGTGATTCTACGTAGGCTATACTGGGTTAACACAACGCTTTTCCACTCAGGGGGAAAGGATTGTTTTCCCCCACGCCAACCCCACCCAGCTATAACACGACACACCGATCATTTCTATTAGAGACAAAGAGTTAAAATTCAGAGCAAAAAATATAAATTTTGCTGAAATATCTGTTGTTGGACGTTAAATTTAGGTTTAAAAGTCACCATGTAATTACATTCTTTTTATGAGAGTAGCAACTATAAAAGAACAATAGCATGCAATTGAATATAAATGTTAATTAGGAAAACTAATGTTTGTCCTTGCAGAACATTTGTCTTATCTGTTAACAAAAAAAAATTCTTTATTGTTATCTTCATTTTTAATTTAGAGATATAAACTTTTGCTTTATAACTCATATAATGTATATCATAGATATATTCACTATATATGTTTCCGGGCAGGATGTGGTATTGTGTGTTTTGTCAATAAAAGTAAATTGGGGAAATGTATTTAAAATCTAATAAGAGGATAAAGGTCTTAACTGTTATAAAGATGTAAATAAAATGAAAAAACTTGGTTATACTGACATCTAGTGGTAAAACTAAGTAAAACAGGGTCGTGCAAGCTGGTTGCTTTTAGAAGTGTTTCAGATATACGGTTATTTCTGGGGATTCAGAGCATGATGCATTGCTGATTATGGTATTAGTGCACTCACATTATGTTCTTTAAAATACAAAGTTTATTTACAAGCATATTTACTATGTAGATTTATGATATTATCTTTGTTACATATGTGTAAAATTAATTTAGTTCTGTGTTGGTATTATGATAAGCTAATGTGTCATCTAAATAGTTGCCAGTTATTATTCTGTTATGTAGTTTTAAACTCAAAACATTTTATAATCCAATAAAGTTAATGCTTATATATTTTTAAAATCTTTGCATATGAAAACATTGTATCTGATAAATACCAAATTAAACATTGAAATGCAAAATTATCATCATTAATAGAATATCTTGTTTTAATGTGAACAAACACGAATGCATTTTATTTTTAGATGTTTTATTCTTTATTGTACTGTTTGTGAATTGTGATGCAATAATGTGTAATTTTATTTGTTTTTGTGTGTACAGATGCCTCGTACAAAGCAAGCCCGGCGCTCCCAGGCTGCAAAGAAGAGGATGGCAGACCGGATGGCTGCTGATCCTGAAGAGGCTCTGCCACCTCTTAAAAAATTGGCAGAAGTAACAGAACGTTGTGTACATCACAACGGGGCTATAAAACTTGGTCATAACAGTGGTCATAACAGTGGTCTAACAAGTGGTCTAACAAGTGGTCTAACAAGTGGTCTAACAAGTGGTCTAACAACTGGTCTAACAACTGGTCTAACAACTGGTCTAACAACTGGTCTAACAACTGGTCTAACAACTGGTCTAACAACTGGTCTAAACAATGATGCTAAAAACACGGATCATAATAGTACCGTTAACATGACCATGAAAGCTGTTTCTGATTTGTGTCCACAGAAATCGTACATCAGAGGCTCTTTCCATCAGGGTGCAAAGTGTTTTGGCGACAATAGTGGCAGGCAATGTGCAGCAAACAGTTTAACTGCAATCTTGATGTGTAAGGTGAAAAATGTGTTGCGATGGACCTCGAGTGACCTGAATGATGTTCTGATGCGTGGAGATGACCTGTACAGTGCCATGAGAGACACCGGCAAAATCAACGATCCTGTGAATGGCTACATAGAAGTTGCTGAGCTGCCTGACACACACACACTGAATGATTGTTGTTTTTCAATAAACTATTCTTCTGTGTCATATACTGGGTTGTTTGGAATTAATCGATACGATGAAGGTCTACAAGGTGTTGCCATGTCATTTGATGATGCATTACATGAAGCATTCCAGAGGTTTGATGCATGTTTGGTAAATATAAGGCAAACCATATGTGCAGCTGTCAGACAAGGTTCATGGTATGCAGTGATTGATCCGCATGCACGACTCGGTGATGGAACAGTTTCAGCTCGTGGTAAGAGTGTAGTGGTTTTCCATCCTAGCATAACCTCTTTGGGCATTCATTTTAAGAGACTGGGTGCATCTTTGAAAGCATATAATCGTCCATTTGAGCTAACGGGGGTGCAGGCAAATGTGATTGACAAACACAGTCAGCATGATCGATTGGTGTGCCATCCAGTGATGGAGGAAAATACTGAAGCAATAAGAGTGAGTAAAGGTGTAAACTCAGAAATGGCAAGTTGCAGTCACTCTATGACTGATTTCATGAGCATAGATCAAATACTTATGAATGAAACATGTACACAAGAGAACACTGGAATATCGCCTGAATTCCCAAGCAATGAAAATGCAGCTGATGTTGAATTTATTTCCCAAACTGACAGTGTTTCTTTGACTGATTTCACAAGCACAGATCAAATAAAGAAAACGGGACTGTTTTCTTCCTGCCCTAATGAAGATGCCTCTGAAGTTGAATTCATTACTCAAACTGACAGTGTTTCTTTGACTGATTTCACAAGCACAGATCAAATAAAGAAAACAGGACTGTTTTCTTCCTGCCCTAATGAAGATGCTTCTGAAGTTGAATTCATTAATCAAATTGACAGTGTTTCTTTTCAGTTTAATCCATTAAAAGTACAGCAACAAAAAACTATTTGCTTGAAGCTGAACATTGTACACGTTGTAAAAGAACAGAATAATCCAAATGAGATTGTTGAAATGGCTGAACCTTGTGAAACCAAAGATATTGTGGGTGACGGTAACTGCTTTTTCAGAGCGGTAGCTTATGCTGTAAGTGGAAGTGAACGAGAACACAGAAAACTGAGGCGTGCTGTGGTAACACACATAATCAAGAATGAAGGAAGGTACACTCAGTATCTGAGACAAGGACACAGTTCAGTTGTAAACTATATCAACACTTCAAGAATGAAATATGTTGGAACTTGGGCAACAGAGCTGGAAATACAAGCAACCAGTGATTTAATTGGTGTGGACATATTTACATACAGTCAAGACAAGTGGCTTAAATATTCAGCCTTAACTGTCTCAAATAGACATAGCTGTCAATTCAATGGGATTTACTTAAAACATGTAAATAGCTGTCACTATGAAGTTGTTGTATGTGTAAAAATAACAGATGGTAACTGTGCTTCCATTTGTAAATCATCATTTGATGATTCAATGTTGCATGGATCGTTAAATGCTAAATCAGACCCACGTACACTCTATAGAAAGAGAGTGCTATACAGCAGTAATCAGGACTTAAAAGAGGGGAAAAAAATGGAGGCAAAGAAAAGATATCATGACGATGAAATATACAAAGAGAAAAAAATTAAATTTGGCATTGAAAAGTATAAACAAAATGAACAGTATCAAGAAAAACTAAAAAAATATAGCACAGATAAATACACATCAAATGATTTGCATTGTAATGCTGTGAAAAAATATAGCATATGTAAGTATAGCACAGATGAAACACACAAAGAGTCTGTGAAGAAATATAGTATTCATAAATACAAGGAAAATGGAAAGCACAAGTCTAAGGTGATTGATTACAACAAAGAAAAATATAAAAATGATAATAGTTTTGCTAGTAGTATTAAAATTAGAAATGCTGAAACTCGACGAGATGCACAAATCCAAAGGAAAGAGATTGACTGTGTAATTGAGCAATTTAAAGAAAAAATATCTACAGGTCCTGACTATGTTTGTTCAGTTTGTCATCGTTCTTGCTTTAAAATGCAGGTCAAACACTGTACAATAAGTAAATATTCACAAAAATCAGTCCATGCAGGATATATTGCAGAAAAATGTATAACACTGAATTATTTGCATAAGTGTAATGAAGACTGCAGTAAAGTCTGTGTTTATAAAAATACTCCAGCTGAATCTCTGTGGATTTGTCACACATGTGATAGAAAGATTAGTGAAGGTAAAATGCCTGCTGAAAGTGTAGCAAACAATCTCGCTCTGGATCCCATTCCTGTTGAATTGAGCTGTTTAAACTCTCTTGAAGAACATCTAATAGCAATGCATATTCCATTCATGAAGATGCTGGCATTACCACGAGGAGGACAGAATGGGGTTCATGGACCAGTGACTTGTGTTCCATCTAATGTGACAGATGTGGTGAATGTTTTACCAAGATCAGAAAATGATGATTTAATGATACGAGTAAAACTTAAACGGAAATTAACGTACAAAGGACATTATGAATATACATTTGTGCACACTGATCATGTCAAAACTGCTTTGGCATACTTAAAAGAAAATAACAAGTGGTATAGAGATGTAGAGTATAATGAAACTTGGATTAATCCTTTGAGTAAAACAGAGGAACAGGTCAATGATACAAGTGATAACACTGAACTAGATGTCGATGGATGTCAGGACATGTGTGTTGTTAAAGAGCACAATGTTGACAATGAGGATGAAGAGATCACTGATGAAACACTTCATGATCGACAGCAACATGGTTTGTTTATGGATTCATGTTTACAGCCAGTGGACATTGCACAAGAGGTTTTAGATCAGCATTTTGATGGCATTATGTCACTTGCACCAGCAGAAGGCAATAATCCAGTGAGAATGTTAATGGATGAAACCAATGAAGCCAAATGTTTTCCAGTGCTCTTCCCAAAAGGAACAGGCACATTTCATGATCAACGACCTGAAAAATTAACGCTGTCTAGATACTTAAATAATAGAATTCTAAATGCAGATGGTCGTTTTGCTCAAAACCTAGATTACATCTTTTATGGACAATATTTGTCTGAGCTTAATCAAGTTATCTCAAATGTATCTATTGCTTTGCGGAAAGGCCATGACACAAGCAACAAAACAAAAATTACTGCAGAAATGCTGACAAACAAAGAGTCATTGCAAAAGATTTTAAATTTTGATCAGGGTTATAAATTCTTGAAGCCAGTGAGAGGGAGTCCTGTTTTTTGGCAAAGTGTTCAAAAAGATTTGTTTGCAATGGTGAGACAATTAGGTATCCCAACCTGGTTTTGCTCATTTTCATCAGCAGACTTGCGATGGCCAGAGTTAATTCAAGTCAAGTCAAGTCATCTTCATTTATATAGCGCTTTTAACAATGTAGATTGTCTCAAAGCAGCTTTACAGAGATAAGCGTATAATTTAAGGTAACAGAGATTGTTTCGGCTTTACAGCAGAGTTAAGTTATTTCCATCTAAAGTTAGTTTTAATTGATTTGGTTCCGTCGCAATGATCATTTGTTATTAAATTAGGGGCCGCTAAGACGACACCATTCTCTCTACACAGACTTTAAACGCGAACCTGTGAGAAACGCTGATGGCGGTCACATGCGCATTTAGAATGGGTTCTATAGTTATGTGCGTTAGAATATACGCAGGTTTGGAATTCCCTACAAGCCAAGCCTAAACAAAATACTTGTCTTTCCTTATAAATTTTGATAAGGAATTTTATTTTATTTGTTGCTTTGGGGTAGGACCGCAAGACGAATTTTCCCGACAACGCCTTATCTGTAGAGTGGTAGTGGGATCCTCCATAGGGAGAGACTAGTTGGCACTTCAGCACTGCGTTGTCATCGGTCCAGGTGAAGGTCCTTCGTCAGATCTGGATACGGCCCGGATCCGGCAGGCTGCAGGAAAAACCTTGGGATAAACACAGACACTAAAATTAGCGTAGATGCCATTCTTCTCATGATGTAACGAGTACATCAGGATTTTTGGGAAGTGTTCCCGGTTCCGGCTGACCTAATCTATGCAGCATAACATTAAATTATAGAAGTCTATAATGTATTATGTGAAAGCTAGGTCAAAGAGATGTGTCTTTAATCTGGCTTTGAACTGACAGAGTGTGTCTGCTTCCCGGACAATGGTAGGAAGACTGTTCCAGAGTTTTGGTGCTAAATAGGAAAAGGATCTACCGCCAGCAGTGGATTTTGATATTCTAGGTATAATCAACTGGCCGGAATTTTGAGATCGTAATAGACGTGACGGACTATAATGCGTTAAGAGCTCGCTCAAGTACTGCGGAGCTAAACCATTCAGTGCTTTGTAAGTAATAAGCAATATTTTAAAATTTATGCGATGTTTAATAGGGAGCCAATGCAGTTTTGACAGAACTGGGCTAATATGGTCATACTTCCTGGTTCTGGTAAGAACTCGAGCTGCTGCGTTTTGAACCAGCTGTAGTTTGTTTATTAAGCGTGCAGGGCAACCACCTAGTAGAGCATTACAATAATCTAGCCTTGAGGTCATGAACGCATGAACTAATTGTTCCGCATTTGTCAATGAGAGCATATGACGTAATTTAGATATATTTTTAAGATGGAAAAATGCAGTTTTACAGATACTAGACACGTGACTTTCAAATGAAAGATTGGTATCAAAGAGCACACCCAGGTTCCTAACCGACGACGAAGACTTAACAGAGCAGCCATCAAGTGTTAGACAGTATTCTAGGTTATTACGTGAGGAAGTTTTTTGTCCAATAATTAGAAACTCTGTTTTTTCAGAATTTAGAAGTAGGAAATTACAAGTCATCCAATTTTTTATATCCGCTATGCATTCCGTTAATTTTGTGAATTGATAAGTTTCGTTAGGTTTTGAAGAAATATAGAGCTGAGTATCATCGGCATAACAGTGAAGGCTAATGCCATGTTTCCTAATGATATCTCCTAAGGGTAGCATGTACAGAGTGAACAGCAGCGGTCCTAGTACTGAGCCTTGTGGTACGCCATACTGAACTTGTGATCGATGAGACATCTCTTCATTTACTGCTACAAACTGATAACGGTCAGATAAGTATGATTTAAACCATGCTAGTGCATTTCCCGTAATGCCAACATAATGTTCTAATCTATTTAAAAGAACGTTGTGGTCGATGGTGTCAAACGCAGCACTAAGATCGAGTAACACTAATAGAGAGATACAACCACGATCGGATGATAAGAGCAAATCATTTGTGACTCTAACGAGAGCTGTCTCAGTACTATGGTACGGTCTAAATCCGGACTGGAAATCCTCGCAGATATCATTTCTTTCAAGAAAGGAACACAGTTGTGAGGATACTGCCTTTTCTAATATCTTTGACAGAAAAGGTAGATTCGAGATCGGCCTGTAATTGACTAATTCTGAAGGATCAAGTTGCGTTTTTTTAACAAGCGGTTTAATCAAAGCCAGCTTAAAGTTTTTTGGTACGTATCCTAATGACAAAGACGAATTAATGATATTAAGAAGAGGATCTATGACCTCTGG
Organism: Rutilus rutilus; assembly: GCF_951802725.1. Lineage (NCBI taxonomy): Eukaryota > Metazoa > Chordata > Actinopteri > Cypriniformes > Leuciscidae > Rutilus > Rutilus rutilus. The sequence continues at coordinate 22,814,128 of NC_140213.1, read as the reverse complement.
AAGTATTTCTTTCAGTAGCTTAGTCGGTATAGGGTCTAACATACATGTTGTAGATTTAGATGATTTAATGAGTTTAGTAAATTCTTCCTCTCCTATAGCAATGAATGAATCAAATTTTTCCTCAGGGAGACTACAATGCACTGCCTGATGCGATACTGTAGTAGACGGTTGCATAGTTATAATTTTGTCCCTGATATTATCAATCTTATAAGTGAAGAAGTTCATATAGTCATTACTGCTGTGCTGCTTGGAAACTTCGGTGCTTGAAGCTTTATTTTTCGTTAGTTTAGCCACCGTTTCAAATAAATACCTAGGATTATGTTTATTTTCTTCTAATAGGGTTGAAAAATAAGCAGATCTAGCAGCTTTTAAAGCCTCTCTGTATGCAATCGAACTCTCTTTCCATGAAATGCGAAATACCTCTAGTTTTGTTTTCTTCCAGTTGCGCTCCATTTTTCTGGCTGCTCTCTTAAGGGCCCGAGTGTGCTCGTTGTACCACGGCGTTGGACTATTTTCTTTAATCTTCTTTAAGCGCAACGGAGCAACTGTGTCTAAAGTGCTGGAAAAGAGAGAGTTAAACGTTTCTGTTGTAATATCTAGTTCTTCTAAGCTATCTGAGATGCTGAGATGATGAAACTGATTAGGAAGATTATTAATAAAGCAATCTTTAGTAGCAGAAGTGATAGGTCTCACATATTTGAAACACGGAGTCGGCTTTGCAGCCTTGGCTAAATGCAAATTACACGAGACTAGATAATGATCTGAGATGTCATCGCTCTGCTGCAGAATTTCAACGGCATCCACATCTATTCCATGTGATAATATTAGATCTAGAGTATGATTACGACGATGAGTAGGTCCTGACACGTGTTGTCTAACTCCAATTGAATTTACAATGTCTTTAAATGCCAATCCCAATGCATCTTTTTCATTATCGATGTGTATATTAAAATCACCAACAATTAGTAATTTATCTGCAGTCAATATTAATTCTGATAGAAAGTCCGCAAATTCTTTGATAAAGTCTGTATGGTGCCCTGGTGGCCTGTATACAGTAGCCAGCACAAATCTCAAACGTGATTTATCGTTTACACTATAGATTTTTACATTAAGCACCAATGCTTCAAAAGAATTATATTTAAAACTTGATTTCTTAGTGGTTTTGAAACTATTACTATAGATTACAGCAACACCACCCCCTTTGCGTTTCAGACGAGGCTCATGTTTATAACAGTAATCTTGCGGGGTTGATTCATTTAAAGTAATGTAATCGTTTGGTTTTAGCCAGGTTTCTGTCAAACACAGCACATCTAGGTTATTATCTGAAATCATATCGTTAACAACGAGTGCTTTTGAAGTAAGCGATCGAATATTCAGCAACCCAAGCTTTAGCATTTGCTCATCTGTATTATAGCTGTTTTTTATTTGTTGAACATCAATTAAATTTTTAACCTTAGTTGGGTTTAAACGTTTTTTGGATTTCCAAATTCGGGGAACAGACACAGTCTCTATATGATGATAGCTAGGTGAAAGAGGCTCTATGTGATAGGATTTATCTGACCTTGGTGACGCGAGGCCGCTAGCAGACAGTCGGTTAAGCCAGTCTGTCTGCTTCCTGACCTGAGCCCCAGATTGTCATGTTTGAGCTCTAAGACTATGAGCCATATTACTAGAGAGAAGAGCAGCACCATCCCAGGAGGGATGAATACCATCTCTTTTCAACAGGTCAGGTTTGCCCCAAAAACTTTTCCAATTGTCTATGAATTCTATATTATTAAGCGGACACCACTTAGACAGCCAACCGTTAAGCGAACATAATCTACTAACTATCTCATCACTCCTGCGAACAGGAAGGGGGCCAGAGCAAATTACAGTCCTTGACATCGTACTTGCAAGTTCACACACCTCTTTAATATTAATTTTGGTGATCTCCGACTGGCGGAGTCGAACATCATTAGTGCCGACATGAATAATGATCTTAGAGAATTTACGATTAGCATTAGCCAGCACTTTTAAATTTGCTTTGATGTCAGGCGCTCTGGCTCCCGGCAAACATGTGACTATGGTGGTTGGTGTCTCTATTTTCACGTTCCGTGTAATAGAATCGCCAATAACTAGGGCACAATCATTCTCAGTGGGTGTTTCACTGAGCGGGGCAAATCGATTTGTTATGGTAATCGGAACGGAAGAGTGGTTTTTAGATCCGCGACTAGAGCGATCCCTCACTGTCACCCATTTGCCCGGCTGCACGGGCTCTACTTCAGCCAGAACCGACTCATGTAAAGTGTGCACTATTCTATGCGCATCCAAAACATCTAAAGCACTAGCACTCTTACTATCCTCAATTAAAGTTTGGATGCGTGTTTCTAATTCTGAAATCTTCTCTGTCAACCTAACTGTCTCCTTACATTTATCACATATAAATCCTATATTGTCGACAGAGAAGCCTATACTAAACATGTGACATGAAGTGCAAGTGACAATAACAGGACAAGACATTACTCACCGTGTTTGTTGAGTGATTCTTACTCACCTGAGCTTTTTATGAACTCAAAGGCGCGGACGCGCGAGAGAAAAATAAATAAATAAAATAGCTGAGCGCACGGGTGGCGCGTTAACAGGCTAGCGAATTACTAGCGTGTTGTGCTAGTAGTACTAATAACAAAAGCTAGCGATGTCAGGTTAATCTGAGATGTTGGGTAAAATGTAGTAGTATAAACAACTAGAAATGGTAGTAAAATGATGGTTCAAAACAAAGAAATATATGGCTAAGACGGAGCTTATCGCACCGAATCAAACAAACACACTCACAGCAGGCAGCGAGGCAGACAGGAGCAATCGATCCTGTAATCTATTAATGCAATCTATTGTGAAACAAGAATGCTGTGAAACTCCTATTGATGAACTGGACTGGTCTGATAGATGTGGGATGCTTAAACGCAATCCTGTAACTGCTGCCAGAATGTTTGACCATCGATTTCATTGTTTTCTAAGAGATGTGATCATGTCGCCAGCCCAGCCAATCGGAAAAATTATAGATTATTTCTATCGAATCGAATTTCAGCAACGTGGATCCCCTCATACACATTGTCTCTTTTGGGTTGAAAATGCACCACAAGTGGATAGAGATGACGATGATGAAGTTGTATCTTTTGTTGATAAATATGTCACTTGTGAAATGCCACCTGAACAGGAGGAAGAAATGCATGAAATTGTGAGCACTGTCCAACAACACAGCAAAAGACATTCAAAAACATGTAAAAAGAAAGGAACTGTCTGTCGGTTCAACTTCCCACGTCCACCAAGCAAAAATACTTTCATTACAAGAAGCAGCAAGAGTGATAAAGATGAAAAAGAAACAGATGATGAAAAAAATGAAGATAAATGCAAAAAGACAAACAACTGCCAACAAATATCAAAAGAGCTTGCTGAAACTATAATGAAAAGAGTGAGAGAATGTTTATTGAATAGTGATGCTGACTTTGACTCAGTTGACTCTATGTTTGAATCTATTGGTATAAATCAAGAGACATTTGAAATGGCTTACAATAAAATGACAAAGAAAACAAGCGTTGTGTTGAAAAGGAAGCCAAATGATGTATGGGTGAATCAATATAACCCAGATCTTTTACGATGCTGGAATGCAAACATGGACATACAGTTTGTTGTTGATGCTTACTCATGTATAGTATATATCATTTCGTATATTTCTAAAGCTGAGAGAGAAATGGGATTGTTGTTGGCTAATGCTCAAAAAGAAGCACACAAGCAAGGTAATATGGATGCTAAACAGGCTTTAAGAAAACTAGGAAGTGTGTTTTTACATAATCGAGAGGTCTCAGCTCAAGAGAGTGTGTATCGACTGACTAACATGAAACTAAAAGAAGGATCAAGGAAAGTGGTGTTTATTCCAACTGGTAGTAATCAAATTAGAATGAGTTTGCCCTTAAACACCATACATAAAAAAGCTGAATGTGCAGGAGATGATGGTGATGGCATATGGATGAAAAGCATCTCGGACAGATACAGAGCCCGTCCACATACAGATGAATTCAATGGAATGTGTTTAGCAACCTTTGCATCAGAATACAGAGTTTTGACTGCATCTGAAAAATGTTCAGACAGAGTAAGACTGGAAAATGACATGGGATTTGTGAGAAAAAGAACTCGTACAGAGTCTGCCATTGTTCGATATGCTCGTTTTTCACCCACTAAAAATTCCGAAAATTATTATCAAAGTATTTTAGAATTGTTTTTGCCTCATTTTGTGCGAGATCAATTGAAACCAACAAATTTCACTACACATAAGGATTTTTATGAGACTGGATTTGTAACAATTTCAAATGGTGAGCTTGAATCAGTGAAAATGATAGTGGAAACTAACATGGGAAAATTTGAGAAAGAAGCAGACACAATACAAAGAGCTCAAGATGATTTAGAACAACATGGACCAATGGAAGATGCTTGGGCCCAAATCTGTCCAGAAGCAGAACTTGAACGTCTCGAATGTCTGGAGAGTAAGAAATACCAAATAGAAACAGAAGAAGGTGATGATATCATTCCTGATCTATTACCAAATGTGGGTACTTCCAAGATAGAAAACCATCCATCAGCGATGACTAAGCAAGATGCCATGGATTTACTGCGTTCTTTGAATGAGAAGCAGTCAGAAATCTTTTACAAAGTGCGGCAATGGTGTTTAGCAAAAGTGCAAGGTGAAAATCCAGATCCATTTCATGTGTTCATATCTGGTCCAGGAGGTGTTGGAAAGTCAGTACTGATTAAAGCCATCTATTATGAAACCTCTCGTATACTTTCAAAATTAACAGACAACCCAGATGAGACACATGTGCTATTGAGTGCTCCTACTGGTGTGTCTGCCTACCAGATAAATGGGTCTACTGTACATTCCAGTCTCTCCATTGGAATAAATGCATCACTGCCATATCAGCCACTTGGAGATGAAAAAATTAATTCCTTGAGAGCCAAACTTGGAAAACTGCAGATATTAATTATTGATGAAATTTCAATGGTTGATCATAAACTTCTAGCATATATTCATGGAAGATTAAGACAGATCAAACAAACAGGTGATTACTCTGCATTCGGAAAGGTCTCTGTCATAGCAGTTGGAGATTTTTATCAGCTGTCTCCTGTCAAAGGAAAACCACTTTACACCGAACCAGTGAACTGTGTGAATCTTTGGGAAACTAACTTCAGTTTTGTTGAACTTACAGAGATTATGCGCCAGAAGGACAAACAGTTTGCAGAATTATTAAATCGTTTAAGGCAACGTAAAAAAGATGAAGTAATGCTTGAAGAAGATATTGCTATGCTTAAAACATGTGAAACAGGTGATGGTGATGAGAGTACAGATATCCACATTTATGCAACTAATAGTGAGGTTGATGAACATAATCTAAAAATGGTGCACAAAATATGCTCTGACACAATTACTGTGAACGCCCAAGATTTTGAGAGAAATGCTAAAACTGGCCGAATGGAAAAAATGGATGGGTTTCATCTCAGAGTTCACAACAGTTCTTTGGAAAAATCCCTTGAATTAGCGATCGATGCCCGAGTAATGCTACTGAAAAATATCAATGTATCAGATGGTCTTGTGAATGGAATTTTTGGGACAATTAAATTATTCTGTTATGAAAATGATGAAATATTTCCATCCAAAATATATATTGAATTTGATGATGAACGAGCTGGTAAAGAAGCTAGAGGTAAAAATCCATGTTTAAAACCTGGACTAGAGAAAAGCACACCAATCAAGCCTGAAGAAGAGAAAGTGACAAGCAGTGGTGGTGTCAGAAGACAGTTTCCTTTGAAATTGGCATGGGCTTCCACAGTTCACAAAGTGCAAGGTTTGACAGTGAACAAAGCTGTTGTTTCATTGAAAAAGATATTTGCTCCAGGACAAGCATATGTAGCATTAAGTCGAGTGACGTCTCTTGATGGACTCATAATAGAAGATTTCAAAGAAAAAGCTATTTTTGCAAAAGACAATATTGAGGAAGCTCTACAGAGAATGCCTCCGTTCATTGATCCATGTGGAACCACAGAAAATGTAACATTTCAAATGATGTTACACAATGTCCAAGGGCTCATTCCACATATTTTAGACATTCGGCAAGATAACAGATATTGTCAAGCAGATATGATTTGTGTAACAGAGACGTGGCTAAAACCAAACTATTTGGAGAACGATATCAGTCTTTCTGGATACCACTTTCATGACAAAACACGAGGTGTTGCATATGACACAAGTGAAGATGTTTTTGCTACACTTAAAGAAGAAAATCATGGTGGTGTTGGCATATATCACAGAGAGAATGTAAAAGCTGCTTTAGTTGATTTACCATGCATTAACATTGAATGTCTAATGTGCAATATACAAGACTTAAACACAACTGTAGCAGTCGTGTACAGACCATCATCATATAACATAGCGTTATTTAGAGAGAACTTGATTACCTTAATTCATCAAATAAACTGCTTATCAGGTGGCAAAATAATTCTAGGAGATTTCAATGAAAACATTTTCAATAAATCAACTATTCATGATGTCATGCAGCATTTTGGCTTCACACAAATTGTTGAAAATGCAACAACTGAAAATGGCACATTAATTGACCATATATATATTAAAGATATTGAATTAAATCAAATAAAGATTGACATTATGCCCACATACTTTAGCTATCATGACTGCGTTGTGCTGAAGTGGCTGTTATAATGCAACGTCCATCTAGGGGGGGGGGGGGGGGGGGGGGGGTGGCAGAGGTGGATGACTAACACTGGACGGCCTCTGTGGGAATTCATGCTGCCTTCACGTGCTATCGGAATTAGTGTAAATATTTTGGAAATTCAACATAATATTTACTAAAAATCTTAAACAACTGAATGTTGATCAGTAAGATTTATGAAATAGATAGGCAAGAATCAATATAGATGCTATCCATAATACTATTTTTCTGTACAACAAAACACATGAACATGTCAAACCCATAATCATGGCATAAGAAGTCAGAAATAGGAAATTTCCGATAGCACGTGAAGGCAGCATTAGACATTGGGATTTATAGTGGGTGTTAAGGCCACCTACAAATACATTTCCCAAATTCCTGTTGAATTATCATAATGAACTGTTAATATTTTATTATTTAAATATACATGTCAATATATATATATATATATATATAAAATTCAATGGCCTTAACACCCACACAAACATTTTATTCATTCATTCATTCATTCATTCATTCATTCATTCCTTCATTCATTCATTCATTCATTTTATTTATTTATTTGATGTATTTTATTGATCAAAATGTCTGTGTAATGTCATTTTACAATGAATTTGTATGGAGACCTGCATCATACTGTTGGCTGATTTATAGTAAAGTACTTCAATAGGTGGTGTAAAAAAATGGGAAGATAAATAAAAAAGAAAGAAAAGACAAAGACAAAGATGGACTTTAACAAATATTACACTATCTTTGCTGCTTCATTCTCATCATATTCCAACACTTCAAGTATTGATAAACAGGTAAGACTATTTTATCTTTTAAATTGGTTATAACTTTCATTACTCTGTAATATATGTTTCTGGTATAAGAATATTGTATTAAATTGCTTTAAGCACAATGTTTTATAAGTACATTATTCACTGATATAAGTTGTAAAGTGTAAAAAATCCTAATCATATCCTCATTGTCTATAGGTACATGAAATGTCTCACGCTGCTTTGATGACCACATCATCTTCATTATTAGGACAATATTCAACTCCAGAAACCAGCTGAAGATTACATTCTGCAAATCAATGAAACAGTTTGACTGTAGACAACAATGTCCAGATCATCACACTATCATCACCATTGTAGACTATATATGTGTGGCTCAGTTCAGCATTCAGATCATCACACCATCATAACCATTGTGGACTGTTGACTCTAGGCAAGTCATGGATTCCTGCTCTCAATATCAAATGCGGACCCTCCATCTGTGTGTCTCAGTTCAGCAGTAATTCTTATTCATCACAGTGCAAGGTAACTTTTTCTATTGTTGTCTGTTTATTTTTGTGACTTTGAGCTTATTGCAGCTTTAGCTTTCTGTGTTGAACTTTCTGAAATGCTAATCTCCAGTTTTTGTGTTTCACAGAAGCCAATTTTGTCTGTGATTGATGAAATTGTAGTGGTGTGGTCCTGCATATACTGAAGCAACAACCACACTGTCATTACTGAGGACTGAGCTGAGTGCCCACTGAATTATTGTCATGGGATGACCTGAATTATGCCACATTAAAATATCTTCAGTTTTCACTGGTTCAGTAAACTATCAAGGTGTCTTCATCTCTGCTGGTTCATCCCAGTCATTAGATGTCTTTGTTGCCACTGCTTCAGTCCAGTTCAATGTCATCTTCATCACCACTGGTCCTGCCCAGCTCCAAGTGTGTTTTGCTGCAGCTGGTCACAGCTTTAAGTCTCCTTCGTCACCATCTCTGCCTGGATCTACACTGTCAGACTCTTGGTTCCACCCTGCCTCTTACCTCCATCTTCTCCTCTAAATCATTTTTTGCCTCCTCCCTCCTTGTTTTTCTTCAATGCATTCAAAAGGAATGAATGAATGGTTTATTTTTTATTGTTGATATTTTTAGTTTTTTAAATTAAAAATTGTATTATATAATTTCACATTTTATGTGGACTTGTCTTTTACTCTATATTGCTTCTTTAATGTATTTAACAACTATATTTTTTATTGAAAATTATATTTTTGATTTCAAAATATTGTTTCAATGCATTCTAAAGGAATGAATTAATGTTTCATTTTTTATTGTTGATCTTTTGAGTTTTTTAATTAACTTTTATATTTTGTAATTTCATATTTTATGTGGACTTATTTTTTACTGTTTATTGTCTATTTAATATACTATTTAACAACTATACTTTTTATTGAATGTTACTTTTGCTTTCAAAATGTTTTCAACTAATTTAAAAGGAATGAATGAATGAATGAATGAATGAATGCTTTATTTTTATTGTTGATATTTTTAGTTTAATTTTCACATACTATTTCATACTTCAAAATTATTCTTATTTAATGTGCAAAATAGTTTTGAACATATATTAACACAAATACTTTTCTACTTTCATATGTGAAAACAATTGAAATGAATGAATGAACTAATGAATATTTATTTACAACTGTTGGATATCTTTCTAACATTTTCTTAGTTTAAAAAAATATTATTATTAAATTTATGATTTTTCAATTACTATTTATATTTTTATTTATTTTGATGTGTAGTATTTTACATTTTATTTCTATATTCTGTCATTTCAAATATAATACTTCACAATTATGTATTTTCATTTAATGTGATTATTCAAAAAAAACAAAAAAAAAACTTTTACCACAGAGACATAGTTCAATATGCAAAAAAAATTAAATTAAATTAATTGATTAATTTTCTCTCAGTATTTCATGTTACTTATTTACATATGCATTGTTTTAAAATAAACATTGTATTATTCTGTTAATAAAATACAGTTTTGTTTTCTATGACTTGGTTTGATTCCATGTTTTTTTTTTTTTTAATGGCACATTTTCCATATTAACTCTAATTAAAATACTTAAGCACATTTTGTTATACATATAGATATTTGAAATAAATGATAAATGCTTATTACATGTTTCCCGTTTAAAACACAATTTTCAGTTTACATTGTAATCATATAACTTTACTGAAAAGAATACACCTAAAATTAACAATAAATTGGAAAACCTTGAAAAATGTGATTTGTAATGTTATTATAATGATTTTGTAAAGATTAAATATCATTTCAAATGAAATTAGTTACAATATTAGTGAGCAGAATGTATTAAGTAGTAATATTGCCATTTAGTGGTAATTTCAGAAAATTTTCCATAAAAAATAGGAGAATTATCATTCTTGAGCTTTTTTACTTTTTTAGAGGCACGTATGGCCCAATCTCCATGAAGTTTTGCATACTTGTTTAGAGTCATATGTCTGTTTTATATTGTAATTCCTAGAGTTGTAAACATTATGCTTTACTGAAATGAAAGGATGACACAAATGTGCATAAAAAGGATACATTAAAACACAGAGAAAAGATAAGCTTAAACAATAATACTTGATACACAGTTTTACAAATGTGTACACAAACAAACACAAGATATGTTTTATTGAGATATGTTTTATTGAGATTTAACTTTTAATGGTCATTAAGCATTTCATATTTTTCTTTGTGATCCAATAATATAAAACTATATTACAGTGCATCATGATAATTCAAAATAGCTTTAATAATTTCTTTGTTAACATGCTGAAAGCTGGAAAAAAGCATTCAAAATACTTTATATGTAATGCTGCTGTGCCATCTAGTGGACAACAATGGTATTACAGCCTCAATCTTACAGTTGAAATTACTGTGAGCCCTCTTAGCATCAGAAGTCTATGAAATCTTGCATGTTTCTTCAAAATAACTTGTTCTCCACATGTACAAAGCTTTGTGAAGTTTATAGTTTGTGCAAACAATATATAGAAATGTTACTTATTATTAGGGTTGGGTATTGGTTGGGTTTTATCCGATACCAGTACCTACTAACTACTCTGTATTTTTTAAACAGTTCCAGTACTTAAGCGGTTCTCGAACCGGTACTTAAGAAAACGAAACCGCACACACTTTATCAAAAAAAATAATACCTGTTTGTGTGTGTGTGTGTGTGTGTGTGTGTGTGTGTGTGTGTGTGTGTGTGTGTGTGTGTGTGTGTGTGTGTCCATGTCCAAACTGGACACAATATTAACTTAAATCTTTAAAGATTTTCTGATTAAATGAAAAATCGTGCCGTTTAATATGCTACTGATGTAGCCTTAAACACTTAAATTAAGATCAAAATTTTGTTTTCTCATATTATGATTTTTACTTTAAAACATCTGACACTGAGCAGAAATATTTAACACACACAGTATAGCCTCATATAAATATACTTGATATACTTTATACTTGATATGCAAGACTTGCAGTTGACATTAAAATACTAGACTTACCATGTCCACCACGACACTGGCAGCTGAACTTGAACTTTCATCAAGCGTGTCTGAGGTTTTGGGTTCTAATCCGCATTCGTACATTATTATTATTTTTTTTTACAGATTATGCTCATCAGTGGTTGTATATCGAGCAGTGACACGTTTGTGTGCATTATATTTTGTGATTTCACTGGAACGAATAGAGAGTCTCCACAATGGATTGAAGCGTGCGTCCGAGTGAAGACAGTGCGGTGTGCGTAAACCACAAGAGAACACACTATATTCGCGCCACTGATCGCAGCAGCAATGAGCACTTTGATCACTTTGTGTTATAGCGCCACCATGTGGCCAATCAACGTGATTAAGCACAAAAGCATCAAAAGTTATAAAGTTTTATTTAGCAAGCATGTAACCACTGACATCATAGATGAAGAGACCATGTTCTAGCATGATTTACCATAGTTTATCATGATTTATCATGGTTTACCATGGTTTACCCTGTTCTAGCATAGTTTACAATGATTAACCATGTTCTAGCATGATTTACCATGATATACCACATTCTAACATGATTTACCATAGTTTATCATGACTTATCATGGTTTAACATGATTTACCCTGTTCTAGCATAGTTTACCATGATTTACCATGTTCTAGCATGATTTACCATGATATACCACATTCTAGAATGATGTACCAGGATTCTACCATGATTTACCTTGGTACACCACATTCTAGTATTATTTTTAATGGTTTACCATGTTTCTAGCGCGATTTACCATGATTTACCACATTACTAGCAATTACGTGAAGTGTCAGTGCCAATGAAGTGATAAACACAGACAAAATATGATTGTGTTATAATAGTTTTCCATGTAAACTCAATAATGCATGCTTACACACACACACACACACACACACACACACACACACACACACACACACACACACACACAAGTCAAATGTTGTTGTTGTTTTTTCAATGCTATTGGGGTATGTCATTCTGAAAATATATTTGAATGGTCTATAAACATTTTACAAAGTCTTTGTAAACTATTAATCAGATGATTCAACCTAAGACTACACACACACACACACACATTCTGTTGTAGATACAAACATTTAAACTATATGATGTGATCAAACTGTTTTTTGCAAGTCTCCTTCAAGATTCAGATTCCTCAATGTGACACAAATGTCAGTAGTAATACTTCAATAGATTAATTTTCACTAAAGGTGATTGTAAATGTTAAAAGAGTGATTTTATTAAGTCTAAATATGAATTATAGAACAATATTAAATAGTATGACAAAATGACTATTTTAAACAACAGGGGGCAGTAAAATACCACTTATTGAGTTAACCACTTATTGAGTTAATATTCATATCATTTTCACATTTTTAACTGTTATAGAGGCAAATTTTATCCGATCTGTCTGAAAATTTTCATGCTTGTTTAGAGTCTTACGTCACATGTTCTGACTTGTTTTTAAGAAGATCTGAGCATTCATTGAAGACATATAGGCTTTCAGATACACTTGGTCAAGGCCACATATTGAAGTGACCCTATTATAGCCATCCAAATGAAGTAGTTCAACTTTTTCTGATAATTATTGATCTAGAGAGTCCAGAGAATTGTACTGCACTAGTTTTGAACATTATGATATGAAAATGATTTGATCATAGATGAAACAGACCATTTGCAGCCAATACAGGCAATTTACCATAGGAAATATATGGTTTTAAAGCTTTTTAACAGTTATAGCGCCAACTATGGTCCGATCTCCATAAAATTTGGCATGCTTGTTAATGATGTTATGGCACATATTCCCACCAATTTTTGTGAAGTTCTGAGTTTTCATTTATGATTTATAGGCTTTTTAGTGCATTTTGCCACACCCATTTTCTTTATGACCCTATTATAGCCATGCGCAAAATGCAAAAGTTCAACTTTTTTTTGATAATTATTGATCTAGAGAGTCCATAGAATTGTCCTAGACTGGTCTGGTTCCGATCGGGCGAAAAACCTAGGACTAGTTCGCAAAAGTAGGTTTTTAACATATTCGCGAATAATTAATGAACGGTTTGATTGACAGCAATGGTTCTTAAGGCAAAGTTGTTCAGCATGAGCAGATCTATCAAATGATATGCATTTTGTGACAATAAGTGTAACACCACGTGATTACAGAGCCATAAAACTCGTTAGCGCCAACTAGTGGCCGATTTCTTTCAAAATTCTTACAGACCTCTAGGGCCATGAGTCGAACATGCCCACCGAGTTTCGTTCCGATCGGCCTCCGTTAACCTTGTCTAATAGGTGCTCAAACTTCATTGGCCGATGGCGGCCATGTTTTTTGAGATACACCAATGTCCTCATAGACATACATGGGGCCTTGGACCAAGACACTGCATACCAATTTTCAAGTCAATCGGACTAATGGTCAGGTGGTTATAGCCTGTTTTATGTTTTTTTAATGTTATAGCGCCACCATGTGGCCAATCGCCGCGATTTTTTTACTGTCACCTCAGATTGACCTCTTACATATACGTACCGAGTTTGGTGAAGATACCTCATTTACTTCTGGAGTTATAGCTGTTTTAGTACAATAGGCTCCTCCCACAACATACATTTTGGCGCCCCTTAGCGACCGTGAATCGAAATTTCTACTTTTTTTCGATAATTATTGATATTCAGTCTCCAGAGAACATTTCTGCACTGGTTTGGTTCCGATCGGACGAAAAACCTAGGACTAGTTCGCAAAAGTAGGTTTTTAACAAAATTCAAAATGGCGGAAAAATTTGCATACCGGAAATGAAATCGGAGATATACGTTTTGTTCTTCAAGTATCCAGCTTTCCAATGATATAAGACACTTGAGTCTACGATATACGGTCTAGGAGTTATGAACAGTTTCGCGCTTTTGGTCGCTATAGCGCCACCTATGGGCCAATCGGGGTCATACTCTCTGAACCTCTCCTCGATTTTTGTACTACCATCTGGCAAAGTTTCAAGGTTCCAGCTCTTACGGTTTGGGCTGCACGATGCGTTTTAGCGGAGAAGAAAAATAATAATAAAAATCAGTACAATTACAATAGGGTTTCAGCACTTCGTGCTTGAACCCCTAATAAAAATCAGCACGATTACAATAGGGTTTCAGCATTTCATGCTTGAACCCCTAATAAGAAGAGACGTTTTGGACAGTTATAGCGCCACCTATTGTCCGATCTTCACGAAACTTGGCATGCTTCTTCACCATGTTCTGACACATATGCTCATCGATTTTTGTGAAGTTTGGGGTTTTCCCTTAGGTTGTATAGGCTTTTGAGTGTTTTTATGTCCCACCCCTTTCCTAAATGACCCTGTTACAGCCAGGCCAATGCAAAAGTTCAACTTTTTTTCAATAATTATTGATCTAGAGAGTCCAGAGAATTGTCCTAGACTGGTCTGGTCTGGATTGGGCCAAAAACCAGGGACTAGTTGGCCAAAGTAGGTTTTGGACTAAAGTGCCCATATAAATTTTTTTTTTGCTCGTAGGCGAATTTGGAGATAGCCATCTTGTCCGTCTGGAGCCAGGGATCACAGTGATGCTAAAATTGAGATTCTAGGACAAACTGTCTAGGAGTTATGAGCAATTTAGTAAATGTGGTCATTATAGCTCCACCTATGGGCCAATCTGGGCCATACTTTGATAGGTTCTCCCCAAATTGAGGACTACCATTTGGCCAAGTTTCAAAGCTCCAGCTCTTACGGTTTGGGCTGCACGATGCGTTTTAGGGCGGAATAATAATAATAATAATAATTAAAGCTGCAAGCAGCATTTATCGGGGTTCAAGCATTTAAGGCCTTTATGCACATAAGCATTTAAGACATTAAGATTTATTTAGAAAGCTTTTAACCACTGAAATAATAGATGGAAAAGTCCATTTACAGCCAATACAGGCAATTTACCATAGGAAATATATGGTTTTCAAAGCTTTTTAACAGTTATAGCGCCACCTATCGTCCGATCTTCATGAAATTTTACATGCTTGTTCAGAATGTTATGGCACATATGTTCACCAATTTTTGTGAAGTTCTGAATTTTCGTTTAGGATTTATAGGCTTTTGAGTGCATTTTGCCACGCCCATTTTCTTTATGACCCAATATACCCATGCGAAAAATGCTAAAGTTCAACTTTTTTTTAATAATTATTTATCTAGAGAGTCCATAGAATTGTCCTAGACTTGTTTGGTTCCGATCGGGCGAAAAACCTAGGACTAGTTCGCAAAAGTAGGTTTTTAACATAATTACGAATATTTAATGAACGGTTTGATTGACAGCAATAGTTCTTGAGGCAAAGTTGTTCAGCATGAGCAGATCTATCAAATGATATGCATTTTGTGACAATAAGTGTAACACCACGTGATTACAGAGCCATTAAACTCGTTAGCGCCAACTAGTGGCCGATTTCTTTCAAAATTCTTACAGACCTCTAGGGGCTTGAGCCGAACATGCCCACTGAGTTTCGTTCTGATTGGCCTCCGTTAACCTTGTCTAATAGGTGCTCAAACTTCATTGGCCGATGGCGGCCATGTTTTTCGAGATACACCAATGTCCTCATAGACATACATGGCACCTTGGACCAAGACACTGCATACCAATTTTCAAGTCAATCGGACAAACGGTCAGGTGGTTATAGCCTGTTTTATGTTTTTTTTATGTTATAGCGCCACCATGTGGCTAATCACCGCGATTTCTTTACTGTAACCTTAGATTGACCTCTTACACATGTGTACCAAGTTTGGTGAAGATAACTCATTTACTTCTGGAGTTATAGCCATTTTAGTAAAACTAGCTCCGCCTCCTTCGAACGTTTTGGCGCCCCTTAGCGACCGTGAATCGAAATTTAAACTTTTTTTTAATAATTATTTATATTCAGACTCCAGAGAACATTTCTGCACTGGTTTGGTTCCGATCGGACAAAAAACCTAGGACTAGTTCGCAAAAGTAGGTTTTGGACAAAATCCAAAATGGCGGAAAATTTGCATACCGGAAAGGAAATCTTTGAGGCCTTTTTTGTTCGGCTTGAGCCAAGGATTCCAATGATATAAGACACTTGAGTCTGTGACAAAGGGTTGGTGAGATTTAAGCAAAAATATGCCATTTTTTTGGTTTTTGCACTGTAGCGCCACCTATTGGCCAATCTGGCTCATATTCTCTGAACCTCTCCTCGATTTTGGTACTACCATCTGGCAAAGTTTCAAGTCTCTAGCACTTACGGTTTGGGCTGTACGATGCGTTTTAGGGGAAAATAATAATAATAATAATAAAAATCCTTACAATAACAATAGGGTTTCAGCACTTCGTGCTTGAACCCCTAATAAAAATCAGCACGATTACAATAGGGTTTCAGCATTTCATGCTTGAACCCCTAATAAGAAGAGACGTTTTGGACAGTTATAGCGCCACCTATTGTCCGATCTTCACGAAACTTGGCATGCTTCTTCACCATGTTCTGACACATATGCTCATCGATTTTTGTGAAGTTTGGGGTTTTCCCTTAGGTTGTATAGGCTTTTGAGTGTTTTTATGTCCCACCCCTTTCCTAAATGACCCTGTTACAGCCAGGCCAATGCAAAAGTTCAACTTTTTTTCAATAATTATTGATCTAGAGAGTCCAGAGAATTGTCCTAGACTGGTCTGGTCTGGATTGGGCCAAAAACCAGGGACTAGTTGGCCAAAGTAGGTTTTGGACTAAAGTGCCCATATAAATTTTTTTTTTGCTCGTAGGCGAATTTGGAGATAGCCATCTTGTCCGTCTGGAGCCAGGGATCACAGTGATGCTAAAATTGAGATTCTAGGACAAACTGTCTAGGAGTTATGAGCAATTTAGTAAATGTGGTCATTATAGCTCCACCTATGGGCCAATCTGGGCCATACTTTGATAGGTTCTCCCCAAATTGAGGACTACCATTTGGCCAAGTTTCAAAGCTCCAGCTCTTACGGTTTGGGCTGCACGATGCGTTTTAGGGCGGAATAATAATAATAATAATAATAAAAATCAGCACGATTACAATAGGGTTTCAGCATTTCATGCTTGAACCCCTAATAAGAAGAGACGTTTTGGACAGTTATAGCGCCACCTATTGTCCGATCTTCACGAAACTTGGCATGCTTCTTCACCATGTTCTGACACATATGCTCATCGATTTTTGTGAAGTTTGGGGTTTTCCCTTAGGTTGTATAGGCTTTTGAGTGTTTTTATGTCCCACCCCTTTCCTAAATGACCCTGTTACAGCCAGGCCAATGCAAAAGTTCAACTTTTTTTCAATAATTATTGATCTAGAGAGTCCAGAGAATTGTCCTAGACTGGTCTGGTCTGGATTGGGCCAAAAACCAGGGACTAGTTGGCCAAAGTAGGTTTTGGACTAAAGTGCCCATATAAATTTTTTTTTTGCTCGTAGGCGAATTTGGAGATAGCCATCTTGTCCGTCTGGAGCCAGGGATCACAGTGATGCTAAAATTGAGATTCTAGGACAAACTGTCTAGGAGTTATGAGCAATTTAGTAAATGTGGTCATTATAGCTCCACCTATGGGCCAATCTGGGCCATACTTTGATAGGTTCTCCCCAAATTGAGGACTACCATTTGGCCAAGTTTCAAAGCTCCAGCTCTTACGGTTTGGGCTGCACGATGCGTTTTAGGGCGGAATAATAATAATAATAATAATAAAAATCAGCACGATTACAATAGGGTTTCAGCATTTCATGCTTGAACCCCTAATAAGAAGAGACGTTTTGGACAGTTATAGCGCCACCTATTGTCCGATCTTCACGAAACTTGGCATGCTTCTTCACCATGTTCTGACACATATGCTCATCGATTTTTGTGAAGTTTGGGGTTTTCCCTTAGGTTGTATAGGCTTTTGAGTGTTTTTATGTCCCACCCCTTTCCTAAATGACCCTGTTACAGCCAGGCCAATGCAAAAGTTCAACTTTTTTTCAATAATTATTGATCTAGAGAGTCCAGAGAATTGTCCTAGACTGGTCTGGTCTGGATTGGGCCAAAAACCAGGGACTAGTTGGCCAAAGTAGGTTTTGGACTAAAGTGCCCATATAAATTTTTTTTTTGCTCGTAGGCGAATTTGGAGATAGCCATCTTGTCCGTCTGGAGCCAGGGATCACAGTGATGCTAAAATTGAGATTCTAGGACAAACTGTCTAGGAGTTATGAGCAATTTAGTAAATGTGGTCATTATAGCTCCACCTATGGGCCAATCTGGGCCATACTTTGATAGGTTCTCCCCAAATTGAGGACTACCATTTGGCCAAGTTTCAAAGCTCCAGCTCTTACGGTTTGGGCTGCACGATGCGTTTTAGGGCGGAATAATAATAATAATAATAATAAAAATCAGCACGATTACAATAGGGTTTCAGCATTTCATGCTTGAACCCCTAATAAGAAGAGACGTTTTGGACAGTTATAGCGCCACCTATTGTCCGATCTTCACGAAACTTGGCATGCTTCTTCACCATGTTCTGACACATATGCTCATCGATTTTTGTGAAGTTTGGGGTTTTCCCTTAGGTTGTATAGGCTTTTGAGTGTTTTTATGTCCCACCCCTTTCCTAAATGACCCTGTTACAGCCAGGCCAATGCAAAAGTTCAACTTTTTTTCAATAATTATTGATCTAGAGAGTCCAGAGAATTGTCCTAGACTGGTCTGGTCTGGATTGGGCCAAAAACCAGGGACTAGTTGGCCAAAGTAGGTTTTGGACTAAAGTGCCCATATAAATTTTTTTTTTGCTCGTAGGCGAATTTGGAGATAGCCATCTTGTCCGTCTGGAGCCAGGGATCACAGTGATGCTAAAATTGAGATTCTAGGACAAACTGTCTAGGAGTTATGAGCAATTTAGTAAATGTGGTCATTATAGCTCCACCTATGGGCCAATCTGGGCCATACTTTGATAGGTTCTCCCCAAATTGAGGACTACCATTTGGCCAAGTTTCAAAGCTCCAGCTCTTACGGTTTGGGCTGCACGATGCGTTTTAGGGCGGAATAATAATAATAATAATAATAAAAATCAGCACGATTACAATAGGGTTTCAGCATTTCATGCTTGAACCCCTAATAAGAAGAGACGTTTTGGACAGTTATAGCGCCACCTATTGTCCGATCTTCACGAAACTTGGCATGCTTCTTCACCATGTTCTGACACATATGCTCATCGATTTTTGTGAAGTTTGGGGTTTTCCCTTAGGTTGTATAGGCTTTTGAGTGTTTTTATGTCCCACCCCTTTCCTAAATGACCCTGTTACAGCCAGGCCAATGCAAAAGTTCAACTTTTTTTCAATAATTATTGATCTAGAGAGTCCAGAGAATTGTCCTAGACTGGTCTGGTCTGGATTGGGCCAAAAACCAGGGACTAGTTGGCCAAAGTAGGTTTTGGACTAAAGTGCCCATATAAATTTTTTTTTTGCTCGTAGGCGAATTTGGAGATAGCCATCTTGTCCGTCTGGAGCCAGGGATCACAGTGATGCTAAAATTGAGATTCTAGGACAAACTGTCTAGGAGTTATGAGCAATTTAGTAAATGTGGTCATTATAGCTCCACCTATGGGCCAATCTGGGCCATACTTTGATAGGTTCTCCCCAAATTGAGGACTACCATTTGGCCAAGTTTCAAAGCTCCAGCTCTTACGGTTTGGGCTGCACGATGCGTTTTAGGGCGGAATAATAATAATAATAATAATAAAAATCAGCACGATTACAATAGGGTTTCAGCATTTCATGCTTGAACCCCTAATAAGAAGAGACGTTTTGGACAGTTATAGCGCCACCTATTGTCCGATCTTCACGAAACTTGGCATGCTTCTTCACCATGTTCTGACACATATGCTCATCGATTTTTGTGAAGTTTGGGGTTTTCCCTTAGGTTGTATAGGCTTTTGAGTGTTTTTATGTCCCACCCCTTTCCTAAATGACCCTGTTACAGCCAGGCCAATGCAAAAGTTCAACTTTTTTTCAATAATTATTGATCTAGAGAGTCCAGAGAATTGTCCTAGACTGGTCTGGTCTGGATTGGGCCAAAAACCAGGGACTAGTTGGCCAAAGTAGGTTTTGGACTAAAGTGCCCATATAAATTTTTTTTTTGCTCGTAGGCGAATTTGGAGATAGCCATCTTGTCCGTCTGGAGCCAGGGATCACAGTGATGCTAAAATTGAGATTCTAGGACAAACTGTCTAGGAGTTATGAGCAATTTAGTAAATGTGGTCATTATAGCTCCACCTATGGGCCAATCTGGGCCATACTTTGATAGGTTCTCCCCAAATTGAGGACTACCATTTGGCCAAGTTTCAAAGCTCCAGCTCTTACGGTTTGGGCTGCACGATGCGTTTTAGGGCGGAATAATAATAATAATAATAATAAAAATCAGCACGATTACAATAGGGTTTCAGCATTTCATGCTTGAACCCCTAATAAGAAGAGACGTTTTGGACAGTTATAGCGCCACCTATTGTCCGATCTTCACGAAACTTGGCATGCTTCTTCACCATGTTCTGACACATATGCTCATCGATTTTTGTGAAGTTTGGGGTTTTCCCTTAGGTTGTATAGGCTTTTGAGTGTTTTTATGTCCCACCCCTTTCCTAAATGACCCTGTTACAGCCAGGCCAATGCAAAAGTTCAACTTTTTTTCAATAATTATTGATCTAGAGAGTCCAGAGAATTGTCCTAGACTGGTCTGGTCTGGATTGGGCCAAAAACCAGGGACTAGTTGGCCAAAGTAGGTTTTGGACTAAAGTGCCCATATAAATTTTTTTTTTGCTCGTAGGCGAATTTGGAGATAGCCATCTTGTCCGTCTGGAGCCAGGGATCACAGTGATGCTAAAATTGAGATTCTAGGACAAACTGTCTAGGAGTTATGAGCAATTTAGTAAATGTGGTCATTATAGCTCCACCTATGGGCCAATCTGGGCCATACTTTGATAGGTTCTCCCCAAATTGAGGACTACCATTTGGCCAAGTTTCAAAGCTCCAGCTCTTACGGTTTGGGCTGCACGATGCGTTTTAGGGCGGAATAATAATAATAATAATAATAAAAATCAGCACGATTACAATAGGGTTTCAGCATTTCATGCTTGAACCCCTAATAAGAAGAGACGTTTTGGACAGTTATAGCGCCACCTATTGTCCGATCTTCACGAAACTTGGCATGCTTCTTCACCATGTTCTGACACATATGCTCATCGATTTTTGTGAAGTTTGGGGTTTTCCCTTAGGTTGTATAGGCTTTTGAGTGTTTTTATGTCCCACCCCTTTCCTAAATGACCCTGTTACAGCCAGGCCAATGCAAAAGTTCAACTTTTTTTCAATAATTATTGATCTAGAGAGTCCAGAGAATTGTCCTAGACTGGTCTGGTCTGGATTGGGCCAAAAACCAGGGACTAGTTGGCCAAAGTAGGTTTTGGACTAAAGTGCCCATATAAATTTTTTTTTTGCTCGTAGGCGAATTTGGAGATAGCCATCTTGTCCGTCTGGAGCCAGGGATCACAGTGATGCTAAAATTGAGATTCTAGGACAAACTGTCTAGGAGTTATGAGCAATTTAGTAAATGTGGTCATTATAGCTCCACCTATGGGCCAATCTGGGCCATACTTTGATAGGTTCTCCCCAAATTGAGGACTACCATTTGGCCAAGTTTCAAAGCTCCAGCTCTTACGGTTTGGGCTGCACGATGCGTTTTAGGGCGGAATAATAATAATAATAATAATAAAAATCAGCACGATTACAATAGGGTTTCAGCATTTCATGCTTGAACCCCTAATAAGAAGAGACGTTTTGGACAGTTATAGCGCCACCTATTGTCCGATCTTCACGAAACTTGGCATGCTTCTTCACCATGTTCTGACACATATGCTCATCGATTTTTGTGAAGTTTGGGGTTTTCCCTTAGGTTGTATAGGCTTTTGAGTGTTTTTATGTCCCACCCCTTTCCTAAATGACCCTGTTACAGCCAGGCCAATGCAAAAGTTCAACTTTTTTTCAATAATTATTGATCTAGAGAGTCCAGAGAATTGTCCTAGACTGGTCTGGTCTGGATTGGGCCAAAAACCAGGGACTAGTTGGCCAAAGTAGGTTTTGGACTAAAGTGCCCATATAAATTTTTTTTTTGCTCGTAGGCGAATTTGGAGATAGCCATCTTGTCCGTCTGGAGCCAGGGATCACAGTGATGCTAAAATTGAGATTCTAGGACAAACTGTCTAGGAGTTATGAGCAATTTAGTAAATGTGGTCATTATAGCTCCACCTATGGGCCAATCTGGGCCATACTTTGATAGGTTCTCCCCAAATTGAGGACTACCATTTGGCCAAGTTTCAAAGCTCCAGCTCTTACGGTTTGGGCTGCACGATGCGTTTTAGGGCGGAATAATAATAATAATTAAAGCTGCAAGCAGCATTTATCGGGGTTCAAGCAGTTAAGGCCTTTAAGACCTTTAAGCACAAAAGCATCAAAAGTTATTAAGTTTTATTTAGCAAGCATTTAACCACTGACATATATGACTCCAACGTCACAGTCAGTGTTATGCTGGGATTCACTCATTTTTCAGCGGTCTTTTGCAAACAGGAGATTTACACATGAAGGAGAAAACAATGGTGTTTGAGGCTCACGGTATGTCAGTTCCACGTCCAGAACTCTTATCATTCAACTATGCCAAGATAAATACAGTTTTCAATTGTATGGCACCTTTAAAATAGATGATTAGTAATGTAATGCTTACTTGCAGTCTGAAATGGCTTTAACAAAAGAAGAAAAATATTCTTAGATTTCTGTTCATTCTAATCATGTACAAATAAAGTAGCACAGTAAGATTACATTTATTTGAATGCATTAGTGAGTGTGTGATTGTGCTGTGTGTGCAGCTTATCAATACTAAAAGTGAAGGTGTAGTTGATATCTTTGGTGATAATATCTGTAATCATAAAAAACAAAAACAATTAAGAAATAAAGAATTAAAATTACAAATAATATTCTATTAAGATATGAGTTACAATAACATGATTTGTAATAGTAATAATATCAATAATATATGCACAATACACACAGTTTAGACTATCAGGTCTGTGTTTTACAAAAACATTAGTATTGCAGCCAATGTGAGTCTGTGGGGTTTATAAACAGACAAAATATGATTTGAAATGTTATTTTAATGATTTTATTAAGTTTAAACAATATTTCAAATGGGAAAAAAAAATGAAAAATTATATTTTAGTGGGTAGAATGAACCAATGAGTGTTCTTCTTCTGGTGGTTAAAATGTAAATGAAAACAATAATACTTAAACAATAATACTTAATACACTAACCATGCTTGAACACACACATGCACACACATTTTGTTGTAGATGTAGATATTTAAAATAAAAGATAGGTAACAAAATGATAATTGCAAATCTCCTCTGTATAACACCATTTTCAGATTTCAAATTAATCACTGAGAGGCAGAATTGTTCAAACTGAGAGCTCAGTACAAATGAAGTGATAAACTTTGACAAAACATGATTGTGTTATAATAGGTGATTTTCATGCAAGTAATTTTATATAGTCCAAAACTTAATGCAAAAGCACAGATGAAAATATTTTATTAAGTAGAATGTCCTGCAGAGGGCAGTAGAAGACCACTAATTGACTCACTTTCATTTGAAAGACTTTTTTATCCACCAGTAAAACAAAGCAGTTTCTCCATGTTCTTTCCATTAAGCATGCTTACACACACAGACACACACACAGACACAAACACATCCACACACACAAAGACAAATGTTTTCAATGTTTTTAGGATGTGATATTGTGAAAATATCTTCATCTCCTCATCCTGAACAACTTTGACTCAAGAATTACTAATGTCAATCAAACCGTTCATAATCATAATAAAAAAAATATATATATATATATATATACAAATATCATAATAAAATAAAAAAACATCATAAAAAAAGATTGCTTCTTAAAGCATTTGTTTATTTCCCAATACTGAAAGCGAATTAAAAGATCATGCGTAATCCTGCTGCTCCCTCTAGTGGACAACAGTGGAATTACAGTCTCCATCTTACAGTTGAAGTGTTTGAATGAATGAATGGGAATTTGGTTTTTCACTTATATCTCGGGAACCAGAAGGCGAAAAATTCTGAAACTCAGAGCATAGATAGTGCTTGAGGAGTCCTGTTGAATGAGACCATCGCAGTGTTTTTGGGCGATTGGGCCCGGGAGTTATGAGGCATATTATTTTGGGGCTTTTATCTCTGGAATGCCCAGGGCAAATTACACCACATTTGAATCGATGTTAGCCAAGGACGCGCCCTTTCCAACGAGCTCTCACACAAGGTTCGGGGTGGTCTGGGTCGGGAGTTACGGGCGTTCAAAGTCGGGGCCCCGCGGACTAACGATCCGCGGGGGGGGGGCGCTCCCGAGGCCCGCGACCATACGTTTCGATCAAGAGCCCGGAGACGTCCTTACCATCAAAATTTGAGCGCGCAGCGACTTTCCGTTTTCGAGTTATGAGTGAATTTGTACTGGGGGGGCGTGGCCTAAATGGCGGCCTCCGTTTTTACTTTCGTTTCTGGATTCCATTCATTAATGTGACACAATTGTCAATAGTAATACTTCAATAGATGAGTTTTGACAAAATGTGATTGTAAATGTTAAAATAATGATTTTATAAAGTCTAAATATGAATTATATAGCAATATTAGGGAGTAGTATGATGAAATGACAGCAGGGGGCAGTACAATACCACTTATTGGCTTAATATGCCATGTTATATATTTTTTTACATTTTTAACTGTTATAGAGGCAAATTTTGTCCGATCTGTCTGAAATTTTTCATACTTCTTAAGAGTCACATGTTCTGACTTGTTTTTATTAAAGAGATATAGGCTTTTGGAGACACTTGGTCAAGGCTACATATTGAAGTGACACTATTATAGCCATCCAAATGAAGAAGTTATACTTTTTCTGATAATTATTGATCTAGAGAGTCCAGAGAATTGCACTGCACTGGTTTTGAACATTATTATATGAACATTATATGATTATATGAAAATACCATTTACAGCCAATACGGGCAATTTACCATATAATATATGATTTTAAAGCGTTTTAACAGTTATAGCGCCACCTATTGTCCGATCTCCATGAAATGTTGCATGCTTGTTAAGGATGTTATGTCACATATGCTCACCAATTTTTGTGAAGTTCTGAGTTTTTATTTAGGATTTATAGACTTTTTAGTGTATTTTGCCACGCCCATTTTATAAATGACCCTATTACAGCCATTCAAATGCAAAAGTTCAACTTTTTTTCGATAATTATTGATCTAGAGAGTCCAAAGAATTGTCCTAGACTGGTTTGGTTCCGATCGGGCGAAAAACCAGGGACTAGTTCGCAAAAGTAGGTTTTTAACATGTTCGCGAATATTTAATGAACGGTTTGATTGACAGCAATGGTTCTAGAGGTAAAGTTGTTCAGCATAAGCAGATCTATCAAATGATATGCATTTTGTGATGATAAGTGTAACACCACGTGATTACAGAGCCATAAAACTCATTAGCGCCAACTAGTGGCCGATTTCTTTCAAAATTCTTACAGACCTCTAGGGCCATGAGCCGAACATGCCCATTGAGTTTCGTTCCGATCGGCCTCCGTTAACCTTGTCTAATAGGTGCTCAAACTTCATTGGCCGATGGCGGCCATGTTTTTTGAGATACGCCAATGTTCTCATACACATACATGGCACCTTGGACCAAGACACTGCATACCAATTTTCAAGTCAATCGGAGTAACGGTCAGGTGGTTATAGCCTGTTTTATGTTTTTTTCATGTTATAGCGCCACCATGAGGCCAATCGTCGCGATTTTTTTACTGTGACCCCAGATTGAACTCATACACATGTGTACCAAGTTTGGTGAAGATACCTCATTTACATCGGGAGTTATAGCCATTTTAGTAAAATAGGCCCCTCCCACAACGTACGTTTTGGCGCCCCTTAGCGACCGTGAATCGAAATTTCCACTTTTTTTCGATAATTATTGATATTCAGACTCCAGAGAACATTTCTGCACTGGTTTGGTTCCAATCGGGCAAAAAACCAGGGACTAGTTCGCAAAAGTAGGTTTTTGACTAAATTCAAAATGGCGGAAAATCTATCATGGCGGAAATGAAATCGGAGATATACGTTTTGTTCGTCAGGCATCCAGCTTTCCAATGATATAAGACACTTGAGTCTACGACATACGGTCTAGGAGTTATGAACAGTTTCGCGCTTTTGGTTGCTATAGCGCCACCTATGGGCCAATCGGGGTCATAATCTCTGAACCTTTCCTCGATTTTTGTACTACCATCTGTCAAAGTTTCAAAGTTCCAGCTCTTACGGTTTGGGCTGCACGATGCGTTTTACGGCGGAATAATAATAATAATAATAATTAAAGCTGCAAGCAGCATTTATCGGGGTTCAAGCAGTTAAGGCCGTTAAGGACTTTAAGCACAAAAGCATCAAAAGTTATAAAGTTTTATTTAGGAAGCATGTAACCATTGACATCATAGATGGAAAAGACCATGTTCTAGCATCATTTACCATGATATACCACATTCTAGCATGATTTACCATAGTATATCGTGATATACCATGATTTGCCATGATTTACCATGAATTTATCTCAGTTTATCTTGATTTACCATGTTCTAGCATGATTTGCCATGATATACCACATTCTAGCATGATTTACCATAGTTTATCATGATTTACCATGGCTTACCATGATTTACCTTGTTCTAACATAGTTTACCATGAATTTATCTGTTTACCTTGATTTACCATGTTCTAGCATGATTTACCATGATATACCACATTCTAGCATGATTTACCATAGTTTATCTTGATTTACCATGGTTTACCATGATTTACCCTGTTCTAGCATAGTTTACCATGAATTTATTTTAGTTTACCTTGATTTACCATGTTCTAGCATAATTTACCATGATATACCACATTCTAGCATGATTTACCATAGTTTATCATGATTTACCATGGTTTACCATGATTTACCCTGTTCTAGCATGATATACCATGATATATCACGTTCTAGAATGATTTACCAGGATTCTAGCATGATTTACCTTGATACACCACATTCTAGTATGATTTACTATGATTTACCATGTTTCTAGCGTGATTTACCATGATTTACCACATTACTAGCAATTATGTGAAGTGTCAGTGCAAATGAAGTGATAAACACTGTCAAAATATGATTTTGTTATAATAGTTATTGTTATATAAGTGATTTGCACAAAGCACATGTGAAAAGACTTCATAAGTAGAATGGCCAGCAGAGGGCACTAGAAGACCACTTATTGGCTCAGTTTCACTTTGAATGTCATTATTTTTACCAGTTTTCTGCACTAAATCAAACCAGTTTTTCCATGTTAACTCAATAATGCATGCTTACACACACACACAAAGACAAAGGTTGTTGTTTTTTCAATGCTATTGGGATATGTCATTATGAAAATGTATTTCAATGGTCTATAAACATTTCACAAAGTATTTGTAAGCTATTAAGCAGAGATTATTCAGAATTTATTCAGAAACCTAAGACTACACACACACATTATGTTGTAGATACAGATATTTGACATATATAATGTGATCAAACTGTCAATACTAATATTTTAACAGATGGATTTTGAGTAAATGTAATTGTAAATGTTAAAATAGGGATTTTATAAAGTCTAAATATAAATTATAGAACAATATGACAAAATGACTATTTTAAACAGCACGGGGCAGTAAAATACCACTTATTGGCTTAATATGCCATTATATCCATATCCTTTTCACCTTTTTAACTGTTATAGAGGCAAATTTTGTCTGATCTGTCTGAAAATTTTCATGCATGTTCAGAGTGATATTTCACATGTTCTGACTTGTTTTTAAGAAGGTTTGAACATTCATTAAAGAGATATAGGCTTTCGGGGACACTTGGTAAAGGCTACATTTTGAAGTGAACCTATTATAGCTATCCAAATGAAGTAGTTCAACTTTTTCTGTCAATTATTGTTCTAGTGAGTCCAGAGAATTGTATTGCACTAGTTTTTAACATTATGATATGACAATTATATGATAAGAGATGGAAAAGACATTTTATAGCCAATACAGGCAGTTTACCATAGGAAATATATGTTTTTAAAGCCTTTTAACAGTTATAGCGCCAACTATTGTCCGATCTCCATACAATTTTGTATGCTTGTTAAAGATGGTATGTCACATATGCTCACCAATTTTTGTGAAGTTCTGAGTTTTTGTTTAGGATTTATAGGGTTTTGATTGCATTTTGCCAAGCCCATTTTATAAATTACCCTATTACAGCAATCCAAATGCAAAAGTTCAACTTTTTTTTGATAATTATTGATCTAGAGAGTCCAGAGAATTGTCCTAGACTGGTCTGGTTCCGATCGGGCGAAAAACCTAGGACTAGTTCGCAAAAGTAGGTTTTCAACATATTCATGAATATTTAATGAACTGTTTGATTGACAGCAATGGTTCTAGAGGCAAAGTTGTTCAGCATGAGCAGATCTATCATATGATATGCATTTTGTGACGATAAGTGTAACACCACGTGATTACAGAGCCATAAAACTCGTTAGCGCCAACTAGTGGCCGATTTCTTTCAAAATTCTTACAGACCTCTAGGGGCTTGAGCCGAACATGCCCACTGAGTTTCGTTCCGATCAGCCTCCGTTAACCTTGTCTAATAGGTGCTCAAACTTCATTGGCCGATAGCGGCCATGTTTTTTGAGATACACCAATGTCCTCATAGACATACATGGCACCTTGGACCAAGACACTGCATACCAATTTTCAAGTCAATCGGACTAACGGTCAGGTGGTTATAGCCTGTTTTATGTTTTTTTCATATTATAGCGCCACCATGAGGCCAATCACCGCTATTTTTTTACTGTGACCTCAACTTGAGCTCATACATATGTGTACCGAGTTTGGTGAAAATATCTCATTTCGTTCACGAGTTATAGCCATTTTCGTATAATTAGCTCCGCCTCCTGAGAACGTTTTGATGCCCCTTAGCAACCGTGGATCGAAATTTTAACTTTTTTTCGATAATTATTGATATTCAGACTCCTGTGAATATTTCTGCACTGGTTTGGTTCCGATCGGGCAAAAAACCAGGGACTAGTTCGCAAAAGTAGGTTTTGGACAAAATCCAAAATGGCGGAAAAATTTGCATACCGGAAATGAAATCCTTGAGGCCTTTTTTGTTCGGCTTGACCCAAGGATTCCAAAGATATAAGACACTTGAGTCTGTGACAAAGGGTTGATGAGATTTAAGCAAAAATATGCAATTTTTTTGTTTTTTGCACTGTAGCGCCACCTATTGGCCAATCTAGCTCATATTCTCTGAACCTCTCCTCGATTTTTGTACTACCTTCTGGCCAAGTTTCAAGTCTCTAGCACTTACGGTTTAGGCTGCACGATGCGTTTTAGGGCAGAATAATAATAATAATAATAAAAATCAGCACAATTACAATAGGGTTTCAGCATTTCATGCTTGAACCCCTAATAATAATAAAAATCAGCACGATTACAATAGGGTTTCAGCATTTCATGCTTGAACCCCTAATAAGAAGAGACGTTTTGGACAGTTATAGCGCCACCTATTGTCCGATCTTCACGAAACTTGGCATGCTTCTTCACCATGTTCTGACACATATGCTCATCGATTTTTGTGAAGTTTGGGGTTTTCCCTTAGGTTGTATAGGCTTTTGAGTGTTTTTATGTCCCACCCCTTTCCTAAATGACCCTGTTACAGCCAGGCCAATGCAAAAGTTCAACTTTTTTTCAATAATTATTGATCTAGAGAGTCCAGAGAATTGTCCTAGACTGGTCTGGTCTGGATTGGGCCAAAAACCAGGGACTAGTTGGCCAAAGTAGGTTTTGGACTAAAGTGCCCATATAAATTTTTTTTTTGCTCGTAGGCGAATTTGGAGATAGCCATCTTGTCCGTCTGGAGCCAGGGATCACAGTGATGCTAAAATTGAGATTCTAGGACAAACTGTCTAGGAGTTATGAGCAATTTAGTAAATGTGGTCATTATAGCTCCACCTATGGGCCAATCTGGGCCATACTTTGATAGGTTCTCCCCAAATTGAGGACTACCATTTGGCCAAGTTTCAAAGCTCCAGCTCTTACGGTTTGGGCTGCACGATGCGTTTTAGGGCGGAATAATAATAATAATAATAATTAAAGCTGCAAGCAGCATTTATCGGGGTTCAAGCAGTTAAGGCCTTTAAGACCTTTAAGCACAAAAGCATCAAAAGTTATTAAGTTTTATTTAGCAAGCATTTAACCACTGACATATATGACTCCAACGTCACAGTCAGTGTTATGCTGGGATTCACTCATTTTTCAGCGGTCTTTTGCAAACAGGAGATTTACACATGAAGGAGAAAACAATGGTGTTTGAGGCTCACGGTATGTCAGTTCCATGTCCAGAACTCTTATCATTCAACTATGCCAAGATAAATACAGTTTTCAATTGTATGGCACCTTTAAAATAGATGATTAGTAATATAATGCTTACTTGTAGTCTGAAATGGCTTTAACAAAAGAAGAAAAATATTCTTAGATTTCTGTTCATTCTAATCATGTACAAATAAAGTAGCACAGTAAGATTACATTTATTTGAATGCATTAGTGAGTGTGTGATTGTGCTGTGTGTGCAGCGTGTCAATACTAAAAGTGAAGGTGTAGTTGATATCTTTGGTGATAATATCTGTAATTATAAAAAAACTAAAACAATTAAGAAATAAAGAATTAAAATTACAAATAATATTCGATTAAGATATGAGTTACAATAACATGATTTGTAATAGTAATAATATCAATAATATATGCACAATACACACAGTTTAGACTATCAGGTCTGTGTTTTACAAAAACATTAGTATTGCAGCCAATGTGAGTCTGTGGGATTTATAAACAGACAAAATATGATTTGAAATGTTATTTTAATGATTTTATTAAGTTTAAACAATATTTCAAATGGGAAAAAAAAATGAAAAATAATATTTTAGTGAGCAGAATGAACCAATGAGTGTTCTTCTTCTGGTGGTTAAAATGTAAATGAAAACAATAATACTTAAACAATAATACTTAATACACTAACCATGCTTGAACACACATGCACACACATTTTGTTGTAGATGTAGATATTTAAAATAAAAGATAGGTAACAAAATGATAATTGCAAATCTCCTCTGTATAACACCATTTTCAGATTTCAAATTAATCACTGAGAGGCAGAATTGTTCAAACTGAGAGCTCAGTACAAATGAAGTGATAAACTTTGACAAAACATGATTGTGTTATAATAGGTGATTTTCATGCAAGTAATTTTATATAGTCCAAAACTTAATGCAAAAGCACAGATGAAAATATTTTATTAAGTAGAATGTCCTGCAGAGGGCAGTAGAAGACCACTAATTGACCCACTTTCATTTGAAAGACTTTTTTATCCACCAGTAAAACAAAGCAGTTTCTCCATGTTCTTTCCATTAAGCATGCTTACACACACAGACACACACACAGACACAAACACATCCACACACACACACACACACACAAAGACAAATGTTTTCAATGTTTTTAGGATGTGATATTGTGAAAATATCTTCATCTCCTCATCCTGAACAACTTTGCCTCAAGAATTACTGTCAATCAAACCGTTCATAATCATAATAAAAAATAAAATATATACAAATATCATAATAAAATAAAAAAACATCATAAAAAAAGATTGCTTCTTAAAGCATTTGTTTATTTCCCAATACTGAAAGCGAATTAAAAGATCATGCGTAATCCTGCTGCTCCCTCTAGTGGACAACAGTGGAATTACAGTCTCCATCTTACAGTTGAAGTGTTTGAATGAATGAATGGGAATTTGTTTTTTCACTTATATCTCGGGAACCAGAAGGCGAAAAATTCTGAAACTCAGAGCATAGATAGTGCTTGAGGAGTCCTGTTGAATGAGACCATCGCAGTGTTTTTGGGCGATTGGGCCCGGGAGTTATGAGGCATATTATTTTGGGGCTTTTATCTCTGGAATGCCCAGGGCAAATTACACCACATTTGAGTCGCTGCTAGCCAAGGACGCGCCCTTTCCAACGAGCTCTCACACAAGGTTCGGGGTGGTCTGGGTCGGGAGTTACGGGCGTTCAAAGTCGGGGGGGGCGCTCCCGAGGCCCGCGACCATACGTTTCGATCAAGAGCCCGGAGACGTCCTTACCATCAAAATTTGAGCGCGCAGCGACTTTCCGTTTTCGAGTTATGAGTGAATTTGTACTGGGGGGGCGTGGCCTAAATGGCGGCCTCTGTTTTTACTTTCGTTTCTGGATTCCATTCATTAATGTGACACAATTGTCAATAGTAATACTTCAATAGATGAGTTTTGACAAAATGTGATTGTAAATGTTAAAATAATGATTTTATAAAGTCTAAATATGAATTATATAGCAATATTAGGGAGTAGTATGATGAAATGACAGCAGGGGGCAGTACAATACCACTTATTGGCTTAATATGCCATGTTATATATTTTTTTACATTTTTAACTGTTATAGAGGCAAATTTTGTCCGATCTGTCTGAAATTTTTCATACTTCTTAAGAGTCACATGTTCTGACTTGTTTTTATTAAAGAGATATAGGCTTTTGGAGACACTTGGTCAAGGCTACATATTGAAGTGACACTATTATAGCCATCCAAATGAAGAAGTTATACTTTTTCTGATAATTATTGATCTAGAGAGTCCAGAGAATTGCACTGCACTGGTTTTGAACATTATTATATGAACATTATATGATTATAGATGGAAAATACCATTTACAGCCAATACAGGCAATGTACCATAGGAAATATATGGTTTTAAAGCTTTTTAACAGTTATAGCGCCACCTATTGTCCGATCTCCATAAAATTTGGCATGCTTGTTAATGATGTTATGTCACATATGCTCACCGATTTTTGTGAAGTTCTGAGTTTTCATTTAGGATTTATAGGATTTTTAATGTATTTTGCCACGCCCATTTTATAAATGACCCTATTAGAGCCATCCAAATGCAAAATTTCAACTTTTTTTTGATAGTTTTTGATCTAGAGAGTCCAGAGAATTGTCCTAGACTGGTCTGGTTCCGATCGGGCGAAAAACCTAGGACTAGTTCGCAAAAGTAGGTTTTTAACATGTTTGCGAATATTTAATGAACGGTTTGATTGACAGCAATGGTTCTTGAGGCAAAGTTGTTCAGGATGAGGAGATCTATCAAATGATATGCATATTGTGTGGATATTTGTAACACCACGTGATTACAGAGCCTTAAAACTCGTTTGCGCCAACTAGTGGCCGATTTCTTTAAAAATTCTTACAGACCTCTAGGGCCTTGAGTCGAACATGCCCATCGAGTTTCGTTCCAATCGGCCTCCGTTAACCTTGTCTAATAGGTGCTCAAATTTCATTGGCCGATGGCGGCCATGTTTTTTGAGATACGCCAATGTCCTCATACACATACATGGCACCTTGGACCAAGACACTGCATACCAATTTTCAAGTCAATCGGACTAACGGTCAGGTGGTTATAGCCTGTTTTATGTTTTTTTCATGTTATAGCGCCACCATGTGGCCAATCGCCGCGGTTTTTTTACTGTGACCTCAGATTGACCTCTTACACATGTGTACCAAGTTTGGTGAAGATACCTCATTTACTTCTGGAGTTATAGCCATTTTAGTAAAATAGGCCCCGCCCACAACGTACGTTTTGGCGGCCCTTAGCGTCCGTGAATCGAAATTTCAACTTTTTTTCGATAGTTTTTGATATTCAGACTCTAGAGAACAATTCTGCACTGGTTTGGTTCCGATCGAGCAAAAAACCAGGGACTAGTTCGCAAAAGTAGGTTTTCGACAAAATTCAAAATGGCGGAAAATCTATCATGACGGAAATGAAATCGGAGATATACGTTTTGTTCGTCAGACGTCCAGCTTTCCAATGATATAAGACACTTGTGTCTATGACATACCGTCTAGGAGTTATGACCACTTTCACGCTTTTGGTCGCTATAGCGCCACCTATGGGCCAATCGGGGTCATACTTTTATAGGTTCTCCCCAAATTGAGGACTACCATTTGGCCAAGTTTCAAGGTTCCAGCTCTTACGGTTTGGTCTGCACAATGCGTTTTAGGGGAAAATAATAATAATAATAATAATAATAAAAATCAGTACAATTACAATAGGGTTTCAGCACTTCGTGCTTGAACCCCTAAAAATCAGGACGATTACAATAGGGTTTCAGCATTTCATGCTTGAACCCCTAATAAGAAGAGACGTTTTGGACAGTTATAGCGCCACCTATTGTCCGATCTTCACGAAACTTGGCATGCTTCTTCACCATGTTCTGACACATATGCTCATCGATTTTTGTGAAGTTTGGGGTTTTCCCTAAGTAGAATGGCCAGCAGAGGGCAGTAGAAGACCACTTATTGGCTCACTTTCACTTTAAACCAGTTTTCTGCACTAAAGCAAGCTTACACACACACACACACACACACACACACACACACACACACACACACACACACAGCATAGGTAACCATGATTTACCACATTACTAGCAATTATTTGAAGTGTCAGTGCAAATAAAGTGATTAACACTGACAAAATATGATTGTGTTATAATAGTTATTGCTATATAAGTGATTTTTAGTGTGTATTCAAGTATAAATGCAAGCACATGTGGAAAAATTTAATTAATAAGTAGAATGGCCAGCAGAGGGCAGTAGAAGACCACTTATTGGCTCACTTTCACTTTAAACCTCATGATTTTGACCAGTTTTCTGCACTAAAGCAAACCAGTGTTTCCATGTTAACTCAATAATGCATACTTGCTACATATGCTACACACAATAATGCTACACACACACACACACACACACACACACACACACACACACACACACACACACACACACACACACACACACACACACACACACACACACAAATGTTTCAGTGATATTGGTGTCACATTCACCTTCATCACATTCACCTTCTGTCTTCATCACATTCACCATCTGTCGTCATCACCTGCACCTGCTCCTCATCACCCTCCTCATCATCACCTGCTCCTCATCATCATAACCGTCACCTGTTGTCCTTGTCTTGATCTGTGTATTTAAGTTCCCCTCTCATCCATTATCATTGTCGGTTATTGTTTGTGCACTAGCACTCTGTTATGTTTGTTTTCATGTTGGAAAATAAAACCTTTGTTATATTTGTACCACACACACACACACACACACACACACACACACACACACACACACACACACACACACACACACACACACACACACACACACACCATCATTTATCATGATTTACCATGGCTGATACCAATACCAATATGAGAAAATGACTATTTTAAACAGCAGGGGGCAGTAAAATACCACTTATTGGCTTAACATGCCATTAATTCATATCATTTTCAACTTTTTAACTGTTATAGAGGCAAATTTTGTCCGATCTGTCTGAAAATTTTCATGCTTGTTCAGGGTGATATTTCACACGTTCTGACTTGTTTTTAAGAAGGTCTGAGCATTGATTAAAGAGATATAGGCTTTCGGGGACACTTGGTAAAGGCCAGATTTTGAAGTGAACCTATTATAGCTATCCAAATGAAGTAGTTCAACTTTTTCTGACAATTATTGATCTAGTGAGTCCAGAGAATTGTATTGCACTAGTTTTGAACATTATGATATGAAAATTATATGATCAGAGATGGAAAAGACCATTTACAGCCAATTCAGGCAGTTTACCATAGGAAATATATGATTTTAAAGCTTTTTAACAGTTATAGCGCCACCTATCGTCCGATCTCCATAGAATTTTTCATGCTTGTTAATGATGTTATGTCACATATGCTGACCAATTTTTGTGAAGTTCTGAGTTTTTATTTAGGATTTATAGGCTTTTTAATGTATTTTGACACGCCCATTTTATAAATTACCCTATTACAGCCATCCAAATGCAAAAGTTCAACTTTTTTTTGATAATTATTGATCTAGAGAGTCCAGAGAATTGTCCTAGACTGGTCTGGTTCCGATCGGGCAAAAAACCTAGGACTAGTTCGCAAAAGTAGGTTTTTAACATATTAATGAATAATTAATGAACAGTTTGATTGACAGCAATGGTTCTTGAGGCAAAGTTGTTCAGGATGAGGAGATCTATCAAATGATATGCATATTGTGTGGATATTTGTAACACCACGTGATTACAGAGCCGTAAAACTCGTTAGCGCCAACTAGTGGCCGATTTCTTTCCAAATTCTTACAGACCTTTAGGGCCATGAGCCGAACATGCCCATTGAGTTTCGTTCCGATCGGCCTCCGTTAACCTTGTCTAATAGGTGCTCAAACTTCATTGGCCGATGGCGGCCATGTTTTTTGAGATACGCCAATGTCCTCATACACATACATGGCACCTTGGACCAAGACACTGCATACCAATTTTCAAGTCAATCGGACTAACGGTCAGGTGGTTATAGCCTGTTTTATGTTTTTTTCATTTTATAGCGCCACCATGAGGCCAATCACCGCGATTTTTTTACTGTGACCTCAACTTGAGCTCTTACATATGTGTACCGAGTTTGGTGAAAATATCTCATTTCGTTCACGAGTTATAGCCATTTTTGTATAATTAGCTCCGCCTCCTGCGAACGTTTTGATACCCCTTAGCAACCGTGGATCGAAATTTTACATTTTTTTCGATAATAATTGATCTTCAGACTCCTGTGAATATTTCTGCACTGGTTTGGTTCCGATCGGGCGAAAAACCAGGGACTAGTTCGCAAAAGTAGGTTTTGGACAAAATCCAAAATGGCGGGAAAATTTGCATACCGGAAATGAAATCCTTGAGGCCTTTTTTGTTCGGCTTGACCCAAGGATTCCAAAGATATAAGACACTTGAGTCTGTGACAAAGGGTTGATGAGATTTAAGCAAAAATATGCCATTTTTTTGTTTTTTGCACTGTAGCGCCACCTATTGGCCAATCTAGCTCATATTCTCTGAACCTCTCCTCGATTTTTGTACTACCTTCTGGCCAAGTTTCAAGTCTCTAGCACTTACGGTTTAGGCTGCACGATGCGTTTTACGGCAGAATAATAATAATAATAATAAAAATCAGCACAATTACAATAGGGTTTCAGCATTTCATGCTTGAACCCCTAATAAAAATCAGCACGATTACAATAGGGTTTCAGCATTTCATGCTTGAACCCCTAATAAGAAGAGACGTTTTGGACAGTTATAGCGCCACCTATTGTCCGATCTTCACGAAACTTGGCATGCTTCTTCACCATGTTCTGACACATATGCTCATCGATTTTTGTGAAGTTTGGGGTTTTCCCTTAGGTTGTATAGGCTTTTGAGTGTTTTTATGTCCCACCCCTTTCCTAAATGACCCTGTTACAGCCAGGCCAATGCAAAAGTTCAACTTTTTTTCAATAATTATTGATCTAGAGAGTCCAGAGAATTGTCCTAGACTGGTCTGGTCTGGATTGGGCCAAAAACCAGGGACTAGTTGGCCAAAGTAGGTTTTGGACTAAAGTGCCCATATAAATTTTTTTTTTGCTCGTAGGCGAATTTGGAGATAGCCATCTTGTCCGTCTGGAGCCAGGGATCACAGTGATGCTAAAATTGAGATTCTAGGACAAACTGTCTAGGAGTTATGAGCAATTTAGTAAATGTGGTCATTATAGCTCCACCTATGGGCCAATCTGGGCCATACTTTGATAGGTTCTCCCCAAATTGAGGACTACCATTTGGCCAAGTTTCAAAGCTCCAGCTCTTACGGTTTGGGCTGCACGATGCGTTTTAGGGCGGAATAATAATAATAATAATAATAATTAAAGCTGCAAGCAGCATTTATCGGGGTTCAAGCAGTTAAGGCCTTTAAGGCCTTTAATCACACAAGCATCAAAAGACATTACGTTTTATTTAGCAAGCATTTAACAACTGCCATCATAGATGAAAAAGTCAATTTACAGCCAATACATGCAGTTTGCCATAGGAAATCTATGGTTTTAAAGCGTTTTTACAGTATATATTTTATTTTATTTTATATATTTTAGTTATAGCACCTTTTTGCCTGAGTCTTCTTACAGTCTTGCCTGATCTCCACCACTTTTATTAGTAGTACTCAAAGTGTGCCTATATATATATATATGTGTCAAATTTGTTGTAAATATGTAATTTTGATAAGGAGTTTAGACAATTATATTCAGTGGCGTAACGAGCCAACACCGGCCCTTAAGTAGGATTATCAAGGCGGGCCCCTTGATGACGCAATTGATGACATTGATGACGCAATGTCCGCGAGTAGGCTACCATGAATAGGGCAGGATATGATCATACACAGCATATAAGAGATGAGATGACTAACAAAATCAGGAGGAGCCTACGCTCACCAAAAAAAAACAATAAAAAAACACTGGTGACAGCGCACCATAACATTGTTAGGCCTAGGTCCAAATATGTAAAAAAGATGCTTTCTTACATTATAGCGGGATTTTCCGGGCTTTCCTATGTGCAACTGCAAAGTTGTCGATTAGATCAGGATTGTGCGCACGGGCATTGTCAATTGACCCTTCGCAGGGAGTTTGATTGACAGGCGATCTGACTAATCATAATCCTCCATTTTGTCCCACAAAGCAGTCAGGAGAGTTAGTAGATTAACTTTGGAGGATTTAAATTTGAAAAACAAAGTGTACTGACGTCTTAGCACTTTAAAACAACATTCCTTTTATGTTCATTCATGCTTATTTTAATGCTATAAATTAACTAGAAGGAAGAGATGATCGGTTCACGAGCAGCTTTAACTGAGCCTTGAGTCTACAGCGATCTGTCAGACACATTAAAGAGTCACAAAACGGTATTTATTGTTTAAATGTCTCTAAAAAATGACTACATTTGAAAGGTGAGACTTTTGGCGCTTTTCCATTACCAGTACCAGCTCAACTCGACTCGGCTCGGCTTGCTTTTCGCTCCGTTTTTCATTGCAGATAGTACCTCCACAATAGTACCTGGTCGTCATAGCGACGCCGCAGGAAACTGCCGTGACTTAATCTTCTACGCGAGATACATCCGCTGCCACACACACAGGACAATGGAGGAAATCAAGTGTATGCTGTTTTTGGATGTTTTTGTTTTTGCTGTTTTTTATTCAGGATACTCCGTCTGGCGCGTGAATAGTGACGATTCTCTCTGACCAATCAGCAGTCTGCCGTGTTTTCACGTCACATTTTAGTATCGCCTCAGCTTGCTTAGAACCTTACCGGAGGTGGTACGAAAAAAAGTACCTGGAAGCAGGTACAGGCACAACTTTTACACAGTGGAAAACCAAACAAAGCCGAGTCGAGTCGAGCCGAGCCGAGGCGAGCTGGTACTGTGTAGTGGAAAAGCGCCATTTGTTTCATATCAAAAGTACTTGTCTGTCAGCACGCAGTCTCCTCTCTGATCTGCAATGTATTTTTCACTGCGTGAGAACTTGGTGTGGTGTGAGAGTGGCGTCGCTTGTCAGACATAGCAACAGTAAGTAAAGTGGTCTTTGCGAATGGTCAATGACAGTATGGACGGGGATTCGCCACTCCCAATTCAAAACAAATTTCATCACAATCCATCATTGTTCGTTTCAAACATGTGAGAGCATCAAAATGATCCATGGGTGAATTTTTTTGTCAGTTCCTATCATAAGTTTAACATTTTGGCGTTATTGTTTAGCTATTTACCTATGTTTTCAAATTTCCTTTGTTTTTTTGTTGTTGTCTCGATCGGACTAACGGCTTTGAAGATAAACAATTTTTTAAAGCTCTAAATGACACTTACAAAAACCATAAAGCGAAACCTGGCATGTTTGGTATTGTTGGACTCGGCAAGGATTCAGGAGTCTTAAGAGGTCACTCCTGTGAAAAAAACACTGGCTTGAAACTTTATTTATTTTATTTTATTTTATTAGTTTATTTGTCAGGGACAATGTACAAAATACAGTAATCTTTCGAAAAGATGTTTTGTACCAGAAATAGCAAAAGCTATTTTCCATATGTAGTCCCCGGGCAGGTGCACAATATTAAAACATTAAATAAATTAAAAAACGAATCAAAAAACCATAACATCCTAAAATATATACAACATAGTCAAAAACATTTACTTCAATATTACATTTGTAGACTTTAAATGAGCTGATGCTGACACAGCTGGTTATCAATTATGTAATTTTTTAAGTTTCGAGAGAAAACTTCTAAGGCTCCTTCAAGGCATTGTGCCAATGACGTATACTGAGTTTTTTTAGATACACCAATGTTCTCATAGACTATTATGGCACCCTGGAAAAAGACACTGCGTGCCAATTTTCAGTAGACTAACAGTTGTGTGCGCTTATAGCTATTTTCATGATTTTTTTCACTGTTATAGCGCAACCAAGTGGCCAATTGTCACGATTTTTTTCATGCCAACTCAGATTGAGCTTATGAACATGTGTCCCAAGTTTAGCGAAAATATCTCTTTCCGCTCACAAGTTATAACCATTTTATAGTGCCACCAAGTGGCCAATTGTCATGATTTTTTTTCACATGACCTCAGAATGAGCTCATGAACATGTGTCCCAAGTTTTGTGAAAATATCTCTTTCCGTTCACAAGTTACAACAGTTTTATAGTGCCACCAAGTGGCCAATTGTTGCGATTTTTTTCAAGTGATCTCAGGTTGAGGTCCGGAAGATGTATCCCAAGTTTAGCAAAAAAATTCCTTTCCGTTCACAATTTATAACCGTTTTAGTAAAAGTGGCCCTGGTGCCATCAAATATTTTGGTTCCCCTTATCGACCGTTAATTGAAATTTAGAATTTTTTGGATGATTATTGATTGTCAGACTCCAGAGAACATTCTTGCAGTGGTTTGGTTCCGATCGGGCCAAAAACCTAGGAGAAGTTCGCAAAAATAGGTTTTTCAAAAAAATGCAATTTACTCGAAATTGGCGCCTGAAGGGCGAGCAAATCGGAGATAGCCATTTTGTCCGCCTTGAGCCAAGGATTCCAACGATATAAGACACTTGATCCTGGGACAAGCGGTCTAAGAGTTATGAGCGATTTTGAACTTTTGGTTGCTGTAGCGCCACCTATGGGCCAATCGGGGTCATACTCTGATAGGTTGTCCCCAAATTGAGGCCTACCATCTGGCCAGGTT
Organism: Rutilus rutilus; assembly: GCF_951802725.1. NCBI lineage: Eukaryota > Metazoa > Chordata > Actinopteri > Cypriniformes > Leuciscidae > Rutilus > Rutilus rutilus. The sequence continues at coordinate 22,772,729 of NC_140213.1, read as the reverse complement.
TCAAGTCTCTAGGCCTTACGGTTTGTCCTGCACGATGCGTTTTACGAATCCTTACAATTACAATAGGGTTTCAGCATTTCATGCTTGAACCCCTAATAAGAATGAAGGCTTTTTGCAAGTTATAGCGCCACCTATGGTCCGATCTCCATGAAACTCTGCATGCTTCCTCACCATGTTCGGACACATATGCTCATCAATTTTGGTGAAGTTCTGAGTTTTCATTTGGGATTTATAGGCTTTTTAGTGTATTTTGCCACGCCCCTTTTCTAAATGACCCTGTTACAGCCACCCACATGCCAAAGTTCAACTTTTTTTCGATAATTATTGATCTAGAGAGTCCAGAGAATTGTCCTAGACTGGTTTGGTTCCGATCGGGCGAAAAACCAGGGACTAGTTCGCAAAAGTAGGTTTTGGACAAAATGCGACATAGCAGAAATTTTTCCCTGCCTACATCCAAATCGGAGATAGCCATTTTGTCCGCCTTGAGCCAAGGATTCCAACGATATAAGACACTTGATCCTGGGACAAGCGGTCTAAGAGTTATGAGCGATTTTGAACTTTTGGTTGCTGTAGCGCCACCTATGGGCCAATCGGGGTCATACTCTGATAGGTTGTCCCCAAATTGAGGCCTACCATCTGGCCAGGTTTCAAGTCTCTAGGCCTTACGGTTTGTCCTGCACGATGCGTTTTACGAATCCTTACAATTACAATAGGGTTTCAGCATTTCATGCTTGAACCCCTAATAAGAATGAAGGCTTTTTGCCAGTTATAGCGCCACCTATGGTCCGATCTCCATGAAACTCTGCATGCTTCCTCACCATGTTCGGACACATATGCTCATCAATTTTGGTGAAGTTCTGAGTTTTCATTTGGGATTTATAGGCTTTTTAGTGTATTTTGCCACGCCCCTTTTCTAAATGACCCTGTTACAGCCACCCACATGCCAAAGTTCAACTTTTTTTCGATAATTATTGATCTAGAGAGTCCAGAGAATTGTCCTAGACTGGTTTGGTTCCGATCGGGCGAAAAACCAGGGACTAGTTCGCAAAAGTAGGTTTTGGACAAAATGCGACATAGCAGAAATTTTTCCCTGCCTACATCCAAATCGGAGATAGCCATTTTGTCCGCCTTGAGCCAAGGATTCCAACGATATAAGACACTTGATCCTGGGACAAGCGGTCTAAGAGTTATGAGCGATTTTGAACTTTTGGTTGCTGTAGCGCCACCTATGGGCCAATCGGGGTCATACTCTGATAGGTTGTCCCCAAATTGAGGCCTACCATCTGGCCAGGTTTCAAGTCTCTAGGCCTTACGGTTTGTCCTGCACGATGCGTTTTACGAATCCTTACAATTACAATAGGGTTTCAGCATTTCATGCTTGAACCCCTAATAAGAATGAAGGCTTTTTGCAAGTTATAGCGCCACCTATGGTCCGATCTCCATGAAACTCTGCATGCTTCCTCACCATGTTCGGACACATATGCTCATCAATTTTGGTGAAGTTCTGAGTTTTCATTTGGGATTTATAGGCTTTTTAGTGTATTTTGCCACGCCCCTTTTCTAAATGACCCTGTTACAGCCACCCACATGCCAAAGTTCAACTTTTTTTCGATAATTATTGATCTAGAGAGTCCAGAGAATTGTCCTAGACTGGTTTGGTTCCGATCGGGCGAAAAACCAGGGACTAGTTCGCAAAAGTAGGTTTTGGACAAAATGCGACATAGCAGAAATTTTTCCCTGCCTACATCCAAATCGGAGATAGCCATTTTGTCCGCCTTGAGCCAAGGATTCCAACGATATAAGACACTTGATCCTGGGACAAGCGGTCTAAGAGTTATGAGCGATTTTGAACTTTTGGTTGCTGTAGCGCCACCTATGGGCCAATCGGGGTCATACTCTGATAGGTTGTCCCCAAATTGAGGCCTACCATCTGGCCAGGTTTCAAGTCTCTAGGCCTTACGGTTTGTCCTGCACGATGCGTTTTACGAATCCTTACAATTACAATAGGGTTTCAGCATTTCATGCTTGAACCCCTAATAAGAATGAAGGCTTTTTGCCAGTTATAGCGCCACCTATGGTCCGATCTCCATGAAACTCTGCATGCTTCCTCACCATGTTCGGACACATATGCTCATCAATTTTGGTGAAGTTCTGAGTTTTCATTTGGGATTTATAGGCTTTTTAGTGTATTTTGCCACGCCCCTTTTCTAAATGACCCTGTTACAGCCACCCACATGCCAAAGTTCAACTTTTTTTCGATAATTATTGATCTAGAGAGTCCAGAGAATTGTCCTAGACTGGTTTGGTTCCGATCGGGCGAAAAACCAGGGACTAGTTCGCAAAAGTAGGTTTTGGACAAAATGCGACATAGCAGAAATTTTTCCCTGCCTACATCCAAATCGGAGATAGCCATTTTGTCCGCCTTGAGCCAAGGATTCCAACGATATAAGACACTTGATCCTGGGACAAGCGGTCTAAGAGTTATGAGCGATTTTGAACTTTTGGTTGCTGTAGCGCCACCTATGGGCCAATCGGGGTCATACTCTGATAGGTTGTCCCCAAATTGAGGCCTACCATCTGGCCAGGTTTCAAGTCTCTAGGCCTTACGGTTTGTCCTGCACGATGCGTTTTACGAATCCTTACAATTACAATAGGGTTTCAGCATTTCATGCTTGAACCCCTAATAAGAATGAAGGCTTTTTGCCAGTTATAGCGCCACCTATGGTCCGATCTCCATGAAACTCTGCATGCTTCCTCACCATGTTCGGACACATATGCTCATCAATTTTGGTGAAGTTCTGAGTTTTCATTTGGGATTTATAGGCTTTTTAGTGTATTTTGCCACGCCCCTTTTCTAAATGACCCTGTTACAGCCACCCACATGCCAAAGTTCAACTTTTTTTCGATAATTATTGATCTAGAGAGTCCAGAGAATTGTCCTAGACTGGTTTGGTTCCGATCGGGCGAAAAACCAGGGACTAGTTCGCAAAAGTAGGTTTTGGACAAAATGCGACATAGCAGAAATTTTTCCCTGCCTACATCCAAATCGGAGATAGCCATTTTGTCCGCCTTGAGCCAAGGATTCCAACGATATAAGACACTTGATCCTGGGACAAGCGGTCTAAGAGTTATGAGCGATTTTGAACTTTTGGTTGCTGTAGCGCCACCTATGGGCCAATCGGGGTCATACTCTGATAGGTTGTCCCCAAATTGAGGCCTACCATCTGGCCAGGTTTCAAGTCTCTAGGCCTTACGGTTTGTCCTGCACGATGCGTTTTACGAATCCTTACAATTACAATAGGGTTTCAGCATTTCATGCTTGAACCCCTAATAAGAATGAAGGCTTTTTGCAAGTTATAGCGCCACCTATGGTCCGATCTCCATGAAACTCTGCATGCTTCCTCACCATGTTCGGACACATATGCTCATCAATTTTGGTGAAGTTCTGAGTTTTCATTTGGGATTTATAGGCTTTTTAGTGTATTTTGCCACGCCCCTTTTCTAAATGACCCTGTTACAGCCACCCACATGCCAAAGTTCAACTTTTTTTCGATAATTATTGATCTAGAGAGTCCAGAGAATTGTCCTAGACTGGTTTGGTTCCGATCGGGCGAAAAACCAGGGACTAGTTCGCAAAAGTAGGTTTTGGACAAAATGCGACATAGCAGAAATTTTTCCCTGCCTACATCCAAATCGGAGATAGCCATTTTGTCCGCCTTGAGCCAAGGATTCCAACGATATAAGACACTTGATCCTGGGACAAGCGGTCTAAGAGTTATGAGCGATTTTGAACTTTTGGTTGCTGTAGCGCCACCTATGGGCCAATCGGGGTCATACTCTGATAGGTTGTCCCCAAATTGAGGCCTACCATCTGGCCAGGTTTCAAGTCTCTAGGCCTTACGGTTTGTCCTGCACGATGCGTTTTACGAATCCTTACAATTACAATAGGGTTTCAGCATTTCATGCTTGAACCCCTAATAAGAATGAAGGCTTTTTGCCAGTTATAGCGCCACCTATGGTCCGATCTCCATGAAACTCTGCATGCTTCCTCACCATGTTCGGACACATATGCTCATCAATTTTGGTGAAGTTCTGAGTTTTCATTTGGGATTTATAGGCTTTTTAGTGTATTTTGCCACGCCCCTTTTCTAAATGACCCTGTTACAGCCACCCACATGCCAAAGTTCAACTTTTTTTCGATAATTATTGATCTAGAGAGTCCAGAGAATTGTCCTAGACTGGTTTGGTTCCGATCGGGCGAAAAACCAGGGACTAGTTCGCAAAAGTAGGTTTTGGACAAAATGCGACATAGCAGAAATTTTTCCCTGCCTACATCCAAATCGGAGATAGCCATTTTGTCCGCCTTGAGCCAAGGATTCCAACGATATAAGACACTTGATCCTGGGACAAGCGGTCTAAGAGTTATGAGCGATTTTGAACTTTTGGTTGCTGTAGCGCCACCTATGGGCCAATCGGGGTCATACTCTGATAGGTTGTCCCCAAATTGAGGCCTACCATCTGGCCAGGTTTCAAGTCTCTAGGCCTTACGGTTTGTCCTGCACGATGCGTTTTACGAATCCTTACAATTACAATAGGGTTTCAGCATTTCATGCTTGAACCCCTAATAAGAATGAAGGCTTTTTGCAAGTTATAGCGCCACCTATGGTCCGATCTCCATGAAACTCTGCATGCTTCCTCACCATGTTCGGACACATATGCTCATCAATTTTGGTGAAGTTCTGAGTTTTCATTTGGGATTTATAGGCTTTTTAGTGTATTTTGCCACGCCCCTTTTCTAAATGACCCTGTTACAGCCACCCACATGCCAAAGTTCAACTTTTTTTCGATAATTATTGATCTAGAGAGTCCAGAGAATTGTCCTAGACTGGTTTGGTTCCGATCGGGCGAAAAACCAGGGACTAGTTCGCAAAAGTAGGTTTTGGACAAAATGCGACATAGCAGAAATTTTTCCCTGCCTACATCCAAATCGGAGATAGCCATTTTGTCCGCCTTGAGCCAAGGATTCCAACGATATAAGACACTTGATCCTGGGACAAGCGGTCTAAGAGTTATGAGCGATTTTGAACTTTTGGTTGCTGTAGCGCCACCTATGGGCCAATCGGGGTCATACTCTGATAGGTTGTCCCCAAATTGAGGCCTACCATCTGGCCAGGTTTCAAGTCTCTAGGCCTTACGGTTTGTCCTGCACGATGCGTTTTACGAATCCTTACAATTACAATAGGGTTTCAGCATTTCATGCTTGAACCCCTAATAAGAATGAAGGCTTTTTGCCAGTTATAGCGCCACCTATGGTCCGATCTCCATGAAACTCTGCATGCTTCCTCACCATGTTCGGACACATATGCTCATCAATTTTGGTGAAGTTCTGAGTTTTCATTTGGGATTTATAGGCTTTTTAGTGTATTTTGCCACGCCCCTTTTCTAAATGACCCTGTTACAGCCACCCACATGCCAAAGTTCAACTTTTTTTCGATAATTATTGATCTAGAGAGTCCAGAGAATTGTCCTAGACTGGTTTGGTTCCGATCGGGCGAAAAACCAGGGACTAGTTCGCAAAAGTAGGTTTTGGACAAAATGCGACATAGCAGAAATTTTTCCCTGCCTACATCCAAATCGGAGATAGCCATTTTGTCCGCCTTGAGCCAAGGATTCCAACGATATAAGACACTTGATCCTGGGACAAGCGGTCTAAGAGTTATGAGCGATTTTGAACTTTTGGTTGCTGTAGCGCCACCTATGGGCCAATCGGGGTCATACTCTGATAGGTTGTCCCCAAATTGAGGCCTACCATCTGGCCAGGTTTCAAGTCTCTAGGCCTTACGGTTTGTCCTGCACGATGCGTTTTACGAATCCTTACAATTACAATAGGGTTTCAGCATTTCATGCTTGAACCCCTAATAAGAATGAAGGCTTTTTGCAAGTTATAGCGCCACCTATGGTCCGATCTCCATGAAACTCTGCATGCTTCCTCACCATGTTCGGACACATATGCTCATCAATTTTGGTGAAGTTCTGAGTTTTCATTTGGGATTTATAGGCTTTTTAGTGTATTTTGCCACGCCCCTTTTCTAAATGACCCTGTTACAGCCACCCACATGCCAAAGTTCAACTTTTTTTCGATAATTATTGATCTAGAGAGTCCAGAGAATTGTCCTAGACTGGTTTGGTTCCGATCGGGCGAAAAACCAGGGACTAGTTCGCAAAAGTAGGTTTTGGACAAAATGCGACATAGCAGAAATTTTTCCCTGCCTACATCCAAATCGGAGATAGCCATTTTGTCCGCCTTGAGCCAAGGATTCCAACGATATAAGACACTTGATCCTGGGACAAGCGGTCTAAGAGTTATGAGCGATTTTGAACTTTTGGTTGCTGTAGCGCCACCTATGGGCCAATCGGGGTCATACTCTGATAGGTTGTCCCCAAATTGAGGCCTACCATCTGGCCAGGTTTCAAGTCTCTAGGCCTTACGGTTTGTCCTGCACGATGCGTTTTACGAATCCTTACAATTACAATAGGGTTTCAGCATTTCATGCTTGAACCCCTAATAAGAATGAAGGCTTTTTGCCAGTTATAGCGCCACCTATGGTCCGATCTCCATGAAACTCTGCATGCTTCCTCACCATGTTCGGACACATATGCTCATCAATTTTGGTGAAGTTCTGAGTTTTCATTTGGGATTTATAGGCTTTTTAGTGTATTTTGCCACGCCCCTTTTCTAAATGACCCTGTTACAGCCACCCACATGCCAAAGTTCAACTTTTTTTCGATAATTATTGATCTAGAGAGTCCAGAGAATTGTCCTAGACTGGTTTGGTTCCGATCGGGCGAAAAACCAGGGACTAGTTCGCAAAAGTAGGTTTTGGACAAAATGCGACATAGCAGAAATTTTTCCCTGCCTACATCCAAATCGGAGATAGCCATTTTGTCCGCCTTGAGCCAAGGATTCCAACGATATAAGACACTTGATCCTGGGACAAGCGGTCTAAGAGTTATGAGCGATTTTGAACTTTTGGTTGCTGTAGCGCCACCTATGGGCCAATCGGGGTCATACTCTGATAGGTTGTCCCCAAATTGAGGCCTACCATCTGGCCAGGTTTCAAGTCTCTAGGCCTTACGGTTTGTCCTGCACGATGCGTTTTACGAATCCTTACAATTACAATAGGGTTTCAGCATTTCATGCTTGAACCCCTAATAAGAATGAAGGCTTTTTGCAAGTTATAGCGCCACCTATGGTCCGATCTCCATGAAACTCTGCATGCTTCCTCACCATGTTCGGACACATATGCTCATCAATTTTGGTGAAGTTCTGAGTTTTCATTTGGGATTTATAGGCTTTTTAGTGTATTTTGCCACGCCCCTTTTCTAAATGACCCTGTTACAGCCACCCACATGCCAAAGTTCAACTTTTTTTCGATAATTATTGATCTAGAGAGTCCAGAGAATTGTCCTAGACTGGTTTGGTTCCGATCGGGCGAAAAACCAGGGACTAGTTCGCAAAAGTAGGTTTTGGACAAAATGCGACATAGCAGAAATTTTTCCCTGCCTACATCCAAATCGGAGATAGCCATTTTGTCCGCCTTGAGCCAAGGATTCCAACGATATAAGACACTTGATCCTGGGACAAGCGGTCTAAGAGTTATGAGCGATTTTGAACTTTTGGTTGCTGTAGCGCCACCTATGGGCCAATCGGGGTCATACTCTGATAGGTTGTCCCCAAATTGAGGCCTACCATCTGGCCAGGTTTCAAGTCTCTAGGCCTTACGGTTTGTCCTGCACGATGCGTTTTACGAATCCTTACAATTACAATAGGGTTTCAGCATTTCATGCTTGAACCCCTAATAAGAATGAAGGCTTTTTGCCAGTTATAGCGCCACCTATGGTCCGATCTCCATGAAACTCTGCATGCTTCCTCACCATGTTCGGACACATATGCTCATCAATTTTGGTGAAGTTCTGAGTTTTCATTTGGGATTTATAGGCTTTTTAGTGTATTTTGCCACGCCCCTTTTCTAAATGACCCTGTTACAGCCACCCACATGCCAAAGTTCAACTTTTTTTCGATAATTATTGATCTAGAGAGTCCAGAGAATTGTCCTAGACTGGTTTGGTTCCGATCGGGCGAAAAACCAGGGACTAGTTCGCAAAAGTAGGTTTTGGACAAAATGCGACATAGCAGAAATTTTTCCCTGCCTACATCCAAATCGGAGATAGCCATTTTGTCCGCCTTGAGCCAAGGATTCCAACGATATAAGACACTTGATCCTGGGACAAGCGGTCTAAGAGTTATGAGCGATTTTGAACTTTTGGTTGCTGTAGCGCCACCTATGGGCCAATCGGGGTCATACTCTGATAGGTTGTCCCCAAATTGAGGCCTACCATCTGGCCAGGTTTCAAGTCTCTAGGCCTTACGGTTTGTCCTGCACGATGCGTTTTACGAATCCTTACAATTACAATAGGGTTTCAGCATTTCATGCTTGAACCCCTAATAAGAATGAAGGCTTTTTGCAAGTTATAGCGCCACCTATGGTCCGATCTCCATGAAACTCTGCATGCTTCCTCACCATGTTCGGACACATATGCTCATCAATTTTGGTGAAGTTCTGAGTTTTCATTTGGGATTTATAGGCTTTTTAGTGTATTTTGCCACGCCCCTTTTCTAAATGACCCTGTTACAGCCACCCACATGCCAAAGTTCAACTTTTTTTCGATAATTATTGATCTAGAGAGTCCAGAGAATTGTCCTAGACTGGTTTGGTTCCGATCGGGCGAAAAACCAGGGACTAGTTCGCAAAAGTAGGTTTTGGACAAAATGCGACATAGCAGAAATTTTTCCCTGCCTACATCCAAATCGGAGATAGCCATTTTGTCCGCCTTGAGCCAAGGATTCCAACGATATAAGACACTTGATCCTGGGACAAGCGGTCTAAGAGTTATGAGCGATTTTGAACTTTTGGTTGCTGTAGCGCCACCTATGGGCCAATCGGGGTCATACTCTGATAGGTTGTCCCCAAATTGAGGCCTACCATCTGGCCAGGTTTCAAGTCTCTAGGCCTTACGGTTTGTCCTGCACGATGCGTTTTACGAATCCTTACAATTACAATAGGGTTTCAGCATTTCATGCTTGAACCCCTAATAAGAATGAAGGCTTTTTGCCAGTTATAGCGCCACCTATGGTCCGATCTCCATGAAACTCTGCATGCTTCCTCACCATGTTCGGACACATATGCTCATCAATTTTGGTGAAGTTCTGAGTTTTCATTTGGGATTTATAGGCTTTTTAGTGTATTTTGCCACGCCCCTTTTCTAAATGACCCTGTTACAGCCACCCACATGCCAAAGTTCAACTTTTTTTCGATAATTATTGATCTAGAGAGTCCAGAGAATTGTCCTAGACTGGTTTGGTTCCGATCGGGCGAAAAACCAGGGACTAGTTCGCAAAAGTAGGTTTTGGACAAAATGCGACATAGCAGAAATTTTTCCCTGCCTACATCCAAATCGGAGATAGCCATTTTGTCCGCCTTGAGCCAAGGATTCCAACGATATAAGACACTTGATCCTGGGACAAGCGGTCTAAGAGTTATGAGCGATTTTGAACTTTTGGTTGCTGTAGCGCCACCTATGGGCCAATCGGGGTCATACTCTGATAGGTTGTCCCCAAATTGAGGCCTACCATCTGGCCAGGTTTCAAGTCTCTAGGCCTTACGGTTTGTCCTGCACGATGCGTTTTACGAATCCTTACAATTACAATAGGGTTTCAGCATTTCATGCTTGAACCCCTAATAAGAATGAAGGCTTTTTGCAAGTTATAGCGCCACCTATGGTCCGATCTCCATGAAACTCTGCATGCTTCCTCACCATGTTCGGACACATATGCTCATCAATTTTGGTGAAGTTCTGAGTTTTCATTTGGGATTTATAGGCTTTTTAGTGTATTTTGCCACGCCCCTTTTCTAAATGACCCTGTTACAGCCACCCACATGCCAAAGTTCAACTTTTTTTCGATAATTATTGATCTAGAGAGTCCAGAGAATTGTCCTAGACTGGTTTGGTTCCGATCGGGCGAAAAACCAGGGACTAGTTCGCAAAAGTAGGTTTTGGACAAAATGCGACATAGCAGAAATTTTTCCCTGCCTACATCCAAATCGGAGATAGCCATTTTGTCCGCCTTGAGCCAAGGATTCCAACGATATAAGACACTTGATCCTGGGACAAGCGGTCTAAGAGTTATGAGCGATTTTGAACTTTTGGTTGCTGTAGCGCCACCTATGGGCCAATCGGGGTCATACTCTGATAGGTTGTCCCCAAATTGAGGCCTACCATCTGGCCAGGTTTCAAGTCTCTAGGCCTTACGGTTTGTCCTGCACGATGCGTTTTACGAATCCTTACAATTACAATAGGGTTTCAGCATTTCATGCTTGAACCCCTAATAAGAATGAAGGCTTTTTGCCAGTTATAGCGCCACCTATGGTCCGATCTCCATGAAACTCTGCATGCTTCCTCACCATGTTCGGACACATATGCTCATCAATTTTGGTGAAGTTCTGAGTTTTCATTTGGGATTTATAGGCTTTTTAGTGTATTTTGCCACGCCCCTTTTCTAAATGACCCTGTTACAGCCACCCACATGCCAAAGTTCAACTTTTTTTCGATAATTATTGATCTAGAGAGTCCAGAGAATTGTCCTAGACTGGTTTGGTTCCGATCGGGCGAAAAACCAGGGACTAGTTCGCAAAAGTAGGTTTTGGACAAAATGCGACATAGCAGAAATTTTTCCCTGCCTACATCCAAATCGGAGATAGCCATTTTGTCCGCCTTGAGCCAAGGATTCCAACGATATAAGACACTTGATCCTGGGACAAGCGGTCTAAGAGTTATGAGCGATTTTGAACTTTTGGTTGCTGTAGCGCCACCTATGGGCCAATCGGGGTCATACTCTGATAGGTTGTCCCCAAATTGAGGCCTACCATCTGGCCAGGTTTCAAGTCTCTAGGCCTTACGGTTTGTCCTGCACGATGCGTTTTACGAATCCTTACAATTACAATAGGGTTTCAGCATTTCATGCTTGAACCCCTAATAAGAATGAAGGCTTTTTGCAAGTTATAGCGCCACCTATGGTCCGATCTCCATGAAACTCTGCATGCTTCCTCACCATGTTCGGACACATATGCTCATCAATTTTGGTGAAGTTCTGAGTTTTCATTTGGGATTTATAGGCTTTTTAGTGTATTTTGCCACGCCCCTTTTCTAAATGACCCTGTTACAGCCACCCACATGCCAAAGTTCAACTTTTTTTCGATAATTATTGATCTAGAGAGTCCAGAGAATTGTCCTAGACTGGTTTGGTTCCGATCGGGCGAAAAACCAGGGACTAGTTCGCAAAAGTAGGTTTTGGACAAAATGCGACATAGCAGAAATTTTTCCCTGCCTACATCCAAATCGGAGATAGCCATTTTGTCCGCCTTGAGCCAAGGATTCCAACGATATAAGACACTTGATCCTGGGACAAGCGGTCTAAGAGTTATGAGCGATTTTGAACTTTTGGTTGCTGTAGCGCCACCTATGGGCCAATCGGGGTCATACTCTGATAGGTTGTCCCCAAATTGAGGCCTACCATCTGGCCAGGTTTCAAGTCTCTAGGCCTTACGGTTTGTCCTGCACGATGCGTTTTACGAATCCTTACAATTACAATAGGGTTTCAGCATTTCATGCTTGAACCCCTAATAAGAATGAAGGCTTTTTGCCAGTTATAGCGCCACCTATGGTCCGATCTCCATGAAACTCTGCATGCTTCCTCACCATGTTCGGACACATATGCTCATCAATTTTGGTGAAGTTCTGAGTTTTCATTTGGGATTTATAGGCTTTTTAGTGTATTTTGCCACGCCCCTTTTCTAAATGACCCTGTTACAGCCACCCACATGCCAAAGTTCAACTTTTTTTCGATAATTATTGATCTAGAGAGTCCAGAGAATTGTCCTAGACTGGTTTGGTTCCGATCGGGCGAAAAACCAGGGACTAGTTCGCAAAAGTAGGTTTTGGACAAAATGCGACATAGCAGAAATTTTTCCCTGCCTACATCCAAATCGGAGATAGCCATTTTGTCCGCCTTGAGCCAAGGATTCCAACGATATAAGACACTTGATCCTGGGACAAGCGGTCTAAGAGTTATGAGCGATTTTGAACTTTTGGTTGCTGTAGCGCCACCTATGGGCCAATCGGGGTCATACTCTGATAGGTTGTCCCCAAATTGAGGCCTACCATCTGGCCAGGTTTCAAGTCTCTAGGCCTTACGGTTTGTCCTGCACGATGCGTTTTACGAATCCTTACAATTACAATAGGGTTTCAGCATTTCATGCTTGAACCCCTAATAAGAATGAAGGCTTTTTGCAAGTTATAGCGCCACCTATGGTCCGATCTCCATGAAACTCTGCATGCTTCCTCACCATGTTCGGACACATATGCTCATCAATTTTGGTGAAGTTCTGAGTTTTCATTTGGGATTTATAGGCTTTTTAGTGTATTTTGCCACGCCCCTTTTCTAAATGACCCTGTTACAGCCACCCACATGCCAAAGTTCAACTTTTTTTCGATAATTATTGATCTAGAGAGTCCAGAGAATTGTCCTAGACTGGTTTGGTTCCGATCGGGCGAAAAACCAGGGACTAGTTCGCAAAAGTAGGTTTTGGACAAAATGCGACATAGCAGAAATTTTTCCCTGCCTACATCCAAATCGGAGATAGCCATTTTGTCCGCCTTGAGCCAAGGATTCCAACGATATAAGACACTTGATCCTGGGACAAGCGGTCTAAGAGTTATGAGCGATTTTGAACTTTTGGTTGCTGTAGCGCCACCTATGGGCCAATCGGGGTCATACTCTGATAGGTTGTCCCCAAATTGAGGCCTACCATCTGGCCAGGTTTCAAGTCTCTAGGCCTTACGGTTTGTCCTGCACGATGCGTTTTACGAATCCTTACAATTACAATAGGGTTTCAGCATTTCATGCTTGAACCCCTAATAAGAATGAAGGCTTTTTGCAAGTTATAGCGCCACCTATGGTCCGATCTCCATGAAACTCTGCATGCTTCCTCACCATGTTCGGACACATATGCTCATCAATTTTGGTGAAGTTCTGAGTTTTCATTTGGGATTTATAGGCTTTTTAGTGTATTTTGCCACGCCCCTTTTCTAAATGACCCTGTTACAGCCACCCACATGCCAAAGTTCAACTTTTTTTCGATAATTATTGATCTAGAGAGTCCAGAGAATTGTCCTAGACTGGTTTGGTTCCGATCGGGCGAAAAACCAGGGACTAGTTCGCAAAAGTAGGTTTTGGACAAAATGCGACATAGCAGAAATTTTTCCCTGCCTACATCCAAATCGGAGATAGCCATTTTGTCCGCCTTGAGCCAAGGATTCCAACGATATAAGACACTTGATCCTGGGACAAGCGGTCTAAGAGTTATGAGCGATTTTGAACTTTTGGTTGCTGTAGCGCCACCTATGGGCCAATCGGGGTCATACTCTGATAGGTTGTCCCCAAATTGAGGCCTACCATCTGGCCAGGTTTCAAGTCTCTAGGCCTTACGGTTTGTCCTGCACGATGCGTTTTACGAATCCTTACAATTACAATAGGGTTTCAGCATTTCATGCTTGAACCCCTAATAAGAATGAAGGCTTTTTGCCAGTTATAGCGCCACCTATGGTCCGATCTCCATGAAACTCTGCATGCTTCCTCACCATGTTCGGACACATATGCTCATCAATTTTGGTGAAGTTCTGAGTTTTCATTTGGGATTTATAGGCTTTTTAGTGTATTTTGCCACGCCCCTTTTCTAAATGACCCTGTTACAGCCACCCACATGCCAAAGTTCAACTTTTTTTCGATAATTATTGATCTAGAGAGTCCAGAGAATTGTCCTAGACTGGTTTGGTTCCGATCGGGCGAAAAACCAGGGACTAGTTCGCAAAAGTAGGTTTTGGACAAAATGCGACATAGCAGAAATTTTTCCCTGCCTACATCCAAATCGGAGATAGCCATTTTGTCCGCCTTGAGCCAAGGATTCCAACGATATAAGACACTTGATCCTGGGACAAGCGGTCTAAGAGTTATGAGCGATTTTGAACTTTTGGTTGCTGTAGCGCCACCTATGGGCCAATCGGGGTCATACTCTGATAGGTTGTCCCCAAATTGAGGCCTACCATCTGGCCAGGTTTCAAGTCTCTAGGCCTTACGGTTTGTCCTGCACGATGCGTTTTACGAATCCTTACAATTACAATAGGGTTTCAGCATTTCATGCTTGAACCCCTAATAAGAATGAAGGCTTTTTGCAAGTTATAGCGCCACCTATGGTCCGATCTCCATGAAACTCTGCATGCTTCCTCACCATGTTCGGACACATATGCTCATCAATTTTGGTGAAGTTCTGAGTTTTCATTTGGGATTTATAGGCTTTTTAGTGTATTTTGCCACGCCCCTTTTCTAAATGACCCTGTTACAGCCACCCACATGCCAAAGTTCAACTTTTTTTCGATAATTATTGATCTAGAGAGTCCAGAGAATTGTCCTAGACTGGTTTGGTTCCGATCGGGCGAAAAACCAGGGACTAGTTCGCAAAAGTAGGTTTTGGACAAAATGCGACATAGCAGAAATTTTTCCCTGCCTACATCCAAATCGGAGATAGCCATTTTGTCCGCCTTGAGCCAAGGATTCCAACGATATAAGACACTTGATCCTGGGACAAGCGGTCTAAGAGTTATGAGCGATTTTGAACTTTTGGTTGCTGTAGCGCCACCTATGGGCCAATCGGGGTCATACTCTGATAGGTTGTCCCCAAATTGAGGCCTACCATCTGGCCAGGTTTCAAGTCTCTAGGCCTTACGGTTTGTCCTGCACGATGCGTTTTACGAATCCTTACAATTACAATAGGGTTTCAGCATTTCATGCTTGAACCCCTAATAAGAATGAAGGCTTTTTGCCAGTTATAGCGCCACCTATGGTCCGATCTCCATGAAACTCTGCATGCTTCCTCACCATGTTCGGACACATATGCTCATCAATTTTGGTGAAGTTCTGAGTTTTCATTTGGGATTTATAGGCTTTTTAGTGTATTTTGCCACGCCCCTTTTCTAAATGACCCTGTTACAGCCACCCACATGCCAAAGTTCAACTTTTTTTCGATAATTATTGATCTAGAGAGTCCAGAGAATTGTCCTAGACTGGTTTGGTTCCGATCGGGCGAAAAACCAGGGACTAGTTCGCAAAAGTAGGTTTTGGACAAAATGCGACATAGCAGAAATTTTTCCCTGCCTACATCCAAATCGGAGATAGCCATTTTGTCCGCCTTGAGCCAAGGATTCCAACGATATAAGACACTTGATCCTGGGACAAGCGGTCTAAGAGTTATGAGCGATTTTGAACTTTTGGTTGCTGTAGCGCCACCTATGGGCCAATCGGGGTCATACTCTGATAGGTTGTCCCCAAATTGAGGCCTACCATCTGGCCAGGTTTCAAGTCTCTAGGCCTTACGGTTTGTCCTGCACGATGCGTTTTACGAATCCTTACAATTACAATAGGGTTTCAGCATTTCATGCTTGAACCCCTAATAAGAATGAAGGCTTTTTGCAAGTTATAGCGCCACCTATGGTCCGATCTCCATGAAACTCTGCATGCTTCCTCACCATGTTCGGACACATATGCTCATCAATTTTGGTGAAGTTCTGAGTTTTCATTTGGGATTTATAGGCTTTTTAGTGTATTTTGCCACGCCCCTTTTCTAAATGACCCTGTTACAGCCACCCACATGCCAAAGTTCAACTTTTTTTCGATAATTATTGATCTAGAGAGTCCAGAGAATTGTCCTAGACTGGTTTGGTTCCGATCGGGCGAAAAACCAGGGACTAGTTCGCAAAAGTAGGTTTTTAACATGTTTGCCAATATTTAATGAACAGTTTGATTGACAGTAGTGGTTCTTGAGGCAAAGTTGTTCAGCATGAGCAGATCTATCAAATGATATGCATAATGTGACAATAAGTTTAACACCACGTGATTACAGAGCCATAAAACTCGTTAGCGCCAACTAGTGGCCGATTTCTTTCAAAAATCTTACATACCTCTAGGGCCATGAGTTGAACATGCCCATCGAGTTTTGTTCCGATCGGCCTCCGTTAACCTTGTCTAATAGGTGCTCAACTTCATTGGCTGATGGCGGCCATGTTTTTCGAGATACGCCAATGTCATCATAGATATACATGGCACCCTGGACCATGAGACTGCATACCAATTTTCAAGTCAATTGGACTAACGGTCAGGTGGTTATAGCCCTTTTCATGTTTTTTTCATGTTATAACGCCACCTAGTGTTCAATCGTCGCGATTTTTTTACTGTGACCCCAGATTGAACTCATACATATGTGTTCCGAGTTTGGTGAAAATATCTAATTTCGTTCATGAGTTATAACCATTTTAGTAAACTGGCTCCGCCTCCTGCAAACGTTTTGACGCCCCTTAGCAACCGTGGATCGAAATTTCAACTTTTTTTCGATAATTACTGATAATCAGACTCCAGAGAACATTTCTGCACTGGTTTGGTTCCGATTGGCCAAAAAAACCCTCTACTAGTTTGCAAAAGTAGGTTTTAGACAAAATTCAAAATGGCGGAAAAATTTGCATACCGGAAATGAAATTGAAGATATACATTTTGTCCGTCTTGAGACAAGGATTACAGTGATATAAGACACTTGAGTCTGTGACAAAGGGTTAAGGAGATTTAAGCAAAACCGTGATTTTTTTTGGTTTTTGGCACTATAGCGCCACCTATGGGCCAATCGGGGTCATACTCTCTGAACCTCTCCTCGATTTTTGTACTACCTTCTGGCCAAGTTTCAAGTCTCTAGCACTTACGGTTTGGGCTGCACGATGCGTTTTACGGCAGAAGAATAATAATAATAATAAAAATCAGTACAATTACAATAGGGTTTCAGCATTTCATGCTTGAACCCCTAAAAATCAGCACGATTACAATAGGGTTTCAGCATTTCATGCTTGAACCCCTAATAAGAAGAGACGTTTTGGACAGTTATAGCGCCACCTATTGTCCGATCTTCACGAAACTTGGCATGCTTCTTCACCATGTTCTGACACATATGCTCATCGATTTTTGTGAAGTTTGGGGTTTTCCCTTAGGTTGTATAGGCTTTTGAGTGTTTTTATGTCCCACCCCTTTCCTAAATGACCCTGTTACAGCCAGGCCAATGCAAAAGTTCAACTTTTTTTCAATAATTATTGATCTAGAGAGTCCAGAGAATTGTCCTAGACTGGTCTGGTCTGGATTGGGCCAAAAACCAGGGACTAGTTGGCCAAAGTAGGTTTTGGACTAAAGTGCCCATATAAATTTTTTTTTTGCTCGTAGGCGAATTTGGAGATAGCCATCTTGTCCGTCTGGAGCCAGGGATCACAGTGATGCTAAAATTGAGATTCTAGGACAAACTGTCTAGGAGTTATGAGCAATTTAGTAAATGTGGTCATTATAGCTCCACCTATGGGCCAATCTGGGCCATACTTTGATAGGTTCTCCCCAAATTGAGGACTACCATTTGGCCAAGTTTCAAAGCTCCAGCTCTTACGGTTTGGGCTGCACGATGCGTTTTAGGGCGGAATAATAATAATAATAATAATAAAAATCAGCACGATTACAATAGGGTTTCAGCATTTCATGCTTGAACCCCTAATAAGAAGAGACGTTTTGGACAGTTATAGCGCCACCTATTGTCCGATCTTCACGAAACTTGGCATGCTTCTTCACCATGTTCTGACACATATGCTCATCGATTTTTGTGAAGTTTGGGGTTTTCCCTTAGGTTGTATAGGCTTTTGAGTGTTTTTATGTCCCACCCCTTTCCTAAATGACCCTGTTACAGCCAGGCCAATGCAAAAGTTCAACTTTTTTTCAATAATTATTGATCTAGAGAGTCCAGAGAATTGTCCTAGACTGGTCTGGTCTGGATTGGGCCAAAAACCAGGGACTAGTTGGCCAAAGTAGGTTTTGGACTAAAGTGCCCATATAAATTTTTTTTTTGCTCGTAGGCGAATTTGGAGATAGCCATCTTGTCCGTCTGGAGCCAGGGATCACAGTGATGCTAAAATTGAGATTCTAGGACAAACTGTCTAGGAGTTATGAGCAATTTAGTAAATGTGGTCATTATAGCTCCACCTATGGGCCAATCTGGGCCATACTTTGATAGGTTCTCCCCAAATTGAGGACTACCATTTGGCCAAGTTTCAAAGCTCCAGCTCTTACGGTTTGGGCTGCACGATGCGTTTTAGGGCGGAATAATAATAATAATAATAATTAAAGCTGCAAGCAGCATTTATCGGGGTTCAAGCATTTAAGGCCTTTAAGCACATAAGCATTTAAGACATTAAGATTTATTTAGAAAGCTTTTAACCACTGAAATAATAGATGGAAAAGTCCATTTACAGCCAATACAGGCAAGCTTTTTAACAGTTATAGCGCCACCTATAGTCCGATCTCCATGATATTTTGCATGCTTGTTAATGATGTTGTGGCACATATGCTCACCAATTTTCGTGAAGTTCTGAGTTTTCGTTTAGGATTTATAGGCTTTTGAGTGCATTTTGCCACGCCCATTTTCTTTATGACCCAATATACCCGTGCGAAAAATGCAAAAGTTCAACTTTTTTTTGATAATTATTGATCTAGAGAGTCCATAGAATTGTCCTAGACTCGTTTGGTTCTGATCGGGCGAAAAACCTAGGACTAGTTCGCAAAAGTAGGTTTTTAACATAATTACAAATATTTAATGAACGGTTTAATTGACAGCAATGGTTCTTGAGGCAAAGTTGTTCAACAAGAGGAGATCTATCAAATGGTATGCATTTTGTGACAATAAGTGTAACACCACGTGATTACAGAGCCATAAAACTCGTTAGCGCCAACTAGTGGCCGATTTCTTTTAAAATTCGTACAGACCTCTAGGGCCATGAGTCGAACATGCCCACCGAGTTTCGTTCCGATCGACCTCCGTTAACCTTGTCTAATAGGTGCTCGAACTTCATTGGCTGATGGCGGCCATGTTTTTTGAGATACGCCAATGTCCTCATAGACATACATGACACCTTGGACCAAGACACTGCATACCAATTTTCAAGTCAATCAGACTAACGGTCAGGTGGTTATAGCCTGTTTTATGTTTTTTTCATGTTATAGCGCCACCTAGTGTTCAATCGTCGCGACTTTGTTACCGTGACCCCAAATTGAACTCATACAGATATGTACCAAGTTTGGTGAAGATATCTAATTTACTTCTCGAGTTATAGCCGTTTTAGTAAAATAGGCTCTTTCCACAAAAATCAATTAGCGCCCCCTAGAAACCATGAATCGAAATTTCAATTTTTTTTCGATAATTATTGGTAACCAGACTCCAGAGAACATTTCTGCACTGGTTTGGTTCCAATCGGACAAAAAACCAGGGACTAGTTCGCAAAAGTAGGTTTTTGACAAAATTCAAAATTGCGGAAAAATTTGCATACCGCAAATGAAATCGGAGATATACATTTTGTTTGCCATGAGGTCTTGATTACATGGATATAAGACACTTGAGTCTACGACATACAGTCTAGGAGTTATGAGCAGTTTCGCGCTTTTGGTCGCTGTAGCGCCACCTATGGGCCGATTTGGCTAAGTCCGTGTATCTGAGTAGCGAGCAATACTACTACCATTTGACCAAGTATCACGTCTCTAGGCCTTACGGTTTTGGCTGCACGATGCGTTTTAGGGAAGAATAATAATAATAATTAAAGCTGCAAGCAGCATTTATCGGGGTTCAAGCAGTTAAGGCCTTTAAGGCATTTAAGCACAAAAGCATCAAAAGTTATTAAGATTTATTTAGCAAGCATGTAACCACTGACATAATAGATGGAAAAGACCATTTACAGCCAATACAGGCAATTTGCCATGAGATATATATGGTTTTAAAGCTTTTTAACAGTTATAGCGCCACCTATGGTCCGATCTCCATAAAATTGTTTACTGTGACTTCAAATTGAACCCATACACATGTGTACTGAGTTTGGTGAAGATATCTCATTTACTTCTTGAGTTATAGCCATTTGAGTAAAATAGGCTCCTCCCACAACGATTTGCCACATTCTAGAATTATTTGATATGATTCTAGCATGATTTACTATCATATACCATGTTCCAGAATGATTTATTAGGATTCTAGCATGATTTACCTTGATACACCTCATTTCAGTATTATTTACTATGATTTACAATGTTTCTAGCATGATTAACCACATTACTAGCAATTATGTGAAGTGTCAGTGCAAATGAGGTGATGAACACTGACAAAATATTATTGTGTTATAATAGTTAGTTATATACGTGATTTTTAGTGTGTGTCCAAGTATGAATGCAAAAGCACATGTAAAATATTTCATTATTAAGTAGAATGGCCAGCAGAGGGCACTAGAAGACCACTTATTGGCTCACTTTCACTTTAAACCAGTTTTCTGCACTAAAGCAAACCAGTTTTTCCATGTTAACTCAATGCATGCTTACACACACACACACACACACACACACACACACACACACACACACACACACACACACACACACACACACACACACACACACACACACACACAGCATAGTTAACCATGATTTACCATGATATACCACGTTCTAGTATTATTTACCAGGAGATAAACGACAATCTAGTATTATTTACTTTGATTTACCATGTTTCTAGCCTGATTTATCACATTACTAGCAATTATTTGAAGTGTCAGTGCAAATAAAGTGATTAACACTGACAAAATATGATTGTGTTATAATAGTTATTGCTATATAAGTGATTTTTTTAGTGTGTATTCAAGTATGAATGCAAGCACATGTTGAAATATTTCATTAATAAGTAGAATGGCCAGCAGAGGACAGTAGAAGACCACTTATTGGCTCACTTTCACTTTAAACCAGTTTTCTGCACTAAAGCAAACCAGTTTATCCATGTTAACTCAATGCATGCTTACACACACACACACACACACACACACACACACACACACACACACACAGCATAGTTAACCATGATTTACCATGATTTACCACATTACTAGCAATTATTTGAAGTGTCAGTGCAAATAAAGTGATTAACACTGACAAAATATGATTGTGTTATAATAGTTATTGCTATATAAGTGATTTTTAGTGTGTATTCAAGTATAAATGCAAGCACATGTGGAAAATTTTAATTAATAAGTAGAATGGCCAGCAGAGGGCAGTAGAAGACCACTTATTGGCTCACTTTCACTTTAAACCTCATGATTTTGACCAGTTTTCTGCACTAAAGCAAACCAGTGTTTCCATGTTAACTCAATAATGCATACTTGCTACATATGCTACACACAATAATGCTACACACACACACACACACACACACACACACACACACACAAATGTTTCAGTGATATTGGTGTCACATTCACCTTCATCACATTCACCTTCTGTCTTCATCACATTCACCATCTGTCGTCATCACCTGCACCTGCTCCTCATCACCCTCCTCATCATCACCTGCTCCTCATCATCATAACCGTCACCTGTTGTCCTTGTCTTGATCTGTGTATTTAAGTTCCCCTCTCATCCATTATCATTGTCGGTTATTGTTTGTGCACTAGCACTCTGTTATGTTTGTTTTCATGTTGGAAAATAAAACCTTTGTTATATTTGTACCACACACACACACACACACACACACACACACACACACACACACACACACACACACACACACACACACACACACACACACACACACACACACACACACACACCATCATTTATCATGATTTACCATGGCTGATACCAATACCAATATGAGAAAATGACTATTTTAAACAGCAGGGGGCAGTAAAATACCACTTATTGGCTTAGAATGCCATTAATTCATATCATTTTCACCTTTTTAACTGTTATAGAGGCAAATTTTGTCCGATCTGTCTGAAAATTTTCATGCTTGTTCAGGGTGATATTTCACACGTTCTGACTTGTTTTTAAGAAGGTCTGAGCATTGATTAAAGAGATATAGGCTTTCGGGGACACTTGGTAAAGGCCAGATTTTGAAGTGAACCTATTATAGCTATCCAAATGAAGTAGTTCAACTTTTTCTGACAATTATTGATCTAGTGAGTCCAGAGAATTGTATTGCACTAGTTTTGAACATTATGATATGAAAATTATATGATCAGAGATGGAAAAGACCATTTACAGCCAATACAGGCAGTTTACCATAGGAAATATATGATTTTAAAGCTTTTTAACAGTTATAGCGCCACCTATCGTCCGATCTCCATAGAATTTTTCATGCTTGTTAATGATGTTATGTCACATATGCTGACCAATTTTTGTGAAGTTCTGAGTTTTTATTTAGGATTTATAGGCTTTTTAATGTATTTTGACACGCCCATTTTATAAATTACCCTATTACAGCCATCCAAATGCAAAAGTTCAACTTTTTTTTGATAATTATTGATCTAGAGAGTCCAGAGAATTGTCCTAGACTGGTCTGGTTCCGATCGGGCAAAAAACCTAGGACTAGTTCGCAAAAGTAGGTTTTTAACATATTCATGAATAATTAATGAACAGTTTGATTGACAGCAATGGTTCTTGAGGCAAAGTTGTTCAGGATGAGGAGATCTATCAAATGATATGCATAGTGTGTGGATATTTGTAACACCACGTGATTACAGAGCCGTAAAACTCGTTAGCGCCAACTAGTGGCCGATTTCTTTCAAAATTCTTACAGACCTTTAGGGCCATGAGCCGAACATGCCCATTGAGTTTCGTTCCGATCGGCCTCCGTTAACCTTGTCTAATAGGTGCTCAAACTTCGTTGGCCGATGGCGGCCATGTTTTTTGAGATACGCCAATGTCCTCATACACATACATGGCACCTTGGACCAAGACACTGCATACCAATTTTCAAGTCAATCGGACTAACGGTCAGGTGGTTATAGCCTGTTTTATGTTTTTTTCATGTTATAGCGCCACCATGAGGCCAATCGTCGCGATTTTTTTACTGTGACCCCAGAGTAAGCTCATACACATGTGTACCAAGTTTGGTGAAGATACCTCATTTACATCGGGAGTTATAGCCATTTTAGTAAAATAGGCCCCTCCCACAACGTACGTTTTGGCGCCCCTTAGCGACCGTGAATCGAAATTTCCACTTTTTTTCGATAATTATTGATAATCAGTCTCCAGAGAACATTTCTGCACTAGTTTGGTTCCAATCGGGCAAAAAACCAGGGACTAGTTCGCAAAAGTAGATTTTTGACAAAATTCAAAATGGCGGAAAATCTATCATGGCGGAAATGAAATCGGAGATATACGTTTTGTTCGTCAGGCGTCCAGCTTTCCAATGATATAAGACACTTGAGTCTACGACATACGGTCTAGGAGTTATGAGCAGTTTCGCGCTTTTGGTTGTTATAGCGCCACCTATGGGCCAATCGGGGTCATAATCTCTGAACCTTTCCTCGATTTTTGTACTACCATCTGTCAAAGTTTCAAAGTTCCAGCTCTTACGGTTTGGGCTGCACGATGCGTTTTACGGCGGAATAATAATAATAATAATAATAATAATAATAAAAATCAGCACAATTACAATAGGGTTTCAGCACTTCGTGCTTGAACCCCTAATTAAAGCTGCAAGCAGCATTTATCGGGGTTCAAGCAGTTAAGGCCTTTAAGGCCTTTAAGCACAAAAGCATCAAAAGTTATTAGTTTTATTAAGCAAGCATGTAACCACTGACATAATAGATGAAAAAGACAATTTACAGCCAATACAGGCAATGTACCATAGGAAATATATGGTTTTAAAGCTTTTTAACAGTTATAGCGACACCTATGGTCCGATCTCCATAAAATTGTTTACTGTGACCTCAAATTGAACCCATACACATGTGTACTGAGTTTGGTGAAGATATCTCATTTACTTCTTGAGTTATAGCCATTTTAGTAAAATAGGCTCCTCCCACAACAATTTACCACATTCTAGTATTATTTACTATGATTCTAGCATGATTTGCCATATTCTAGCAGGATTTACCATGATATACTACATTCTAGTATGATTTACCATACATTCTAGTATGATTTACCATTGTTTACTGTGATTCTAGCATGGTTCACCATAGTTTATCATGATTTATCATAGTTTACCATGATTTACCCTGTTCTAGCAACGTTTACCATGATTTACCATGTTCTAGCATGATGTACCATGATATACCATGTTCTAGAATGATGTACCAGGATTATAGTATGATTTACCTTGATACACCACATTCTAGTATTATTTACTATGATTTACCATGTTTTTAGCGTGATTTACCATGATTTACCACATTGTTAGCAATTATGTGAAGTTAGGTTTCTGAATAAATTCTGAATAATCTGATTAATAGTTTACAAAGACTTTGTGAAGTGTTTATAGACCATTCAAATATATTTTCATAATGACATATCCCAATAGCATTGAAAAAACAACATTTGTGTGTGTGTGTGTGTGTGTGTGTGTGTGTGATCTGTCTGAAAATGTTCATGCATGTTTAGAGTGATATTTCACATGTTCTGACTTGTTTTTAAGAAGGTCTGAGCATCTTAAAAGATATAAGCTTTCGGGGACACTTGGTCAAGGCCACGTATTGAAGTGACCCTATTATAGTCATCCAAATGAAGTAGTTCAACTTTTTCTGATAATTATTGATCTAGAGAGTCCAGAGAATTGTACTGCACTAGTTTTGAACATTATGATATGAAAATTATTTGATCATAGATGAAACAGACCATTTGCAGCCAATACAGGCAATTTACCATAGGAAATATATGGTTTTAAAGCTTTTTAACAATTATAGCGCCAACTATGGTCCGATCTCCATAAAATTTGGCATGCTTGTTAAAGATGTTATGGCACATATTCCCACCAATTTTTGTGAAGTTCTGAGTTTTCATTTATGATTTATAGGCTTTTTAGTGCATTTTGCCACACCCATTTTCTTTATGACCCTATTATAGCCATGCGCAAAATGCAAAAGTTCAACTTTTTTTTGATAATTATTGATCTAGAGAGTCCATAGAATTGTCCTAGACTGGTCTGGTTCCGATCGGGCGAAAAACCTAGGACTAGTTCGCAAAAGTAGGTTTTTAACATATTCGCGAATAATTAATGAACGGTTTGATTGACAGCAATGGTTCTTGAGGCAAAGTTGTTCAGCATGAGCAGATCTATTAAATGATATGCATTTTGTGACAATAAGTGTAACACCACGTGATTACAGAGCCATAAAACTCGTTAGCGCCAACTAGTGGCCGATTTCTTTCAAAATTCTTACAGACCTCTAGGGCCATGAGTCGAACATGCCCACCGAGTTTCGTTCCGATCGGCCTCCGTTAACCTTGTCTAATAGGTGCTCAAACTTCATTGGCCGATGGCGGCCATGTTTTTTGAGATACACCAATGTCCTCATAGACATACATGGGGCCTTGGACCAAGACACTGCATGCCAATTTTCAAGTCAATCGGACTAACGGTCAGGTGGTTATAGCCTGTTTTATGTTTTTTTCATGTTATAGCGCCACCATGTGGCCAATCGCCACGATTTTTTTACTGTGACCTCAGATTGACCTCTTACATATACGTACCAAGTTTGGTGAAGATACCTCATTCATTTCTGGAGTTATAGCTGTTTTAGTACAATAGGCTCCTCCCACAACATACATTTTGGCGCCCCTTAGCGACCGTGAATCGAAATTTCGACTTTTTTTCGATAATTATTGATATTCAGACTCCAGAGAACATTTCTGCACTGGTTTGGTTCCGATCGGACGAAAAACCTAGGACTAGTTCGCAAAAGTAGGTTTATAACAAAATTCAAAATGGCGGAAAAATTTGCATACCGGAAATGAAATCGGAGATATACGTTTTGTTCTTCAAGTGTCCAGCTTTCCAATGATATAAGACACTTGAGTCTACGACATACGGTCTAGGAGTTATGAACAGTTTCGCGCTTTTGGTTGCTATAGCGCCACCTATGGGCCAATCGGGGTCATACTCTCTGAACCTCTCCTCGATTTTTGTACTACCATCTGGCAAAGTTTCAAGGTTCCAGCTCATACGGTTTGGGCTGCACGATGCGTTTTAGCGGAGAAGAAAAATAATAATAATTAAAGCTGCAAGCAGCATTTATCGGGGTTCAAGCAATTAAGGCCTTTAAGGCCTTTAAGCATAAAAGCATCAAAAGTTATTAAGATTTATTTAGCAAGCATGTAACTACTGACATAATAGATGAAAAAGACCATTTACCATAGGAAATATATGGTTATAAAGCTTTTTAACAGTTATAGCGCCACCTTTGGTCCGATCTCCATAAAATTTGGCATGCTTGTTAATGATGTTATTTCACATATGTTCACCAATTTTTGTCAAGTTCTGAGTTTTTATTTATGATTTATAGGCTTTTTTATTTATTTTGCCCCGCCCATTTTATAAATGACCCTATTACAGCCATCCAAATGCAAAAGTTCAACTTTTTTTTGATAATTATTGATCTAGAGAGTCCAGAGAATTGTCCTAGACTGGTCTGGTTCCGATCGGGCGAAAAACCAGGGACTAGTTCGCAAAAGTAGGTTTTTAACATATTCATGAATATTTAATGAACTGTTTGATTGACAGCAATGGTTCTTGAGGCAAAGTTGTTCAGCATGAGCAGATCTATCAAATGATATGCATTTTGTGACAATAAGTGTAACACCACGTGATTACAGAGCCATTAAACTCGTTAGCGCCAACTAGTGGCCGATTTCTTTCAAAATTCTTACAGACCTCTAGGGCCATGAGTCGAACATGCCCATCGAGTTTCGTTCCGATCGACCTCCGTTAACCTTGTCTTATAGGTGCTCAAACTTCATTGGCCGATGGCGGCCATGTTTTTTTAGATACACCAATGTCCTCATAGATATACATGGCACCTTGGACCAAGACACTGCATACCAATTTTCAAGTCAATCGGACTAACGGTCAGGTGGTTATAGCCTGTTTTATGTTTTTGTCATATTATAGCGCCACCATGTGGCTAATCACCGCGATTTCTTTACTGTGACCTTAGATTGACCTCTTACACATGTGTACCAAGTTTGGTGAAGATAACTCATTTACTTCTGGAGTTATAGCCATTTTAGTAAAACTAGCTCCGCCTCCTTCGAACGTTTTGGCGCCCCTTAGCGACCGTGAATCAAAATTTAAACTTTTTTTTAATAATTATTGATATTCAGACTCCAGAGAACATTTCTGCACTTGTTTGGTTCCGATCGGACAAAAAACCTAGGACTAGTTCGCAAAAGTAGGTTTTGGACAAAATCCAAAATGGCGGAAAATTTGCATACCGGAAAGGAAATCCTTGAGGCCTTTTTTGTTCGGCTTGAGCCAAGGATTCCAATGATATAAGACACTTGAGTCTGTGACAAAGGGTTGGTGAGATTTAAGCAAAAATATGCAATTTTTTTGGTTTTTGCACTGTAGCGCCACCTATTGGCCAATCTGGCTCATATTTTGATAACCTCTCCTCGATTTTTGTACTACCATATGGCAAAGTTTCAAGTCTCTAGCACTTACGGTTTGGGCTGCACGATGCGTTTTACGGCAGAAGAAAAATAATAATAATAAAAATCCTTACAATTACAATAGGGTTTCAGCACTTCGTGCTTGAACCCCTAATTAAAGCTGCAAGCAGCATTTAGCGGGGTTCAAGCATTTAGGGTCTTTAAGCACATAAGGCAGTTTAGTGAGTTGTCTGAGTTTTTGTTTAGGATTTACAGGCTTTTGAGTGTTTTTTGCCATACCCATTTTCTAAATGATCCTGTTATGGCTACCCAATGGGTAAAGTTAAAGTTTTTTATATAATTAATAATCTAGAGCTTCCAGAGAATTGTACTGCACTGGTATATTTCCGATCGGGCGAAAAACCTAGGACTAGTTCGCAAAAGTAGGTTTTTAACATAATCGCAAGTATTTAATGAACAAATTGATTGACAGCAGTAGTTCTTGAGGCAAAGTTGTTCAGTATGAGGAGATCTATCAAATGATATGCATCACGTGATTACATAGCCGTAAAACCTGTTAGCGTCAACTAGTGGCTGATTTTTCAAAATTCTTACAGACCTCTAGGGCCACGAGTCGAACATGCCCACCGAGTTTCGTTCTGATCGGCCTCCGTTAAGAGCAAACTAACAGCTTTGAATTAAAATGGTGAGGTATCCTGTTGTAAACATCAACCATGCCTGTTGACAGTTCTCTTTTGTGGGAAGGGAATGAAAAGTTCTCAAATCCACAGCACAGCCTCAGACATAACATTTATATCCATGATCTGCCATTTTCACTATTGTCCTTGCTTGCTTCTTCACAATACCTGCAGATCTTCTGATGATTCGGCTGTGCAGGTCCACATTAACACTGCCTGGCCTAGAACATGGACTGGAAAATGCAAATTTGGGGGGTATAAATATTAATGATCCTGACTCCAACGTCACAGTCGGTGTTATGGTGGGATTCACTAATTTTTCAGCGGTCTTTTGCAAACAGGAGATTTACACAAGAAGGAGGAAACAATGGTGTTTGAGGCTCACGGTATGTCAGTTCCATGTCCAGAACTCTTATCATTCAACTATGCCAAGATAAATACAGTTTTCAATTGTATGGCACCTTTAAAATAGATGATTAGTAATATAATGCTTACTTGGAGTCTGAAATGGCTTTAACAAAAGAAGAAAAATATTCTTAGATTTCTGTTCATTCTAATCATGTACAAATAAAGTAGCACAGTAAGATTACATTTATTTGAATGCATTAGTGAGTGTGTGATTGTGCTGTGTGTGCAGCGTGTCAATACTAAAAGTGAAGGTGTAGTTGATATCTTTGGTGATAATATCTGTAGTAATCATAAAAAAAAACACTTAAGAAATAAAGAATTAAAATTACAAATAATATTCTATTAAGATATGAGTTACAATAACATGATTTGCAATAGTAATAATATCAATAATATATGCACAATACACACAGATTAGACTATCAGGTCTGTGTTTTACAAAAACATTAGTATTGCAGCCAATGTGAGTCTGTGGGATTTATAAACAGACAAAATATGATTTGAAATGTTATTTTAATGATTTTATTAAGTTTAAACAATATTTCAAATGGAAAAAAAAATTTAAAATAATATTTTAGTGAGCAGAATGAACCAATGAGTGTTCTTTTTCTGGTGGTTAAAATGTAAATGAAAACAATAATACTTAAACAATAATACTTAATACACTAACCATGCTTGAACACACACATGCACACACATTTTGTTGTAGATGGAGATATTTAAAATAAAAGATAGGTAACAAAATGATAATTGCAAATCTCCTCTGTATAACACCATTTTCAGATTTCAAATTAATCACTGAGAGGCAAAATTGTTCAAACTGAGAGCTTAGTAAAAATGAAGTGATAAACTTTGACAAAACATGACTGTGTTATAATAGGTGATTTTCATGCAAGTAATTTGATATAGTCCAAAAACTAATGCAAAATCACAGATGAAAATATTTTATTAAGTAGAATGTCCTGCAGAGGGCAGTAGAAGACCACTAATTGACTCACTTTCATTTGAAAGACTTTTTTATCCACCAGTAAAACAAAGCAGTTTCTTCATGTTCTTTCCATTAAGCATGCTTACACAGACAGACACACACACAAACACAAACACATCCACACACACACAAAGACAAATATGTTTTCAATGTTTTTAGGATGTGATATTGTGAAAATATCTTCATCTCCTCATCTTGAACAACTTTGCCTCAAGAATCACTAATGTCAATCAAACCGTTCATAATCATAATAAAAAAATAAAATATATACAAATATCATAATAAAAAAAAAAACATCATAATAAAAAAGATTGCTTCTTAAAGCATTTGTTTATTTCCCAATACTGAAGCGAATTAAAAGATCATGCGTAATCCTGCTGCTCCCTCTAGTGGACAACAGTGGTATTATAGCTTACATTTTACAGTTGAAGTGTTTGAATGAATGGGAATTTGTTTTTTTACTTATATCTCAGGAACCAAATGGCGAAAAATTCTGAAACTCAGAGCATAGATAGTGCTTGAGGAGCCCTGTTGAATGAGACCATCAAGGTGTTTTTGGGCGATTGGGGCTGGGAGTTATGACTGTTATAAGGCACATCTGTTCGGGCTATTATCTCTGGAATGCCCAGGGCAGATAACACCACATTTGAATCGAAGCTAGCCAAGGACGTGCCCTTTCCAACAAGCTCTTACACAATGTTCGGGGTGGTCTGGGTCGGGAGTAATGGCCGTTCAAAATCGGGGGTCCCGCGGGCTGGCGATGCGCGGGGGGCGCGCTCCCGAGGCCCGCGACGACCCGTTTCGATCAAGAGCCCGGAGAGGTCCTCACCATCAAAATTTGAGCGCGCAACGACTTTCCGTTTTCGAGTTATGAATGAATTTGTATTCGGGGGCGTGGCTTAAATGCCGTTATACTTTCGTTTCATTTCATTCACTTACTTTCGTCCATTTCCATATCTCAGTGTAACACAATTGTCAATAGTAATACTCAATAGATGAGTTTTGACAAAATGTGATTGTAAATGTTAAAATAATGATTTTATAAAGTCTAAATATGAATTGTATAACAATATTAGGGAGTAGTATGATGAAATGACAGCAGGGGGCAGTAAAATACCACTTATTGGCTTAATATGTCTTTATATTCATATAAAATCACCTTTTGAAGAAGTTAAACTTTTTTTCTGATAATTATTGATCTAGAGAGTTCAGAGAATTGTGCTGCACTGGTTTTGAACATTATGATATGAACATTATACGATAATAGATAGAAGACACCATTTACAGCAAATACAGGCAATTTACCATAGGAAATATATGGTTTTAAAGCGTTTTAACAGTTATAGCGCCAACTATGGTCCGATCTCCATAAAATTTTCCATGCTTCTTTAGCAGGTTATGACACATATGCTCATCAATTTAAGTTCTGAGTTTTCGTTTAGGATTTATAGTTATAACTATATAGTTATAGTTTAGCAGTTTTCTGCACTAAAGCAAACCAGTTTTTCCATGTTAACTCAATCATGCATGCTTACACACACACA
This sequence comes from Rutilus rutilus, assembly GCF_951802725.1. NCBI lineage: Eukaryota > Metazoa > Chordata > Actinopteri > Cypriniformes > Leuciscidae > Rutilus > Rutilus rutilus. The sequence goes on along the minus strand of NC_140213.1, from coordinate 22,741,445 downwards.
CACACACACACACACACACACACACACGAAGACAAATGTTGTTGTTGTTTTTTCAATGCTATTGGGATATGTCATTATGAAAATATATTTGAATGGTCTATAAACATTTCACAAAGTCTTTGTTAGCTATTAATCAGAAGATTCAGAATTTATTCAGAAACCTAAGACTACACAAACACATTATGTTTTAGATACAGACATTTGAAATATATGATGTGATAAAACTGTCAATACTAATACTTTAACGGACGGATTTTGACTAAATGTAATTGTAAATGTTAAAATAGTGATTTTATAAATTTTAAACAGCAGGGGGCAGTAAAATACAACTTATTGGCTTAATATGCCATTATATTCATATAATTTTCACCTTTTTAACTGTTATAGAGGCAAATTTTGTCCGATCGGTCTGAAAATTTTCATGCATGTTCAGAGTGATATTTCACTGGCTTTTTAAGAAGGTCTGAGTCATTCATTAAAGAGATATAGGCTTTCGGGGACACTTGGTAAAGGCTACATTTTGAAGTGAACCTATTATATCTATCCAAATGAAGTAGTTCAACTTTTTCTGACAATTATTGACCTAGTGAGTCCAGAGAATTGTATTGCACTAGTTTTGAACATTATGATATGAGAACTATATGATCAGAGATGGAAAAGACCATTTACCACCAATACAGACAGTTTACCATAGGAAATATATGGTTTTAAAGCTTTTTAACAGTTATAGTGCCACCTTTGGTCCAATCTCCATAAAATGTTGCATGCTTGTTAATGATGTCATGTCACATATGCTCACCAACTTTTGTGAAGTTTTGAGTTTTCATTTAGGATTTATAGGCTTTTTAGTGTATTTTGCCACGCCCATTTTATAAATGACCCTATTACAGCCATACAAATGCAAAAGTTCAACTTTTTTTTGATAATTATTGATCTAGAGAGTCCAGAGAATTGTCCTAGACTGGTCTGGTTCCGATCGGGCGAAAAACCAGGGACTAGTTCGCAAAAGTAGGTTTTTAACATATTCATGAATATTTAATGAACAGTTTGATTGACAGCAATGGTTCTAGAGGCAAAGTTGTTCAGGATGAGCAGATCTATCAAATGATATGCATTTTGTGACGATAAGTGTAACACCACGTGATTACAGAGCCATAAAACTCGTTAGCGCCAACTAGTGGCCGATTTCATTCAAAATTCTTACAGACCTTTAGGGCCATGAGTCGAACATGCCCATCGAGTTTCGTTCCGATCGGCCTCTGTTAACCTTGTCTAATAGGTGCTCAAACTTCATTGGCTGATGGCGGCCATGTTTTTTGAGATACACTAATGTCCTCATAGATATACATGGCACCTTGGACCAAGACACTGCATACCAATTTTCAAGTCAATCGGACTAACGGTCAGGTGGTTATAGCCCATTTTATGTTTTTTTCATGTTATAGCGCCACCATGTGGCCAATCGCCGCGATTTTTTTACTGTGACCTCAGATTGACCGCTTACACATGTGTACCGAGTTTGGTGAAGATACCTCATTTACTTCTGGAGTTATAGCCATTTTAGTAAAATAGGCTCCGCCTTCTTCAAACGTTTTGGCGCCCCTTAGCGACCGTGAATCGAAATTTCAACTTTTTTTCGATAATTATTGATATTCAGACTACTGTGAACATTTCTGCACTGGTTTGGTTCCGATCGGGCGAAAAACCAGGGACTAGTTCGCAAAAGTAGGTTTTGGACAAAATCCAAAATGGCGGAAAAATTTGCATACCGGAAATAAAATACCTCCTATATTTCTTGTTCGGCTTGAGCCAAGGATTCCAATGATGTATGACACTTGAAGCTGAGACAAATGGTTATTGAGATATGAGCAAAATAGTGATTTTTTTTTGTTTTTTGCGCTATAGCGCCACCTATTGGCCAATCGGGCTCATACTTTGATAACCTCTCCTCGATTTTTGTACTACCTTGTGGCCAAGTTTCAAGTCTCTAGCTCTTACGGTTTGGGCTGCACGATGCGTTTTAGCGGAGAAGAATAATAATAATAATAATAAAAATCCTTACAATTACAATAGGGTTTCAGCACTTCGTGCTTGAACCCCTAAAAATCAGTACAATTACAATAGGGTTTCAGCACTTCGTGCTTGAACCCCTAAAAATCCTTACAATTACAATAGGGTTTCAGCATTTCATGCTTGAACCCCTAATAACAAGCAGCATTTAGCGGGGTTCAAGCATTTAGGGTCTTTAAGCACATAAGGCAGTTTAGTGAGTTTTTGTTTAGGATTTACAGGCTTTTGAGTGTTTTTTGCCATACCCATTTTCTAAATGATCCTGTTATGGCTACCCAATGGGTAAAGTTAAAGTTTTTTATATAATTAATAATCTAGAGCTTCCAGAGAATTGTACTGCACTGGTATATTTCTGATCGGGCGAAAAACCTAGGACTAGTTCGCAAAAGTAGGTTTTTAACATAATCGCAAGTATTTAATGAACAAATTGATTGACAGCAGTAGTTCTTGAGGCAAAGTTGTTCAGTATGAGGAGATCTATCAAATGATATGCATCACGTGATTACATAGCCGTAAAACCTGTTAGCATCAACTAGTGGCTGATTTTTCAAAATTCTTACAGACCTCTAGGGCCACGAGTCGAACATGCCCACCGAGTTTCGTTCTGATCGGCCTCCGTTAAGAGCAAACTAACAGCTTTGAATTAAAATGGTGAGGTATCCTGTTGTAAACATCAACCATGCCTGTTGACAGTTCTCTTTTGTGGGAAGGGAATGAAAAGTTCTCAAATCTGCAGCACAGCCTCAGACATAACATTTATATCCATGATCTGCCATTTTCACTATTGTCCTTGCTTGCTTCTTCACAATACCTGCAGATCTTCTGATGATTTGGCTGTGCAGGTCCACATTAACACTGCCTGGCCTAGAAAATGGACTGGGAAATGCAAATTTGGGGGGTATAAATATTAATGATCCTGACTCCAACGTCACAGTCGGTGTTATGGTGGGATTCACTCATTTTTCAGCGGTCTTTTGCAAACAGGAGATTTACACATGAAGGAGGAAACAATGGTGTTTGAGGCTCAAGGTATGTCAGTTCCATGTCCAGAACTCTTATCATTCAACTATGCCAAGATAAATACAGTTTTCAATTGTATGGCACCTTTAAAATAGATGATTAGTAATATAATGCTTACTTGGAGTCTGAAATGGCTTTAACAAAAGAAGAAAAATAGTCTTAGATTTCTGTTCATTCTAATCATGTACAAATAAAGTAGCACAGTAAGATTACATTTATTTGAATGCATTAGTGAGTGTGTGATTGTGCTGTGTGTGCAGCATGTCAATACTAAAAGTGAAGGTGTAGTTGATATCTTTGGTGATAATATCTGTAGTAATCATAAAAAAACAATTAAGAAATAAAGAATTAAAATTACAAATAATATTCTATTAAGATATGAGTTATAATAACATGATTTGCAATAGTAATAATATCAATAATATATGCACAATACACACAGATTAGACTATCAGGTCTGTGTTTTACAAAAACATTAGTATTGCAGCCAATGTGAGTCTGTGGGATTTATAAACAGACAAAATATGATTTGAAATGTTATTTTAATGATTTTATTAAGTTTAAACAATATTTCAAATGGAAAAAAAATGAAAAATAATATTTTAGTGAGCAGAATGAACCAATGAGTGTTCTTCTTCTGGTGGTTAAAATGTAAATGAAAACAATAATACTTAAACAATAATACTTAATACACTAACCATGCTTGAACACACACATGCACACACATTTTGTTGTAGATGTAGATATTTAAAATAAAAGATAGGTAACAAAATGATAATTGCAAATCTCCTCTGTATAACACCATTTTCAGATTTCAAATTAATCACTGAGAGGCAGAATTGTTCAAACTGAGAGCTCAGTAAAAATGAAGTGATAAACTTTGACAAAACATGACTGTGTTATAATAGGTGATTTTCATGCAATAATTTTATATAGTCCAAAAACTTATGCAAAAGCACAGATGAAAATATTTTATTAAGTAGAATGTCCTGCTTCCATAGTAGAAGACCACTAATTGACTCACTTTCATTTGAAAGACTTTTTTTATCCACCAGTAAAACAAAGCAGTTTCTCCATGTTCTTTCCATTAAGCATGCTTACACACACAGACACACACACAAACACATCCACACACACACACACACACACACACACACACACACACACACACACACACACACACACACACACACACACACACAAGACAAATATGTTTTCAATGTTTTTAGGATGTGATATTGTGAAAATATCTTCATCTCCTCATCTTGAACAACTTTGCCTCAAGAATCACTAATGTCAATCAAACCGTTCATAATCATAATAAAAAAATAAAATATATACAAATATCATAAAAAAAAATAATAATAATAATAAAAAAGATTGCTTCTTAAAGCATTTGTTTATTTCCCAATACTGAAGCGAATTAAAAGATCATGCGTAATCCTGCTGCTCCCTCTAGTGGACAACAGTGGTATCATAGCTTACATTTTACAGTTGAAGTGTTTGAATGAATGAATGGGAATTTGTTTTTTTACTTATATCTCAGGAACCAAAAGGCGAAAAATTCTGAAACTCAGAGCATAGATAGTGCTTGAGGAGCCCTGTTGAATGAGACCATCAAGGTGTTTTTGGGCGATTGGGGCTGGGAGTTATGGCTGTTATAAGGCATATCTGTTCGGGCTATTATCTCTGGAATGCCCAGGGCAAATAACACCACATTTGAATCGAAGCTAGCCAAAGACGGGACCTTTCCAACGAGCTCTCACACAATGTTCGGGGTGGTCTGGGTCGGGAGTAATGGTCGTTCAAAATCGGGGGTCCCGCGGACTGGCGATGCGCGGGGGGCGCGCTCCCGAGGCCCGCGACGACACGTTTCGATCAAGAGCCCGGAGATGTCCTCACCATCAAAATTTGAGCGCGCAACGACTTTCCGTTTTCGAGTTATGAATGAATTTGTATTCGGGGGCGTGGCTTAAATGCCGTTATACTTTCGTTTCATTTCATTCATTTACTTTCGTCCATTTCCATATCTCAGTGTAACACAATTGTCAATAGTAATACTCAATAGATGAGTTTTGACAAAATGTGATTGTAAATGTTAAAATAATGATTTTATAAAGTCTAAATATGAATTTTATAACAATATTAGGGAGTAGTATGATGAAATGACAGCAGGGGGCAGTAAAATACCACTTATTGGCTTAATATGTCATTATATTCATATAAAATCACCTTTTGAAGAAGTTAAACTTTTTTTCTGATAATTATTGATCTAGAGAGTTCAGAGAATTGTGCTGCACTGGTTTTGAACATTATGATATGAACATTATATGATGATAGAAGACACCATTTACAGCAAATACAGGCAATTTACCATAGGAAATATATGGTTTTAAAGCGTTTTAACAGTTATAGCGCCAACTATGGTCCGATCTCCATAAAATTTCCCATGCTTCTTTAGCAGGTTATGACACATATGCTCATCAATTTTTGTGAAGTTCTGAGTTTTCGTTTAGGATTTATAGGCTTTTGAGTGCATTTTACCACGCCCCTTTTCTAAATGACCCTATTACAGCCATACTCATGCAAAAGTTAAACTTTTTTTTGATAATTATTGATCTAGAGAGTCCAGAGAATTGTCCTAGACTGGTGTGGTTCCGATCGGGCGAAAAACCAGGGACTAGTTCGCAAAAGTAGGTTTTTAACATATTCATGAATATTTAATGAACGGTTTGATTGACAGCAATGGTTCTAGAGGCAAAGTTGTTCAGGATGAGCAGATCTATCAAATGATATGCATTTTGTGACGATAAGTGTAACACCACGTGATTACAGAGCCATAAAACTCGTTAGCGCCAACTAGTGGCCGATTTCTTTCAAAATTCTTACAGACCTTTAGGGCCATGAGTCGAACATGCTCATCGAGTTTCGTTCCGATCGGCCTCCGTTAACCTTGTCTAATAGGTGCTCAAACTTCATTGGCCGATGGCGGCCATGTTTTTTGAGATACGCCAATGTCCTCATACACATACATGGCACCTTGGACCAAGACACTGCATACCAATTTTCAAGTCAATCGGACTAACGGTCAGGTGGTTATAGCCTGTTTTATGTTTTTTTCAATTTATAGCGCCACCATGAGGCCAATCGTCGCGATTTTTTTACTGTGACCCCAGATTAAACTCATACACATGTGTACCAAGCTTGGTGAAGATACCTAATTTACATCGGGAGTTATAGCCATTTTAGTAAAATAGGCCCCTCCCACAACGTACGTTTTGGCGCCTCTTAGCGACCGTGAATCGAAATTTCCACTTTTTTTCGATAATTATTGATATTCAGTCTCCAGAGAACATTTCTGCACTAGTTTGGTTCCAATCGGGCAAAAAACCAGGGACTAGTTCGCAAAAGTAGGTTTTTGACAAAATTCAAAATGGCGGAAAATCTATCATGGCGGAAATGAAATCGGAGATATACGTTTTGTTCGTCAGGCGTCTAGCTTTCCAATGATATAAGACACTTGAGTCTACGACATACGGTCTAGGAGTTATGAGCAGTTTCGCGCTTTTGGTTGTTATAGCGCCACCTATGGGCCAATCGGGGTCATAATCTCTGAACCTTTCCTCGATTTTTGTACTACCATCTGTCAAAGTTTCAAAGTTCCAGCTCTTACGGTTTGGGCTGCACGATGCGTTTTACGGCGGAATAATAATAATAATAATAATAATTAAAGCTGCAAGCAGCATTTATCGGGGTTCAAGCAGTTAAGGCCTTTAAGGCCTTTAAGCACAAAAGCATCAAAAGTTATTAGTTTTATTAAGCAAGCATGTAACCACTGACATAATAGATGAAAAAGACAATTTACAGCCAATACAGGCAATGTACCATAGGAAATATATGGTTTTAAAGCTTTTTAACAGTTATAGCGACACCTATGGTCCGATCTCCATAAAATTGTTTACTGTGACCTCAAATTGAACCCATACACATGTGTACTGAGTTTGGTGAAGATATCTCATTTACTTCTTGAGTTATAGCCATTTTAGTAAAATAGGCTCCTCCCACAACAATTTACCACATTCTAGTATTATTTACTATGATTCTAGCATGATTTGCCATATTCTAGCAGGATTTACCATGATATACTACATTCTAGTATGATTTACCATACATTCTAGTATGATTTACCATTGTTTACTGTGATTCTAGCATGGTTCACCATAGTTTATCATGATTTATCATAGTTTACCATGATTTACCCTGTTCTAGCAACGTTTACCATGATTTACCATGTTCTAGCATGATGTACCATGATATACCATGTTCTAGAATGATGTACCAGGATTATAGTATGATTTACCTTGATACACCACATTCTAGTATTATTTACTATGATTTACCATGTTTTTAGCGTGATTTACCATGATTTACCACATTGTTAGCAATTATGTGAAGTTAGGTTTCTGAATAAATTCTGAATAATCTGATTAATAGTTTACAAAGACTTTGTGAAGTGTTTATAGACCATTCAAATATATTTTCATAATGACATATCCCAATAGCATTGAAAAAACAACATTTGTGTGTGTGTGTGTGTGTGTGTGTGTGTGTGATCTGTCTGAAAATGTTCATGCATGTTTAGAGTGATATTTCACATGTTCTGACTTGTTTTTAAGAAGGTCTGAGCATCTTAAAAGATATAAGCTTTCGGGGACACTTGGTCAAGGCCACGTATTGAAGTGACCCTATTATAGTCATCCAAATGAAGTAGTTCAACTTTTTCTGATAATTATTGATCTAGAGAGTCCAGAGAATTGTACTGCACTAGTTTTGAACATTATGATATGAAAATTATTTGATCATAGATGAAACAGACCATTTGCAGCCAATACAGGCAATTTACCATAGGAAATATATGGTTTTAAAGCTTTTTAACAATTATAGCGCCAACTATGGTCCGATCTCCATAAAATTTGGCATGCTTGTTAAAGATGTTATGGCACATATTCCCACCAATTTTTGTGAAGTTCTGAGTTTTCATTTATGATTTATAGGCTTTTTAGTGCATTTTGCCACACCCATTTTCTTTATGACCCTATTATAGCCATGCGCAAAATGCAAAAGTTCAACTTTTTTTTGATAATTATTGATCTAGAGAGTCCATAGAATTGTCCTAGACTGGTCTGGTTCCGATCGGGCGAAAAACCTAGGACTAGTTCGCAAAAGTAGGTTTTTAACATATTCGCGAATAATTAATGAACGGTTTGATTGACAGCAATGGTTCTTGAGGCAAAGTTGTTCAGCATGAGCAGATCTATTAAATGATATGCATTTTGTGACAATAAGTGTAACACCACGTGATTACAGAGCCATAAAACTCGTTAGCGCCAACTAGTGGCCGATTTCTTTCAAAATTCTTACAGACCTCTAGGGCCATGAGTCGAACATGCCCACCGAGTTTCGTTCCGATCGGCCTCCGTTAACCTTGTCTAATAGGTGCTCAAACTTCATTGGCCGATGGCGGCCATGTTTTTTGAGATACACCAATGTCCTCATAGACATACATGGGGCCTTGGACCAAGACACTGCATGCCAATTTTCAAGTCAATCGGACTAACGGTCAGGTGGTTATAGCCTGTTTTATGTTTTTTTCATGTTATAGCGCCACCATGTGGCCAATCGCCACGATTTTTTTACTGTGACCTCAGATTGACCTCTTACATATACGTACCAAGTTTGGTGAAGATACCTCATTCATTTCTGGAGTTATAGCTGTTTTAGTACAATAGGCTCCTCCCACAACATACATTTTGGCGCCCCTTAGCGACCGTGAATCGAAATTTCGACTTTTTTTCGATAATTATTGATATTCAGACTCCAGAGAACATTTCTGCACTGGTTTGGTTCCGATCGGACGAAAAACCTAGGACTAGTTCGCAAAAGTAGGTTTATAACAAAATTCAAAATGGCGGAAAAATTTGCATACCGGAAATGAAATCGGAGATATACGTTTTGTTCTTCAAGTGTCCAGCTTTCCAATGATATAAGACACTTGAGTCTACGACATACGGTCTAGGAGTTATGAACAGTTTCGCGCTTTTGGTTGCTATAGCGCCACCTATGGGCCAATCGGGGTCATACTCTCTGAACCTCTCCTCGATTTTTGTACTACCATCTGGCAAAGTTTCAAGGTTCCAGCTCATACGGTTTGGGCTGCACGATGCGTTTTAGCGGAGAAGAAAAATAATAATAAAAATCAGTACAATTACAATAGGGTTTCAGCACTTCGTGCTTGAACCCCTAATAATAATAATAATAATAATAATAATTAAAGCTGCAAGCAGCATTTATCGGGGTTCAAGCAGTTAAGGCCTTTAAGCACAAAAGCATCAAAAGTGATTAAGTTTTATTTAGCAAGCATGTAACTACTGACATAATAGATGGAAAAGACCATTTACAGGAAATACCATAGGAAATATATGGTTTTAAAGCTTTTTAGCAGTTATAGCGCCACCTATGGTCCGATCTCCATAAAAATTGGCATGCTTGTTAATGATGTTATGTCACATATGCTCACCAATTTTTGTGAAGTTCTGAGTTTTCATTTAGGATTTATAGGCTTTTTAGTGTTTTTTTGCCACGCCCCTTTTCTAAATGACCCTATTACAGCCATCTACATGCAAAAGTTCAACTTTTTTTTGATAATTATTGATCTAGAGTGTCCAGAGAATTGTCCTAGACTGGTCTGGTTTCGATCGGGCGAAAAACCTAGGACTAGTTTGCAAAAGTAGGTTTTTAACATAATTACGAATATTTAATAAACGGTTTAATTGACAGCATTAGTTCTTGAGGCAAAGTTGTTCAGCATGAGCAGATCTATCAGTTGATATGCATTTTGTGACGATAAGTGTAACACCACGTGATTACAGAGCCATAAAACTCGTTAGCGCCAACTAGTGGCCGATTTCTTTCAAAACTCTTACAGACCTCTAGGGCCATGAGTCGAACATGCCCATCGAGTTTCGTTCCGATCGGCCTCCGTTAACCTTGTCTAATAGGTGCTCAAATTTCATTGGTCGATGGCGGCCATGTTTTTCGAGATACGCCAATGTCCTCATAGACATACATGGCACCTTGGACCAAGACACTGCATACCAATTTTCAAGTCAATCGGACTAACGGTCACGTGGTCATAGCCGTTTTCATGTTTTTTTCATGTTATAGCGCCACCTAGTGATCAATCGTCGCGATTTTTTTACTGTGACCCCAGATTGAACTCATACACATGTGCACCAAGTTTGGTGAAGATATCTAATTTCATTCTCGAGTTATAGCCATTTTAGTAAAATAGGCTCCTCCTACAACATTAATTTATCACCCCCTGGCGATCAGGAATCGAAATTTCGACTTTTTTTCGATAATTATTGATATTCAGACTCCAGAGAACATTTCTGCACTGTTTTGGATCCGATTGGACAAAAAACCTAGGACTAGTTCGCAAAAGTAGGTTTTTAACTAAATTCAAAATGACGGACAATTTACATACCGGAAATGAAATCGGAGATATACGTTTTGACCTTCAGGTGTCCAGCTTTCCAGTGATATAAGACACTTGAGTCTACGTCATACGGTCTAGGAGTTATGAGCAGTTTCGCGCTTTTGGTTGCTATAGCGCCACCTATGGGCCAATTGGGGTCATATTCTCTGAACCTCTCCTCGATTTTTGTACTACCATCTGGCAAAGTTTCAAAGCTCCAGCTCTTACGGTTTGGGCTGCACGATGAGTTTTACGGCAGAAGAAAAATAATAATAATAATAATAATAATAATAATAATAAAAATCAGTACAATTACAATAGGGTTTCAGCACTTCGTGCTTGAACCCCTAATAATAAAAATCAGCACAATTACAATAGGGTTTCAGCACTTCGTGCTTGAACCCCTAATAAAAATCAGCACGATTACAATAGGGTTTCAGCATTTCATGCTTGAACCCCTAATAAGAAGAGACGTTTTGGACAGTTATAGCGCCACCTATTGTCCGATCTTCACGAAACTTGGCATGCTTCTTCACCATGTTCTGACACATATGCTCATCGATTTTTGTGAAGTTTGGGGTTTTCCCTTAGGTTGTATAGGCTTTTGAGTGTTTTTATGTCCCACCCCTTTCCTAAATGACCCTGTTACAGCCAGGCCAATGCAAAAGTTCAACTTTTTTTCAATAATTATTGATCTAGAGAGTCCAGAGAATTGTCCTAGACTGGTCTGGTCTGGATTGGGCCAAAAACCAGGGACTAGTTGGCCAAAGTAGGTTTTGGACTAAAGTGCCCATATAAATTTTTTTTTTGCTCGTAGGCGAATTTGGAGATAGCCATCTTGTCCGTCTGGAGCCAGGGATCACAGTGATGCTAAAATTGAGATTCTAGGACAAACTGTCTAGGAGTTATGAGCAATTTAGTAAATGTGGTCATTATAGCTCCACCTATGGGCCAATCTGGGCCATACTTTGATAGGTTCTCCCCAAATTGAGGACTACCATTTGGCCAAGTTTCAAAGCTCCAGCTCTTACGGTTTGGGCTGCACGATGCGTTTTAGGGCGGAATAATAATAATAATAATTAAAGCTGCAAGCAGCATTTATCGGGGTTCAAGCAGTTAAGGCCTTTAAGCACAAAAGCATCAAAAGTGATTAAGTTTTATTTAGCAAGCATGTAACTACTGACATAATAGATGGAAAAGACCATTTACAGGAAATACCATAGGAAATATATGGTTTTAAATCTTTTTAGCAGTTATAGCGCCACCTATCGTCCGATCTCCATAAAAATTGGCATGCTTGTTAATGATGTTATGTCACATATGCTCACCAATTTTTGTGAAGTTCTGAGTTTTCATTTAGGATTTATAGGCTTTTTAGTTTTTTTTGCCACGCCCCTTTTCTAAATGACCTTATTACAGCCATCTACATGCAAAAGTTCAACTTTTTTTTGATAATTATTGATCTAGAGTGTCCAGAGAATTGTCCTAGACTGGTCTGGTTTCGATCGGGCGAAAAACCTAGGACTAGTTTGCAAAAGTAGGTTTTTAACATAATTACGAATATTTAATAAACGGTTTAATTGACAGCATTAGTTCTTGAGGCAAAGTTGTTCAGCATGAGCAGATCTATCAGATGATATGCATTTTGTGACGATAAGTGTAACACCACGTGATTACAGAGCCATAAAACTCGTTAGCGCCAACTAGTGGCCGATTTCTTTCAAAACTCTTACAGACCTCTAGGGCCATGAGTCGAACATGCCCATCGAGTTTCGTTCTGATCGGCCTCCGTTAACCTTGTCTAATAGGTGCTCAAATTTCATTGGTCGATGGCGGCCATGTTTTTCGAGATACGCCAATGTCCTCATAGACATACATGGCACCTTGGACCAAGACACTGCATACCAATTTTCAAGTCAATCGGACTAACGGTCACGTGGTCATAGCCGTTTTCATGTTTTTTTCATGTTATAGCACCACCTAGTGATCAATCGTCGCGATTTTTTTACTGTGACCCCAGATTGAACTCATACACATGTGCACCAAGTTTGGTGAAGATATCTCATTTCCTTCTCGAGTTATAGCCATTTTAGTAAAATAGGCTCCACCCACAACATTAATTTATCACCCCCTGGCGATCAGGAATCGAAATTTTGACTTTTTTTCGATAATTATTGATAATCAGACTCCAGAGAACATTTCTGCACTGGTTTGGATCCAATTGGACAAAAAACCTAGGACTAGTTCGCAAAAGTAGGTTTTTAACAAAATTCAAAATGGCGGACAATTTGCATACAGGAAAAGAAATCGGAGATATACGTTTTGACCTTCAGGTTTCCAGCTTTCCAGTGATATAAGACACTTGAGTCTCCGTCATACGGTCTAGGAGTTATGAGCAGTTTCGCGCTTTTGGTTGCTATAGCGCCACCTATGGGCCAATCGGGGTCATATTCTCTGAACCTCTCCTCGATTTTTGTACTACCATCTGGCAAAGTTTCAAGGTTCCAGCTCTTACGGTTTGGGCTGCACGATGCGTTTTACGGCAGAATAATAATAATAATAAAAATCAGCACAATTACAATAGGGTTTCAGCACTTCGTGCTTGAACCCCTAATAATAAAAATCAGCACGATTACAATAGGGTTTCAGCATTTCATGCTTGAACCCCTAATAAGAAGAGACGTTTTGGACAGTTATAGCGCCACCTATTGTCCGATCTTCACGAAACTTGGCATGCTTCTTCACCATGTTCTGACACATATGCTCATCGATTTTTGTGAAGTTTGGGGTTTTCCCTTAGGTTGTATAGGCTTTTGAGTGTTTTTATGTCCCACCCCTTTCCTAAATGACCCTGTTACAGCCAGGCCAATGCAAAAGTTCAACTTTTTTTCAATAATTATTGATCTAGAGAGTCCAGAGAATTGTCCTAGACTGGTCTGGTCTGGATTGGGCCAAAAACCAGGGACTAGTTGGCCAAAGTAGGTTTTGGACTAAAGTGCCCATATAAATTTTTTTTTTGCTCGTAGGCGAATTTGGAGATAGCCATCTTGTCCGTCTGGAGCCAGGGATCACAGTGATGCTAAAATTGAGATTCTAGGACAAACTGTCTAGGAGTTATGAGCAATTTAGTAAATGTGGTCATTATAGCTCCACCTATGGGCCAATCTGGGCCATACTTTGATAGGTTCTCCCCAAATTGAGGACTACCATTTGGCCAAGTTTCAAAGCTCCAGCTCTTACGGTTTGGGCTGCACGATGCGTTTTAGGGCGGAATAATAATAATAATAATAATTAAAGCTGCAAGCAGCATTTATCGGGGTTCAAGCAATTAAGGCCTTTAAGGCCTTTAAGCATAAAAGCATCAAAAGTTATTAAGATTTATTTAGCAAGCATGTAACTACTGACATAATAGATGAAAAAGACCATTTACCATAGGAAATATATGGTTTTAAAGCTTTTTAACAGTTATAGCGCCACCTTTGGTCCAATCTCCATAAAATTTTGCATGCTTGTTAATGATGGTATGTCACATATGCTCACCAATTTTTGTGAAGTTCTGAGTTTTTGTTTAGGATTTATAGGCTTTTGATTGCATTTTGCCACGCCCATTTTATAAATGACCCTATTACAGCAATCCAAATGCAAAAGTTCAACTTTTTTTTGATAATTATTGATCTAGAGAGTCCAGAGAATTGTCCTAGACTGGTCTGGTTCCGATCGGGCGAAAAACCTAGGACTAGTTCGCAAAAGTAGGTTTTTAACATATTCATGAATATTTAATGAACTGTTTGATTGACAGCAATGGTTCTAGAGGCAAAGTTGTTCAGCATGAGCAGATCTATCATATGATATGCATTTTGTGACGATAAGTGTAACACCACGGGATTACAGAGCCACAAAACTCGTTAGCGCCAACTAGTGGCCGATTTCTTTCAAAATTCTTACAGACCTCTAGGGGCTTGAGCCGAACATGCCCACTGAGTTTTGTTCCGATCGGCCTCCGTTAACCTTGTCTAATAGGTGCTCAAACTTCATTGGCCGATAGCGGCCATGTTTTTTGAGATACACCAATGTCCTCATAGACATACATGGCACCTTGGACCAAGACACTGCATACCAATTTTCAAGTCAATCGGACTAACGGTCAGGTGGTTATAGCCTGTTTTATGTTTTTTTCATATTATAGCGCCACCATGAGGCCAATCACCGCGATTTTTTTACTGTGACCTCAACTTGAGCTCATACATATGTGTACCGAGTTTGGTGAAAATATCTCATTTCGTTCACGAGTTATAGCCATTTTCGTATAATTAGCTCCGCCTCCTGCGAACGTTTTGATACCCCTTAGCAACCGTGGATCGAAATTTTACATTTTTTTCGATAATTATTGATCTTCAGACTCCTGTGAATATTTCTGCACTGGTTTGGTTCCGATCGGGCGAAAAACCAGGGACTAGTTCGCAAAAGTAGGTTTTGGACTAAATCCAAAATGGAGGAAAAATTTGCATACCGGAAATGAAATCCTTGAGGCCTTTTTTGTTCGGCTTGACCCAAGGATTCCAAAGATATAAGACACTTGAGTCTGTGACAAAGGGTTGATGAGATTTAAGCAAAAATATGCAATTTTTTTGTTTTTTGCACTGTAGCGCCACCTATTGGCCAATCTAGCTCATATTCTCTGAACCTCTCCTCGATTTTTGTACTACCTTCTGGCCAAGTTTCAAGTCTCTAGCACTTACGGTTTAGGCTGCACGATGCGTTTTACGGCAGAATAATAATAATAATAATTAAAGCTGCAAGCAGCATTTATCGGGGTTCAAGCAGTTAAGGCCTTTAAGGCCTTTAAGCACAAAAGCATCAAAAGTTATTAGTTTTATTAAGCAAGCATGTAACCACTGACATAATAGATGAAAAAGACAATTTACAGCCAATACAGGCAATGTACCATAGGAAATATATGGTTTTAAAGCTTTTTAACAGTTATAGCGACACCTATGGTCCGATCTCCATAAAATTGTTTACTGTGACCTCAAATTGAACCCATACACATGTGTACTGAGTTTGGTGAAGATATCTCATTTACTTCTTGAGTTATAGCCATTTTAGTAAAATAGGCTCCTCCCACAACAATTTACCACATTCTAGTATTATTTACTATGATTCTAGCATGATTTGCCATATTCTAGCAGGATTTACCATGATATACTACATTCTAGTATGATTTACCATACATTCTAGTATGATTTACCATTGTTTACTGTGATTCTAGCATGGTTCACCATAGTTTATCATGATTTATCATAGTTTACCATGATTTACCCTGTTCTAGCAACGTTTACCATGATTTACCATGTTCTAGCATGATGTACCATGATATACCATGTTCTAGAATGATGTACCAGGATTATAGTATGATTTACCTTGATACACCACATTCTAGTATTATTTACTATGATTTACCATGTTTTTAGCGTGATTTACCATGATTTACCACATTGTTAGCAATTATGTGAAGTTAGGTTTCTGAATAAATTCTGAATAATCTGATTAATAGTTTACAAAGACTTTGTGAAGTGTTTATAGACCATTCAAATATATTTTCATAATGACATATCCCAATAGCATTGAAAAAACAACATTTGTGTGTGTGTGTGTGTGTGTGTGTGTGTGTGATCTGTCTGAAAATGTTCATGCATGTTTAGAGTGATATTTCACATGTTCTGACTTGTTTTTAAGAAGGTCTGAGCATCTTAAAAGATATAAGCTTTCGGGGACACTTGGTCAAGGCCACGTATTGAAGTGACCCTATTATAGTCATCCAAATGAAGTAGTTCAACTTTTTCTGATAATTATTGATCTAGAGAGTCCAGAGAATTGTACTGCACTAGTTTTGAACATTATGATATGAAAATTATTTGATCATAGATGAAACAGACCATTTGCAGCCAATACAGGCAATTTACCATAGGAAATATATGGTTTTAAAGCTTTTTAACAATTATAGCGCCAACTATGGTCCGATCTCCATAAAATTTGGCATGCTTGTTAAAGATGTTATGGCACATATTCCCACCAATTTTTGTGAAGTTCTGAGTTTTCATTTATGATTTATAGGCTTTTTAGTGCATTTTGCCACACCCATTTTCTTTATGACCCTATTATAGCCATGCGCAAAATGCAAAAGTTCAACTTTTTTTTGATAATTATTGATCTAGAGAGTCCATAGAATTGTCCTAGACTGGTCTGGTTCCGATCGGGCGAAAAACCTAGGACTAGTTCGCAAAAGTAGGTTTTTAACATATTCGCGAATAATTAATGAACGGTTTGATTGACAGCAATGGTTCTTGAGGCAAAGTTGTTCAGCATGAGCAGATCTATTAAATGATATGCATTTTGTGACAATAAGTGTAACACCACGTGATTACAGAGCCATAAAACTCGTTAGCGCCAACTAGTGGCCGATTTCTTTCAAAATTCTTACAGACCTCTAGGGCCATGAGTCGAACATGCCCACCGAGTTTCGTTCCGATCGGCCTCCGTTAACCTTGTCTAATAGGTGCTCAAACTTCATTGGCCGATGGCGGCCATGTTTTTTGAGATACACCAATGTCCTCATAGACATACATGGGGCCTTGGACCAAGACACTGCATGCCAATTTTCAAGTCAATCGGACTAACGGTCAGGTGGTTATAGCCTGTTTTATGTTTTTTTCATGTTATAGCGCCACCATGTGGCCAATCGCCACGATTTTTTTACTGTGACCTCAGATTGACCTCTTACATATACGTACCAAGTTTGGTGAAGATACCTCATTCATTTCTGGAGTTATAGCTGTTTTAGTACAATAGGCTCCTCCCACAACATACATTTTGGCGCCCCTTAGCGACCGTGAATCGAAATTTCGACTTTTTTTCGATAATTATTGATATTCAGACTCCAGAGAACATTTCTGCACTGGTTTGGTTCCGATCGGACGAAAAACCTAGGACTAGTTCGCAAAAGTAGGTTTATAACAAAATTCAAAATGGCGGAAAAATTTGCATACCGGAAATGAAATCGGAGATATACGTTTTGTTCTTCAAGTGTCCAGCTTTCCAATGATATAAGACACTTGAGTCTACGACATACGGTCTAGGAGTTATGAACAGTTTCGCGCTTTTGGTTGCTATAGCGCCACCTATGGGCCAATCGGGGTCATACTCTCTGAACCTCTCCTCGATTTTTGTACTACCATCTGGCAAAGTTTCAAGGTTCCAGCTCATACGGTTTGGGCTGCACGATGCGTTTTAGCGGAGAAGAAAAATAATAATAAAAATCAGTACAATTACAATAGGGTTTCAGCACTTCGTGCTTGAACCCCTAATAAAAATCAGCACAATTACAATAGGGTTTCAGCATTTCATGCTTGAACCCCTAATAAAAATCAGCACGATTACAATAGGGTTTCAGCATTTCATGCTTGAACCCCTAATAAGAAGAGACGTTTTGGACAGTTATAGCGCCACCTATTGTCCGATCTTCACGAAACTTGGCATGCTTCTTCACCATGTTCTGACACATATGCTCATCGATTTTTGTGAAGTTTGGGGTTTTCCCTTAGGTTGTATAGGCTTTTGAGTGTTTTTATGTCCCACCCCTTTCCTAAATGACCCTGTTACAGCCAGGCCAATGCAAAAGTTCAACTTTTTTTCAATAATTATTGATCTAGAGAGTCCAGAGAATTGTCCTAGACTGGTCTGGTCTGGATTGGGCCAAAAACCAGGGACTAGTTGGCCAAAGTAGGTTTTGGACTAAAGTGCCCATATAAATTTTTTTTTTTGCTCGTAGGCGAATTTGGAGATAGCCATCTTGTCCGTCTGGAGCCAGGGATCACAGTGATGCTAAAATTGAGATTCTAGGACAAACTGTCTAGGAGTTATGAGCAATTTAGTAAATGTGGTCATTATAGCTCCACCTATGGGCCAATCTGGGCCATACTTTGATAGGTTCTCCCCAAATTGAGGACTACCATTTGGCCAAGTTTCAAAGCTCCAGCTCTTACGGTTTGGGCTGCACGATGCGTTTTAGGGCGGAATAATAATAATAATAATAATAAAAATCAGCACGATTACAATAGGGTTTCAGCATTTCATGCTTGAACCCCTAATAAGAAGAGACGTTTTGGACAGTTATAGCGCCACCTATTGTCCGATCTTCACGAAACTTGGCATGCTTCTTCACCATGTTCTGACACATATGCTCATCGATTTTTGTGAAGTTTGGGGTTTTCCCTTAGGTTGTATAGGCTTTTGAGTGTTTTTATGTCCCACCCCTTTCCTAAATGACCCTGTTACAGCCAGGCCAATGCAAAAGTTCAACTTTTTTTCAATAATTATTGATCTAGAGAGTCCAGAGAATTGTCCTAGACTGGTCTGGTCTGGATTGGGCCAAAAACCAGGGACTAGTTGGCCAAAGTAGGTTTTGGACTAAAGTGCCCATATAAATTTTTTTTTTGCTCGTAGGCGAATTTGGAGATAGCCATCTTGTCCGTCTGGAGCCAGGGATCACAGTGATGCTAAAATTGAGATTCTAGGACAAACTGTCTAGGAGTTATGAGCAATTTAGTAAATGTGGTCATTATAGCTCCACCTATGGGCCAATCTGGGCCATACTTTGATAGGTTCTCCCCAAATTGAGGACTACCATTTGGCCAAGTTTCAAAGCTCCAGCTCTTACGGTTTGGGCTGCACGATGCGTTTTAGGGCGGAATAATAATAATAATAATAATAATTAAAGCTGCAAGCAGCATTTATCGGGGTTCAAGCAGTTAAGGCCTTTAAGCACACAAGCATCAAAAGACATTAAGTTTTATTTAGCAGGCATTTAACAATTGACATAATAGACGGAAAAGACCATTTACAGCCAATACAGGCAGTTTACCATGGGAAATATATGGTTTTAAAGCTTTTTAACAGTTATAGCGCCACCTTTGGTCCGATCTCCATAAAATTTGGCATGCTTGTTAATGATGTTATGTCACATATGCTCACCAATTTTTGTGAAGTTCTGAGTTTTCATTTATGATTTATAGGCATTTTAGTGTATTTTGCCAAGCCCCTTTTGTAAATTACCCTGTTACAGCCAGGCAAATGCAAAAGTTCAACTTTTTTTCGATAATTATTTATCTAGAGAGTCCAGAGAATTGTCCTAGACTGGTCTGGTTCCGATCGGGCGAAAAACCAGGGACTAGTTCGCAAAAGTAGGTTTTTAACATATTCATGAATATTTAATGAACTGTTTGATTGACAGCAATGGTTCTAGAGGCAAAGTCGTTCAGCATGAGCAGATCTATCATATGATATGCATTTTGTGACGATAAGTGTAACACCACGTGATTACAGAGCCATAAAACTCGTTAGCGCCAACTAGTGGCCGATTTCTTTCAAAGTTCTTACAGACCTCTAGGGGCTTGAGCCGAACAGGCCCACTGAGTTTCGTTCTGATCGGCCTCCGTTAACCTTGTCTAATAGGTGCTCAAACTTCATTGGCCGATAGCGGCCATGTTTTTTGAGATACACCAATGTCCTCATAGACATACATGGCACCTTGGACCAAGACACTGCATACCAATTTTCAAGTCAATCGGACTAACGGTCAGGTGGTTACAGCCTGTTTTATGTTTTTTTCATATTATAGCGCCACCATGAGGCCAATCACCGCGATTTTTTTACTGTGACCTCAACTTGAGCTCTTACATATGTGTACCGAGTTTGGTGAAAATATCTCATTTCGTTCACGAGTTATAGCCATTTTTGTATAATTAGCTCCGCCTCCTGCGAACGTTTTGATACCCTTTAGCAACCGTGGATCGAAATTTTACATTTTTTTCGATAATTATTGATATTCAGACTCCTGTGAATATTTCTGCACTGGTTTGGTTCCGATCGGGCGAAAAACCAGGGACTAGTTCGCAAAAGTAGGTTTTGGACAAAATCCAAAATGGCGGGAAAATTTGCATACCGGAAATGAAATCCTTGAGGCCTTTTTTGTTCGGCTTGACCCAAGGATTCCAAAGATATAAGACACTTGAGTCTGTGACAAAGGGTTGATGAGATTTAAGCAAAAATATGCAATTTTTTTGTTTTTTGCACTGTAGCGCCACCTATTGGCCAATCTAGCTCATATTCTCTGAACCTCTCCTCGATTTTTGTACTACCTTCTGGCCAAGTTTCAAGTCTCTAGCACTTACGGTTTAGGCTGCACGATGCGTTTTACGGCAGAATAATAATAATAATTAAAGCTGCAAGCAGCATTTAGCGGGGTTCAAGCAGTTAAGGCCTTTAAGGCATTTAAGCACAAAAGCATCAAAAGTTATTAAGATTTATTTAGCAAGCATGTAACCACTGACATAATAGATGGAAAAGACCATTTACAGCCAATACAGGCAATTTGCCATGGGATATATATGGTTTTAAAGCTTTTTAACAGTTATAGCGCCACCTATGGTCCGATCTCCATAAAATTGTTTACTGTGACCTCAAATTGAACCCATACACATGTGTACTGAGTTTGGTGAAGATATCTCATTTACTTCTTGAGTTATAGCCATTTGAGTAAAATAGGCTCCTCCCACAACGATTTGCCACATTCTAGAATTATTTAATATGATTCTAGCATGATTTACTATCATATACCATGTTCCAGAATGATTTATTAGGATTCTAGCATGATTTACCTTGATACACCTCATTTCAGTATTATTTACTATGATTTACAATGTTTCTAGCATGATTAACCACATTACTAGCAATTATGTGAAGTGTCAGTGCAAATGAGGTGATGAACAATGACAAAATATTATTGTGTTATAATAGTTAGTTATATACGTGATTTTTTGTGTGTGTCCAAGTATGAATGCAAAAGCACATGTAAAATATTTCATTATTAAGTAGAATGGCCAGCAGAGGGCACTAGAAGACCACTTATTGGCTCACTTTCACTTTAAACCAGTTTTCTGCACTAAAGCAAACCAGTTTTTCCATGTTAACTCAATGCATGCTTACACACACACACACACACACACACACACACACACACATACACACACAGCATAGTTAACCATGATTTACCATGATATACCACGTTCTAGTATTATTTACCAGGAGATAAACGACAATCTAGTATTATTTACTTTGATTTACCATGTTTCTAGCCTGATTTATCACATTACTAGCAATTATTTGAAGTGTCAGTGCAAATAAAGTGATTAACACTGACAAAATATGATTGTGTTATAATAGTTATTGCTATATAAGTGATTTTTTTAGTGTGTATTCAAGTATGAATGCAAGCACATGTTGAAATATTTCATTAATAAGTAGAATGGCCAGCAGAGGGCAGTAGAAGACCACTTATTGGCTCACTTTCACTTTAAACCAGTTTTCTGCACTAAAGCAAACCAGTTTATCCATGTTAACTCAATGCATGCTTACACACACACACACACACACACACACACACACACACACACACACACACACACACACACACACACACACACACAGCATAGTTAACCATGATTTACCATGATTTACCACATTACTAGCAATTATTTGAAGTGTCAGTGCAAATAAAGTGATTAACACTGACAAAATATGATTGTGTTATAATAGTTATTGCTATATAAGTGATTTTTAGTGTGTATTCAAGTATAAATGCAAGCACATGTGGAAAAATTTAATTAATAAGTAGAATGGCCAGCAGAGGGCAGTAGAAGACCACTTATTGGCTCACTTTCAATTTAAACCTCATGATTTTGACCAGTTTTCTGCACTAAAGCAAACCAGTGTTTCCATGTTAACTCAATAATGCATACTTGCTACATATGCTACACACAATAATGCTACACACACACACACACACACACACACACACACACACACACACACACACACACACACACACACACACAAATGTTTCAGTGATATTGGTGTCACATTCACCTTCATCACATTCACCTTCTGTCTTCATCACATTCACCATCTGTCGTCATCACCTGCACCTGCTCCTCATCACCCTCCTCATCATCACCTGCTCCTCATCATCATAACCGTCACCTGTTGTCCTTGTCTTGATCTGTGTATTTAAGTTCCCCTCTCATCCATTATCATTGTCGGTTATTGTTTGTGCACTAGCACTCTGTTATGTTTGTTTTCATGTTGGAAAATAAAACCTTTGTTATATTTGTACCACACACACACACACACACACCATCATTTATCATGATTTACCATGGCTGATACCAATACCAATATGAGAAAATGACTATTTTAAACAGCAGGGGGCAGTAAAATACCACTTATTGGCTTAACATGCCATTAATTCATATCATTTTCACCTTTTTAACTGTTATAGAGGCAAATTTTGTCCGATCTGTCTGAAAATTTTCATGCTTGTTCAGGGTGATATTTCACACGTTCTGACTTGTTTTTAAGAAGGTCTGAGCATTGATTAAAATCGATATAGACTTGGTAAAGGCCAGATTTTGAAGTGAACCTATTATAGCTATCCAAATGAAGTAGTTCAACTTTTTCTGACAATTATTGATCTAGTGAGTCCAGAGAATTGTATTGCACTAGTTTTGAACATTATGATATGAAAATTATATGATCAGAGATGGAAAAGACCATTTACAGCCAATACAGGCAGTTTACCATAGGAAATATATGATTTTAAAGCTTTTTAACAGTTATAGTGCCACCTATCGTCCGATCTCCATAGAATTTTTCATGCTTGTTAATGATGTTATGTCACATATGCTGACCAATTTTTGTGAAGTTCTGAGTTTTTATTTAGGATTTATAGGCTTTTTAATGTATTTTGACACGCCCATTTTATAAATGACCCTATTACAGCCATCCAAATGCAAAAGTTCAACTTTTTTTTGATAATTATTGATCTAGAGAGTCCAGAGAATTGTCCTAGACTCGTTTGGTTCCGATCGGGCAAAAAACCAGGGACTAGTTCGCAAAAGTAGGTTTTTAACATATTCGTGAATAATTAATAAACTGTTTGATTGACAGCAATGGTTCTAGAGGCAAAGTTGTTCAGCATAAGCAGATCTATCAAATGATATGCATTTTGTGATGATAAGTGTAACACCACGTGATTACAGAGCCATAAAACTCATTAGCGCCAACTAGTGGCCGATTTCTTTCAAAATTCTTACAGACCTCTAGGGCCATGAGCCGAACATGCCCATTGAGTTTCGTTCCGATCGGCCTCCGTTAACCTTGTCTAATAGGTGCTCAAACTTCATTGGCCGATGGCGGCCATGTTTTTTGAGATACGCCAATGTCCTCATACACATACATGGCACCTTGGACCAAGACACTGCATACCAATTTTCAAGTCAATCGGACTAACGGTCAGGTGGTTATAGCCTGTTTTATGTTTTTTTCATATTATAGCGCCACCATGAGGCCAATCACCGCGATTTTTTTACTGTGACCTCAACTTGAGCTCTTACATATGTGTACCGAGTTTGGTGAAAATATCTCATTTCGTTCACGAGTTATAGCCATTTTCGTATAATTAGCTCCGCCTCCTGCGAACGTTTTGATACCCCTTAGCAACCGTGGATCGAAATTTTACATTTTTTTCGATAATTATTGATCTTCAGACTCCTGTGAATATTTCTGCACTGGTTTGGTTCCGATCGGGCGAAAAACCAGGGACTAGTTCGCAAAAGTAGGTTTTGGACATAATCCAAAATGGCGGGAAAATTTGCATACCGGAAATGAAATCCTTGAGGCCTTTTTTGTTCGGCTTGACCCAAGGATTCCAAAGATATAAGACACTTGAGTCTGTGACAAAGGGTTGATGAGATTTAAGCAAAAATATGCCATTTTTTTGTTTTTTGCACTGTAGCGCCACCTATTGGCCAATCTAGCTCATATTCTCTGAACCTCTCCTCGATTTTTGTACTACCTTCTGGCCAAGTTTCAAGTCTCTAGCACTTACGGTTTAGGCTGCACGATGCGTTTTACGGCAGAATAATAATAATAATAATAAAAATCAGCACAATTACAATAGGGTTTCAGCATTTCATGCTTGAACCCCTAATTAAAGCTGCAAGCAGCATTTAGCGGGGTTCAAGCATTTAGGGTCTTTAAGCACATAAGGCAGTTTAGTGAGTTGTCTGAGTTTTTGTTTAGGATTTACAGGCTTTTGAGTGTTTTTTGCCATACCCATTTTCTAAATGATCCTGTTATGGCTACCCAATGGGTAAAGTTAAAGTTTTTTATATAATTAATAATCTAGAGCTTCCAGAGAATTGTACTGCACTGGTATATTTCCGATCGGGCGAAAAACCTAGGACTAGTTCGCAAAAGTAGGTTTTTAACATAATCGCAAGTATTTAATGAACAAATTAATTGACAGCAGTAGTTCTTGAGGCAAAGTTGTTCAGTATGAGGAGATCTATCAAATGATATGCATCACGTGATTACATAGCCGTAAAACCTGTTAGCGTCAACTAGTGGCTGATTTTTCAAAATTCTTACAGACCTCTAGGGCCACGAGTCGAACATGCCCACCGAGTTTCGTTCTGATCGGCCTCCGTTAAGAGCAAACTAACAGCTTTGAATTAAAATGGTGAGGTATCCTGTTGTAAACATCAACCATGCCTGTTGACAGTTCTCTTTTGTGGGAAGGGAATGAAAAGTTCTCAAATCCGCAGCACAGCCTCAGACATAACATTTATATCCATGATCTGCCATTTTCACTATTGTCCTTGCTTGCTTCTTCACAATACCTGCAGATCTTCTGATGATTCGGCTGTGCAGGTCCACATTAACACTGCCTGGCCTAGAACATGGACTGGAAAATGCAAATTTGGGGGGTATAAATATTAATGATCCTGACTCCAACGTCACAGTCGGTGTTATGGTGGGATTCACTCATTTTTCAGCGGTCTTTTGCAAACAGGAGATTTACACAAGAAGGAGGAAACAATGGTGTTTGAGGCTCACGGTATGTCAGTTCCATGTCCAGAACTCTTATCATTCAACTATGCCAAGATAAATACAGTTTTCAATTGTATGGCACCTTTAAAATAGATGATTAGTAATGTAATGCTTACTTGCAGTCTGAAATGGCTTTAACAAAAGAAGAAAAATATTCTTAGATTTCTGTTCATTCTAATCATGTACAAATAAAGTAGCACAGTAAGATTACATTTATTTGAATGCATTAGTGAGTGTGTGATTGTGCTGTGTGTGCAGCTTATCAATACTAAAAGTGAAGGTGTAGTTGATATCTTTGGTGATACTATCTGTAGTAATCATAAAAAAAAACACTTAAGAAATAAAGAATTAAAATTACAAATAATATTCTATTAAGATATGAGTTACAATAACATGATTTGCAATAGTAATAATATCAATAATATATGCACAATACACACAGATTAGACTATCAGGTCTGTGTTTTACAAAAACATTAGTATTGCAGCCAATGTGAGTCTGTGGGATTTATAAACAGACAAAATATGATTTGAAATGTTATTTTAATGATTTTATTAAGTTTAAACAATATTTCAAATGGAAAAAAAAATTAAAAATAATATTTTAGTGAGCAGAATGAACCAATGAGTGTTCTTCTTCTGGTGGTTAAAATGTAAATGAAAACAATAATACTTAAACAATTATACTTAATACACTAACCATGCTTGAACACACACATGCACACACATTTTGTTGTAGATGGAGATATTTAAAATAAAAGATAGGTAACAAAATGATAATTGCAAATCTCCTCTGTATAACACCATTTTCAGATTTCAAATTAATCACTGAGAGGCAGAATTGTTCAAACTGAGAGCTCAGTAAAAATGAAGTGATAAACTTTGACAAAACATGACTGTGTTATAATAGGTGATTTTCATGCAAGTAATTTGATATAGTCCAAAAACTAATGCAAAAGCACAGATGAAAATATTTTATTAAGTAGAATGTCCTGCAGAGGGCAGTAGAAGACCACTAATTGACTCACTTTCATTTGAAAGACTTTTTTATCCACCAGTAAAACAAAGCAGTTTCTTCATGTTCTTTCCATTAAGCATGCTTACACAGACAGACACACACACAAACACAAACACATCCACACACACACAAAGACAAATATGTTTTCAATGTTTTTAGGATGTGATATTGTGAAAATATCTTCATCTCCTCATCTTGAACAACTTTGCCTCAAGAATCACTAATGTCAATCAAACAGTTCATAATCATAATAAAAAAAAATATATATATACAAATATCATAATAAAAAAAAACATCATAATAAAAAAGATTGCTTCTTAAAGCATTTGTTTATTTCCCAATACTGAAGCGAATTAAAAGATCATGCTGCTCCCTGCTCCTGCTGCTCCTGCTGCTCCTGCTGCTCCCTCTAGTGGACAACAGTGGTATTATAGCTTACATTTTACAGTTGAAGTGTTTGAATGAATGACTGGGAATTTGTTTTTTTACTTATATCTCAGGAACCAAATGGCGAAAAATTCTGAAACTCAGAGCATAGATAGTGCTTGAGGAGCCCTGTTGAATGAGACCATCAAGGTGTTTTTGGGCGATTGGGGCTGGGAGTTATGACTGTTATAAGGCACATCTGTTCGGGCTATTATCTCTGGAATGCCCAGGGCAGATAACACCACATTTGAATCGAAGCTAGCCAAGGACGTGCCCTTTCCAACGAGCTCTTACACAATGTTCGGGGTGGTCTGGGTCGGGAGTAATGGGCGTTCAAAATCGGGGGTCCCGCGGGCTGGCGATGCGCGGGGGGCGCGCTCCCGAGGCCCGCGACGACACGTTTCGATCAAGAGCCCCGAGAGGTCCTCACCATCAAAATTTGAGCGCGCAACGACTTTCCGTTTTCGAGTTATGAATGAATTTGTATTCGGGGGCGTGGCTTAAATGCCGTTATACTTTCGTTTCATTTCATTCACTTACTTTCGTCCATTTCCATATCTCAGTGTAACACAATTGTCAATAGTAATACTCAATAGATGAGTTTTGACAAAATGTGATTGTAAATGTTAAAATAATGATTTTATAAAGTCTAAATATGAATTGTATAACAATATTAGGGAGTAGTATGATGAAATGACAGCAGGGGGCAGTAAAATACCACTTATTGGCTTAATTTGTCTTTATATTCATATAAAATCACCTTTTGAAGAAGTTAAACTTTTTTTCTGATAATTATTGATCTAGAGAGTTCAGAGAATTGTGCTGCACTGGTTTTGAACATTATGATATGAACATTATACGATAATAGATAGAAGACACCATTTACAGCAAATACAGGCAATTTACCATAGGAAATATATGGTTTTAAAGCGTTTTAACAGTTATAGCGCCAACTATGGTCCGATCTCCATAAAATTTTCCATGCTTCTTTAGCAGGTTATGACACATATGCTCATCAATTTTTGTGAAGTTCTGAGTTTTCGTTTAGGATTTATAGTTATAACTATATAGTTATAGTTTAGCAGTTTTCTGCACTAAAGCAAACCAGTTTTTCCATGTTAACTCAATCATGCATGCTTACACACACACACACACACACACGAAGACAAATGTTGTTGTTGTTTTTTCAATGCTATTGGGATATGTCATTATGAAAATATATTTGAATGGTCTATAAACATTTCACAAAGTCTTTGTTAGCTATTAATCAGAAGATTCAGAATTTATTCAGAAACCTAAGACTACACAAACACATTATGTTGTAGATACAGACATTTGAAATATATGATGTGATAAAACTGTCAATACTAATACTTTAACGGACGGATTTTGACTAAATGTAATTGTAAATGTTAAAATAGTGATTTTATAAATTTTAAACAGCAGGGGGCAGTAAAATACAACTTATTGGCTTAATATGCCATTATATTCATATAATTTTCACCTTTTTAACTGTTATAGAGGCAAATTTTGTCCGATCGGTCTGAAAATTTTCATGCATGTTCAGAGTGATATTTCACTGGCTTTTTAAGAAGGTCTGAGTCATTCATTAAAGAGATATAGGCTTTCGGGGACACTTGGTAAAGGCTACATTTTGAAGTGAACCTATTATATCTATCCAAATGAAGTAGTTCAACTTTTTCTGACAATTATTGACCTAGTGAGTCCAGAGAATTGTATTGCACTAGTTTTGAACATTATGATATGAGAACTATATGATCAGAGATGGAAAAGACCATTTACAGCCAATACAGACAGTTTACCATAGGAAATATATGGTTTTAAAGCTTTTTAACAGTTATAGCGCCACCTTTGGTCCAATCTCCATAAAATGTTGCATGCTTGTTAATGATGTCATGTCACATATGCTCACCAACTTTTGTGAAGTTTTGAGTTTTCATTTAGGATTTATAGGCTTTTTAGTGTATTTTGCCACGCCCATTTTATAAATGACCCTATTACAGCCATACAAATGCAAAAGTTCAACTTTTTTTTGATAATTATTGATCTAGAGAGTCCAGAGAATTGTCCTAGACTGGTCTGGTTCCGATCGGGCGAAAAACCAGGGACTAGTTCGCAAAAGTAGGTTTTTAACATATTCATGAATATTTAATGAACGGTTTGATTGACAGCAATGGTTCTAGAGGCAAAGTTGTTCAGGATGAGCAGATCTATCAAATGATATGCATTTTGTGAGGATAAGTGTAACACTACGTGATTACAGAGCCATAAAACTCGTTAGCGCCAACTAGTGGCCGATTTCATTCAAAATTCTTACAGACCTTTAGGGCCATGAGTCGAACATGCCCATCGAGTTTCGTTCCGATCGGCCTCCGTTAACCTTGTCTAATAGGTGCTCAAACTTCATTGGCTGATGGCGGCCATGTTTTTTGAGATACACTAATGTCCTCATAGATATACATGGCACCTTGGACCAAGACACTGCATACCAATTTTCAAGTCAATCGGACTAACGGTCAGGTGGTTATAGCCCATTTTATGTTTTTTTCATGTTATAGCGCCACCATGTGGCCAATCGCCGCGATTTTTTTACTGTGACCTCAGATTGACCTCTTACACATGTGTACCGAGTTTGGTGAAGATACCTCATTTACTTCTGGAGTTATAGCCATTTTAGTAAAATAGGCTCCGCCTTCTTCAAACGTTTTGGCGCCCCTTAGCGACCGTGAATCGAAATTTCAACTTTTTTTCGATAATTATTGATATTCAGACTACTGTGAACATTTCTGCACTGGTTTGGTTCCGATCGGGTAAAAAACCAGGGACTAGTTCGCAAAAGTAGGTTTTGGACAAAATCCAAAATGGCGGAAAAATTTGCATACCGGAAATAAAATACCTCCTATATTTCTTGTTCGGCTTGAGCCAAGGATTCCAATGATGTATGACACTTGAAGCTGAGACAAATGGTTATTGAGATATGAGCAAAATAGTGATTTTTTTTTGTTTTTTGCGCTATAGCGCCACCTATTGGCCAATCGGGCTCATACTTTGATAACCTCTCCTCGATTTTTGTACTACCTTGTGGCCAAGTTTCAAGTCTCTAGCTCTTACGGTTTGGGCTGCACGATGCGTTTTAGCGGAGAAGAATAATAATAATAATAATAAAAATCCTTACAATTACAATAGGGTTTCAGCACTTCGTGCTTGAACCCCTAATAATAAAAATCAGCACAATTACAATAGGGTTTCAGCATTTCATGCTTGAACCCCTAAAAATCAGCACGATTACAATAGGGTTTCAGCATTTCATGCTTGAACCCCTAATAAGAAGAGACGTTTTGGACAGTTATAGCGCCACCTATTGTCCGATCTTCACGAAACTTGGCATGCTTCTTCACCATGTTCTGACACATATGCTCATCGATTTTTGTGAAGTTTGGGGTTTTCCCTTAGGTTGTATAGGCTTTTGAGTGTTTTTATGTCCCACCCCTTTCCTAAATGACCCTGTTACAGCCAGGCCAATGCAAAAGTTCAACTTTTTTTCAATAATTATTGATCTAGAGAGTCCAGAGAATTGTCCTAGACTGGTCTGGTCTGGATTGGGCCAAAAACCAGGGACTAGTTGGCCAAAGTAGGTTTTGGACTAAAGTGCCCATATAAATTTTTTTTTTGCTCGTAGGCGAATTTGGAGATAGCCATCTTGTCCGTCTGGAGCCAGGGATCACAGTGATGCTAAAATTGAGATTCTAGGACAAACTGTCTAGGAGTTATGAGCAATTTAGTAAATGTGGTCATTATAGCTCCACCTATGGGCCAATCTGGGCCATACTTTGATAGGTTCTCCCCAAATTGAGGACTACCATTTGGCCAAGTTTCAAAGCTCCAGCTCTTACGGTTTGGGCTGCACGATGCGTTTTAGGGCGGAATAATAATAATAATAATAATTAAAGCTGCAAGCAGCATTTATCGGGGTTCAAGCTATTAAGGCCTTTAAGGGTTTTTAAGCACAAAAGCATCAAAAGTTATCAGGTTTTATTTAGCAAGCATGTAACCACTGACATAATAGATGGAAAAGACCATTTACAGCCAATACAGGCAATGTACCATAGGAAATATATGGTTTTAAAGCTTTTTAAAAGTTATAGCGCCACCTATGGTCCGATCTCCATAAAATTTGGCATGCTTGTTAATGATGTTATGTCACATATGCTCACCAATTTTTGTGAAGTTCTGAGTTTTCATTTAGGATTTATAGGATTTTTAATGTATTTTGCCACGCCCATTTTATAAATGACCCTATTACAGCCATCCAAATGCAAAAGTTCAACTTTTTTTCGATAATTATTGATCTAGAGAGTCCAGAGAATTGTCCTAGACTGGTCTGGTTCCGATCGGGCGAAAAACCTAGGACTAGTTCGCAAAAGTAGGTTTTTAACATGTTCGCGAATATTTAATGAACGGTTTGATTGACAGCAATGGTTCTTGAGGCAAAGTTGTTCAGGATGAGGAGATCTATCAAATGATATGCATATTGTGTGGATATTTGTAACACCACGTGATTACAGAGCCGTAAAACTCGTTAGCGCCAACTAGTGGCCGATTTCTTTCAAAATTCTTACAGACCTTTAGGGCCATGAGCCGAACATGCCCCTTGAGTTTCGTTCCGATCGGCCTCCGTTAACCTTGTCTAATAGGTGCTCAAACTTCGTTGGCCGATGGCGGCCATGTTTTTTGAGATACGCCAATGTTCTCATACACATACATGGCACCTTGGACCAAGACACTGCATACCAATTTTCAAGTCAATCGGACTAACGGTCAGGTGGTTATAGCCTGTTTTATGTTTTTTTCATTTTATAGCGCCACCATGAGGCCAATCGTCGCGATTTTTTTACTGTGACCCCAGAGTAAGCTCATACACATGTGTACCAAGTTTGGTGAAGATACCTCATTTACATCGGGAGTTATAGCCATTTTAGTAAAATAGGCCCCTCCCACAACGTACGTTTTGGCGCCCCTTAGCGACCGTGAATCGAAATTTCAACTTTTTTTCGATAATTATTGATATTCAGTCTCCAGAGAACATTTCTGCACTAGTTTGGTTCCAATCGGGCAAAAAACCAGGGACTAGTTCGCAAAAGTAGATTTTTGACAAAATTCAAAATGGCGGAAAATCTATCATGGCGGAAATGAAATCGGAGATATACGTTTTGTTCGTCAGGCGTCCAGCTTTCCAATGATATAAGACACTTGAGTCTACGACATACGGTCTAGGAGTTATGAGCAGTTTCGCGCTTTTGGTTGTTATAGCGCCACCTATGGGCCAATCGGGGTCATAATCTCTGAACCTTTCCTCGATTTTT
Organism: Rutilus rutilus; assembly: GCF_951802725.1. Taxonomy (NCBI): domain Eukaryota; kingdom Metazoa; phylum Chordata; class Actinopteri; order Cypriniformes; family Leuciscidae; genus Rutilus; species Rutilus rutilus. Next base: position 22,708,985 of record NC_140213.1, on the reverse strand, counting down.
GTACTACCATCTGTCAAAGTTTCAAAGTTCCAGCTCTTACGGTTTGGGCTGCACGATGCGTTTTACGGCGGAATAATAATAATAATTAAAGCTGCAAGCAGCATTTATCGGGGTTCAAGCAGTTAAGGCCTTTAAGCACAAAAGCATCAAAAGTGATTAAGTTTTATTTAGCAAGCATGTAACTACTGACATAATAGATGGAAAAGACCATTTACAGGAAATACCATAGGAAATATATGGTTTTAAAGCTTTTTAGCAGTTATAGCGCCACCTATGGTCCGATCTCCATAAAAATTGACATGCTTGTTAATGATGTTATGTCACATATGCTCACCAATTTTTGTGAAGTTCTGAGTTTTCATTTAGTATTTATAGGCTTTTGAGTGTTTTTTTGCCACGCCCCTTTTCTAAATGACCCTATTACAGCCATCTACATGCAAAAGTTCAACTTTTTTTTGATAATTATGGATCTAGAGTGTCCAGAGAATTGTCCTAGACTGGTCTGGTTTCGATCGGGCGAAAAACCTAGGACTAGTTTGCAAAAGTAGGTTTTTAACATAATTACGAATATTTAATAAACGGTTTAATTGACAGCATTAGTTCTTGAGGCAAAGTTGTTCAGCATGAGCAGATCTATCAGATGATATGCATTTTGTGACGATAAGTGTAACACCACGTGATTACAGAGCCATAAAACTCGTTAGCGCCAACTAGTGGCCGATTTCTTTCAAAACTCTTACAGACCTCTAGGGCCATGAGTCGAACATGCCCATCGAGTTTCGTTCCGATCGGCCTCCGTTAACCTTGTCTAATAGGTGCTCAAATTTTATTGGTCGATGGCGGCCATGTTTTTCGAGATACGCCAATGTCCTCATAGACATACATGGCACCTTGGACCAAGACACTGCATACCAATTTTCAAGTCAATCGGACAAACGGTCAGGTGGTTATAGCCTGTTTTATGTTTTTTTCATATTATAGCGCCACCATGAGGCCAATCACCGCGATTTTTTTACTGTGACCTCAACTTGAGCTCTTACATATGTGTACCGAGTTTGGTGAAAATATCTCATTTCGTTCACGAGTTATAGCCATTTTCGTATAATTAGCTCCGCCTCCTGCGAACGTTTTGATACCCCTTAGCAACCGTGGATCGAAATTTTACATTTTTTTCGATAATTATTGATCTTTAGACTCCTGTGAATATTTCTGCACTGGTTTGGTTCCGATCGGGCGAAAAACCAGGGACTAGTTCGCAAAAGTAGGTTTTGGACATAATCCAAAATGGCGGGAAAATTTGCATACCGGAAATGAAATCCTTGAGGCCTTTTTTGTTCGGCTTGACCCAAGGATTCCAAAGATATAAGACACTTGAGTCTGTGACAAAGGGTTGATGAGATTTAAGCAAAAATATGCCATTTTTTTGTTTTTTGCACTGTAGCGCCACCTATTGGCCAATCTAGCTCATATTCTCTGAACCTCTCCTCGATTTTTGTACTACCTTCTGGCCAAGTTTCAAGTCTCTAGCACTTACGGTTTAGGCTGCACGATGCGTTTTACGGCAGAATAATAATAATAATTAAAGCTGCAAGCAGCATTTATCGGGGTTCAAGCAGTTAAGGCCTTTAAGGCCTTTAAGCACAAAAGCATCAAAAGTTATTAGTTTTATTAAGCAAGCATGTAACCACTGACATAATAGATGAAAAAGACAATTTACAGCCAATACAGGCAATGTACCATAGGAAATATATGGTTTTAAAGCTTTTTAACAGTTATAGCGACACCTATGGTCCGATCTCCATAAAATTGTTTACTGTGACCTCAAATTGAACCCATACACATGTGTACTGAGTTTGGTGAAGATATCTCATTTACTTCTTGAGTTATAGCCATTTTAGTAAAATAGGCTCCTCCCACAACAATTTACCACATTCTAGTATTATTTACTATGATTCTAGCATGATTTGCCATATTCTAGCAGGATTTACCATGATATACTACATTCTAGTATGATTTACCATACATTCTAGTATGATTTACCATTGTTTACTGTGATTCTAGCATGGTTCACCATAGTTTATCATGATTTATCATAGTTTACCATGATTTACCCTGTTCTAGCAACGTTTACCATGATTTACCATGTTCTAGCATGATGTACCATGATATACCATGTTCTAGAATGATGTACCAGGATTATAGTATGATTTACCTTGATACACCACATTCTAGTATTATTTACTATGATTTACCATGTTTTTAGCGTGATTTACCATGATTTACCACATTGTTAGCAATTATGTGAAGTTAGGTTTCTGAATAAATTCTGAATAATCTGATTAATAGTTTACAAAGACTTTGTGAAGTGTTTATAGACCATTCAAATATATTTTCATAATGACATATCCCAATAGCATTGAAAAAACAACATTTGTGTGTGTGTGTGTGTGTGTGTGTGTGTGTGATCTGTCTGAAAATGTTCATGCATGTTTAGAGTGATATTTCACATGTTCTGACTTGTTTTTAAGAAGGTCTGAGCATCTTAAAAGATATAAGCTTTCGGGGACACTTGGTCAAGGCCACGTATTGAAGTGACCCTATTATAGTCATCCAAATGAAGTAGTTCAACTTTTTCTGATAATTATTGATCTAGAGAGTCCAGAGAATTGTACTGCACTAGTTTTGAACATTATGATATGAAAATTATTTGATCATAGATGAAACAGACCATTTGCAGCCAATACAGGCAATTTACCATAGGAAATATATGGTTTTAAAGCTTTTTAACAATTATAGCGCCAACTATGGTCCGATCTCCATAAAATTTGGCATGCTTGTTAAAGATGTTATGGCACATATTCCCACCAATTTTTGTGAAGTTCTGAGTTTTCATTTATGATTTATAGGCTTTTTAGTGCATTTTGCCACACCCATTTTCTTTATGACCCTATTATAGCCATGCGCAAAATGCAAAAGTTCAACTTTTTTTTGATAATTATTGATCTAGAGAGTCCATAGAATTGTCCTAGACTGGTCTGGTTCCGATCGGGCGAAAAACCTAGGACTAGTTCGCAAAAGTAGGTTTTTAACATATTCGCGAATAATTAATGAACGGTTTGATTGACAGCAATGGTTCTTGAGGCAAAGTTGTTCAGCATGAGCAGATCTATTAAATGATATGCATTTTGTGACAATAAGTGTAACACCACGTGATTACAGAGCCATAAAACTCGTTAGCGCCAACTAGTGGCCGATTTCTTTCAAAATTCTTACAGACCTCTAGGGCCATGAGTCGAACATGCCCACCGAGTTTCGTTCCGATCGGCCTCCGTTAACCTTGTCTAATAGGTGCTCAAACTTCATTGGCCGATGGCGGCCATGTTTTTTGAGATACACCAATGTCCTCATAGACATACATGGGGCCTTGGACCAAGACACTGCATGCCAATTTTCAAGTCAATCGGACTAACGGTCAGGTGGTTATAGCCTGTTTTATGTTTTTTTCATGTTATAGCGCCACCATGTGGCCAATCGCCACGATTTTTTTACTGTGACCTCAGATTGACCTCTTACATATACGTACCAAGTTTGGTGAAGATACCTCATTCATTTCTGGAGTTATAGCTGTTTTAGTACAATAGGCTCCTCCCACAACATACATTTTGGCGCCCCTTAGCGACCGTGAATCGAAATTTCGACTTTTTTTCGATAATTATTGATATTCAGACTCCAGAGAACATTTCTGCACTGGTTTGGTTCCGATCGGACGAAAAACCTAGGACTAGTTCGCAAAAGTAGGTTTATAACAAAATTCAAAATGGCGGAAAAATTTGCATACCGGAAATGAAATCGGAGATATACGTTTTGTTCTTCAAGTGTCCAGCTTTCCAATGATATAAGACACTTGAGTCTACGACATACGGTCTAGGAGTTATGAACAGTTTCGCGCTTTTGGTTGCTATAGCGCCACCTATGGGCCAATCGGGGTCATACTCTCTGAACCTCTCCTCGATTTTTGTACTACCATCTGGCAAAGTTTCAAGGTTCCAGCTCATACGGTTTGGGCTGCACGATGCGTTTTAGCGGAGAAGAAAAATAATAATAAAAATCAGTACAATTACAATAGGGTTTCAGCACTTCGTGCTTGAACCCCTAATAATAAAAATCAGCACAATTACAATAGGGTTTCAGCATTTCATGCTTGAACCCCTAATAAAAATCAGCACGATTACAATAGGGTTTCAGCATTTCATGCTTGAACCCCTAATAAGAAGAGACGTTTTGGACAGTTATAGCGCCACCTATTGTCCGATCTTCACGAAACTTGGCATGCTTCTTCACCATGTTCTGACACATATGCTCATCGATTTTTGTGAAGTTTGGGGTTTTCCCTTAGGTTGTATAGGCTTTTGAGTGTTTTTATGTCCCACCCCTTTCCTAAATGACCCTGTTACAGCCAGGCCAATGCAAAAGTTCAACTTTTTTTCAATAATTATTGATCTAGAGAGTCCAGAGAATTGTCCTAGACTGGTCTGGTCTGGATTGGGCCAAAAACCAGGGACTAGTTGGCCAAAGTAGGTTTTGGACTAAAGTGCCCATATAAATTTTTTTTTTTGCTCGTAGGCGAATTTGGAGATAGCCATCTTGTCCGTCTGGAGCCAGGGATCACAGTGATGCTAAAATTGAGATTCTAGGACAAACTGTCTAGGAGTTATGAGCAATTTAGTAAATGTGGTCATTATAGCTCCACCTATGGGCCAATCTGGGCCATACTTTGATAGGTTCTCCCCAAATTGAGGACTACCATTTGGCCAAGTTTCAAAGCTCCAGCTCTTACGGTTTGGGCTGCACGATGCGTTTTAGGGCGGAATAATAATAATAATAATAATAAAAATCAGCACGATTACAATAGGGTTTCAGCATTTCATGCTTGAACCCCTAATAAGAAGAGACGTTTTGGACAGTTATAGCGCCACCTATTGTCCGATCTTCACGAAACTTGGCATGCTTCTTCACCATGTTCTGACACATATGCTCATCGATTTTTGTGAAGTTTGGGGTTTTCCCTTAGGTTGTATAGGCTTTTGAGTGTTTTTATGTCCCACCCCTTTCCTAAATGACCCTGTTACAGCCAGGCCAATGCAAAAGTTCAACTTTTTTTCAATAATTATTGATCTAGAGAGTCCAGAGAATTGTCCTAGACTGGTCTGGTCTGGATTGGGCCAAAAACCAGGGACTAGTTGGCCAAAGTAGGTTTTGGACTAAAGTGCCCATATAAATTTTTTTTTTTGCTCGTAGGCGAATTTGGAGATAGCCATCTTGTCCGTCTGGAGCCAGGGATCACAGTGATGCTAAAATTGAGATTCTAGGACAAACTGTCTAGGAGTTATGAGCAATTTAGTAAATGTGGTCATTATAGCTCCACCTATGGGCCAATCTGGGCCATACTTTGATAGGTTCTCCCCAAATTGAGGACTACCATTTGGCCAAGTTTCAAAGCTCCAGCTCTTACGGTTTGGGCTGCACGATGCGTTTTAGGGCGGAATAATAATAATAATAATAATAAAAATCAGCACGATTACAATAGGGTTTCAGCATTTCATGCTTGAACCCCTAATAAGAAGAGACGTTTTGGACAGTTATAGCGCCACCTATTGTCCGATCTTCACGAAACTTGGCATGCTTCTTCACCATGTTCTGACACATATGCTCATCGATTTTTGTGAAGTTTGGGGTTTTCCCTTAGGTTGTATAGGCTTTTGAGTGTTTTTATGTCCCACCCCTTTCCTAAATGACCCTGTTACAGCCAGGCCAATGCAAAAGTTCAACTTTTTTTCAATAATTATTGATCTAGAGAGTCCAGAGAATTGTCCTAGACTGGTCTGGTCTGGATTGGGCCAAAAACCAGGGACTAGTTGGCCAAAGTAGGTTTTGGACTAAAGTGCCCATATAAATTTTTTTTTTGCTCGTAGGCGAATTTGGAGATAGCCATCTTGTCCGTCTGGAGCCAGGGATCACAGTGATGCTAAAATTGAGATTCTAGGACAAACTGTCTAGGAGTTATGAGCAATTTAGTAAATGTGGTCATTATAGCTCCACCTATGGGCCAATCTGGGCCATACTTTGATAGGTTCTCCCCAAATTGAGGACTACCATTTGGCCAAGTTTCAAAGCTCCAGCTCTTACGGTTTGGGCTGCACGATGCGTTTTAGGGCGGAATAATAATAATAATAATAATAAAAATCAGCACGATTACAATAGGGTTTCAGCATTTCATGCTTGAACCCCTAATAAGAAGAGACGTTTTGGACAGTTATAGCGCCACCTATTGTCCGATCTTCACGAAACTTGGCATGCTTCTTCACCATGTTCTGACACATATGCTCATCGATTTTTGTGAAGTTTGGGGTTTTCCCTTAGGTTGTATAGGCTTTTGAGTGTTTTTATGTCCCACCCCTTTCCTAAATGACCCTGTTACAGCCAGGCCAATGCAAAAGTTCAACTTTTTTTCAATAATTATTGATCTAGAGAGTCCAGAGAATTGTCCTAGACTGGTCTGGTCTGGATTGGGCCAAAAACCAGGGACTAGTTGGCCAAAGTAGGTTTTGGACTAAAGTGCCCATATAAATTTTTTTTTTGCTCGTAGGCGAATTTGGAGATAGCCATCTTGTCCGTCTGGAGCCAGGGATCACAGTGATGCTAAAATTGAGATTCTAGGACAAACTGTCTAGGAGTTATGAGCAATTTAGTAAATGTGGTCATTATAGCTCCACCTATGGGCCAATCTGGGCCATACTTTGATAGGTTCTCCCCAAATTGAGGACTACCATTTGGCCAAGTTTCAAAGCTCCAGCTCTTACGGTTTGGGCTGCACGATGCGTTTTAGGGCGGAATAATAATAATAATAATAATAAAAATCAGCACGATTACAATAGGGTTTCAGCATTTCATGCTTGAACCCCTAATAAGAAGAGACGTTTTGGACAGTTATAGCGCCACCTATTGTCCGATCTTCACGAAACTTGGCATGCTTCTTCACCATGTTCTGACACATATGCTCATCGATTTTTGTGAAGTTTGGGGTTTTCCCTTAGGTTGTATAGGCTTTTGAGTGTTTTTATGTCCCACCCCTTTCCTAAATGACCCTGTTACAGCCAGGCCAATGCAAAAGTTCAACTTTTTTTCAATAATTATTGATCTAGAGAGTCCAGAGAATTGTCCTAGACTGGTCTGGTCTGGATTGGGCCAAAAACCAGGGACTAGTTGGCCAAAGTAGGTTTTGGACTAAAGTGCCCATATAAATTTTTTTTTTGCTCGTAGGCGAATTTGGAGATAGCCATCTTGTCCGTCTGGAGCCAGGGATCACAGTGATGCTAAAATTGAGATTCTAGGACAAACTGTCTAGGAGTTATGAGCAATTTAGTAAATGTGGTCATTATAGCTCCACCTATGGGCCAATCTGGGCCATACTTTGATAGGTTCTCCCCAAATTGAGGACTACCATTTGGCCAAGTTTCAAAGCTCCAGCTCTTACGGTTTGGGCTGCACGATGCGTTTTAGGGCGGAATAATAATAATAATAATAATAAAAATCAGCACGATTACAATAGGGTTTCAGCATTTCATGCTTGAACCCCTAATAAGAAGAGACGTTTTGGACAGTTATAGCGCCACCTATTGTCCGATCTTCACGAAACTTGGCATGCTTCTTCACCATGTTCTGACACATATGCTCATCGATTTTTGTGAAGTTTGGGGTTTTCCCTTAGGTTGTATAGGCTTTTGAGTGTTTTTATGTCCCACCCCTTTCCTAAATGACCCTGTTACAGCCAGGCCAATGCAAAAGTTCAACTTTTTTTCAATAATTATTGATCTAGAGAGTCCAGAGAATTGTCCTAGACTGGTCTGGTCTGGATTGGGCCAAAAACCAGGGACTAGTTGGCCAAAGTAGGTTTTGGACTAAAGTGCCCATATAAATTTTTTTTTTGCTCGTAGGCGAATTTGGAGATAGCCATCTTGTCCGTCTGGAGCCAGGGATCACAGTGATGCTAAAATTGAGATTCTAGGACAAACTGTCTAGGAGTTATGAGCAATTTAGTAAATGTGGTCATTATAGCTCCACCTATGGGCCAATCTGGGCCATACTTTGATAGGTTCTCCCCAAATTGAGGACTACCATTTGGCCAAGTTTCAAAGCTCCAGCTCTTACGGTTTGGGCTGCACGATGCGTTTTAGGGCGGAATAATAATAATAATAATAATAAAAATCAGCACGATTACAATAGGGTTTCAGCATTTCATGCTTGAACCCCTAATAAGAAGAGACGTTTTGGACAGTTATAGCGCCACCTATTGTCCGATCTTCACGAAACTTGGCATGCTTCTTCACCATGTTCTGACACATATGCTCATCGATTTTTGTGAAGTTTGGGGTTTTCCCTTAGGTTGTATAGGCTTTTGAGTGTTTTTATGTCCCACCCCTTTCCTAAATGACCCTGTTACAGCCAGGCCAATGCAAAAGTTCAACTTTTTTTCAATAATTATTGATCTAGAGAGTCCAGAGAATTGTCCTAGACTGGTCTGGTCTGGATTGGGCCAAAAACCAGGGACTAGTTGGCCAAAGTAGGTTTTGGACTAAAGTGCCCATATAAATTTTTTTTTTGCTCGTAGGCGAATTTGGAGATAGCCATCTTGTCCGTCTGGAGCCAGGGATCACAGTGATGCTAAAATTGAGATTCTAGGACAAACTGTCTAGGAGTTATGAGCAATTTAGTAAATGTGGTCATTATAGCTCCACCTATGGGCCAATCTGGGCCATACTTTGATAGGTTCTCCCCAAATTGAGGACTACCATTTGGCCAAGTTTCAAAGCTCCAGCTCTTACGGTTTGGGCTGCACGATGCGTTTTAGGGCGGAATAATAATAATAATTAAAGCTGCAAGCAGCATTTATCGGGGTTCAAGCAGTTAAGGCCTTTAAGACCTTTAAGCACAAAAGCATCAAAAGTTATTAAGTTTTATTTAGCAAGCATTTAACCACTGACATATATGACTCCAACGTCACAGTCAGTGTTATGCTGGGATTCACTCATTTTTCAGCGGTCTTTTGCAAACAGGAGATTTACACATGAAGGAGAAAACAATGGTGTTTGAGGCTCACGGTATGTCAGTTCCATGTCCAGAACTCTTATCATTCAACTATGCCAAGATAAATACAGTTTTCAATTGTATGGCACCTTTAAAATAGATGATTAGTAATATAATGCTTACTTGTAGTCTGAAATGGCTTTAACAAAAGAAGAAAAATATTCTTAGATTTCTGTTCATTCTAATCATGTACAAATAAAGTAGCACAGTAAGATTACATTTATTTGAATGCATTAGTGAGTGTGTGATTGTGCTGTGTGTGCAGCGTGTCAATACTAAAAGTGAAGGTGTAGTTGATATCTTTGGTGATAATATCTGTAATTATAAAAAAACTAAAACAATTAAGAAATAAAGAATTAAAATTACAAATAATATTCGATTAAGATATGAGTTACAATAACATGATTTGTAATAGTAATAATATCAATAATATATGCACAATACACACAGTTTAGACTATCAGGTCTGTGTTTTACAAAAACATTAGTATTGCAGCCAATGTGAGTCTGTGGGATTTATAAACAGACAAAATATGATTTGAAATGTTATTTTAATGATTTTATTAAGTTTAAACAATATTTCAAATGGGAAAAAAAAATGAAAAATAATATTTTAGTGAGCAGAATGAACCAATGAGTGTTCTTCTTCTGGTGGTTAAAATGTAAATGAAAACAATAATACTTAAACAATAATACTTAATACACTAACCATGCTTGAACACACATGCACACACATTTTGTTGTAGATGTAGATATTTAAAATAAAAGATAGGTAACAAAATGATAATTGCAAATCTCCTCTGTATAACACCATTTTCAGATTTCAAATTAATCACTGAGAGGCAGAATTGTTCAAACTGAGAGCTCAGTACAAATGAAGTGATAAACTTTGACAAAACATGATTGTGTTATAATAGGTGATTTTCATGCAAGTAATTTTATATAGTCCAAAACTTAATGCAAAAGCACAGATGAAAATATTTTATTAAGTAGAATGTCCTGCAGAGGGCAGTAGAAGACCACTAATTGACCCACTTTCATTTGAAAGACTTTTTTATCCACCAGTAAAACAAAGCAGTTTCTCCATGTTCTTTCCATTAAGCATGCTTACACACACAGACACACACACAGACACAAACACATCCACACACACACACACACACACAAAGACAAATGTTTTCAATGTTTTTAGGATGTGATATTGTGAAAATATCTTCATCTCCTCATCCTGAACAACTTTGCCTCAAGAATTACTGTCAATCAAACCGTTCATAATCATAATAAAAAATAAAATATATACAAATATCATAATAAAATAAAAAAACATCATAAAAAAAGATTGCTTCTTAAAGCATTTGTTTATTTCCCAATACTGAAAGCGAATTAAAAGATCATGCGTAATCCTGCTGCTCCCTCTAGTGGACAACAGTGGAATTACAGTCTCCATCTTACAGTTGAAGTGTTTGAATGAATGAATGGGAATTTGTTTTTTCACTTATATCTCGGGAACCAGAAGGCGAAAAATTCTGAAACTCAGAGCATAGATAGTGCTTGAGGAGTCCTGTTGAATGAGACCATCGCAGTGTTTTTGGGCGATTGGGCCCGGGAGTTATGAGGCATATTATTTTGGGGCTTTTATCTCTGGAATGCCCAGGGCAAATTACACCACATTTGAGTCGCTGCTAGCCAAGGACGCGCCCTTTCCAACGAGCTCTCACACAAGGTTCGGGGTGGTCTGGGTCGGGAGTTACGGGCGTTCAAAGTCGGGGGGGGCGCTCCCGAGGCCCGCGACCATACGTTTCGATCAAGAGCCCGGAGACGTCCTTACCATCAAAATTTGAGCGCGCAGCGACTTTCCGTTTTCGAGTTATGAGTGAATTTGTACTGGGGGGGCGTGGCCTAAATGGCGGCCTCTGTTTTTACTTTCGTTTCTGGATTCCATTCATTAATGTGACACAATTGTCAATAGTAATACTTCAATAGATGAGTTTTGACAAAATGTGATTGTAAATGTTAAAATAATGATTTTATAAAGTCTAAATATGAATTATATAGCAATATTAGGGAGTAGTATGATGAAATGACAGCAGGGGGCAGTACAATACCACTTATTGGCTTAATATGCCATGTTATATATTTTTTTACATTTTTAACTGTTATAGAGGCAAATTTTGTCCGATCTGTCTGAAATTTTTCATACTTCTTAAGAGTCACATGTTCTGACTTGTTTTTATTAAAGAGATATAGGCTTTTGGAGACACTTGGTCAAGGCTACATATTGAAGTGACACTATTATAGCCATCCAAATGAAGAAGTTATACTTTTTCTGATAATTATTGATCTAGAGAGTCCAGAGAATTGCACTGCACTGGTTTTGAACATTATTATATGAACATTATATGATTATAGATGGAAAATACCATTTACAGCCAATACAGGCAATGTACCATAGGAAATATATGGTTTTAAAGCTTTTTAACAGTTATAGCGCCACCTATTGTCCGATCTCCATAAAATTTGGCATGCTTGTTAATGATGTTATGTCACATATGCTCACCGATTTTTGTGAAGTTCTGAGTTTTCATTTAGGATTTATAGGATTTTTAATGTATTTTGCCACGCCCATTTTATAAATGACCCTATTAGAGCCATCCAAATGCAAAATTTCAACTTTTTTTTGATAGTTTTTGATCTAGAGAGTCCAGAGAATTGTCCTAGACTGGTCTGGTTCCGATCGGGCGAAAAACCTAGGACTAGTTCGCAAAAGTAGGTTTTTAACATGTTTGCGAATATTTAATGAACGGTTTGATTGACAGCAATGGTTCTTGAGGCAAAGTTGTTCAGGATGAGGAGATCTATCAAATGATATGCATATTGTGTGGATATTTGTAACACCACGTGATTACAGAGCCTTAAAACTCGTTTGCGCCAACTAGTGGCCGATTTCTTTAAAAATTCTTACAGACCTCTAGGGCCTTGAGTCGAACATGCCCATCGAGTTTCGTTCCAATCGGCCTCCGTTAACCTTGTCTAATAGGTGCTCAAATTTCATTGGCCGATGGCGGCCATGTTTTTTGAGATACGCCAATGTCCTCATACACATACATGGCACCTTGGACCAAGACACTGCATACCAATTTTCAAGTCAATCGGACTAACGGTCAGGTGGTTATAGCCTGTTTTATGTTTTTTTCATGTTATAGCGCCACCATGTGGCCAATCGCCGCGGTTTTTTTACTGTGACCTCAGATTGACCTCTTACACATGTGTACCAAGTTTGGTGAAGATACCTCATTTACTTCTGGAGTTATAGCCATTTTAGTAAAATAGGCCCCGCCCACAACGTACGTTTTGGCGGCCCTTAGCGTCCGTGAATCGAAATTTCAACTTTTTTTCGATAGTTTTTGATATTCAGACTCTAGAGAACAATTCTGCACTGGTTTGGTTCCGATCGAGCAAAAAACCAGGGACTAGTTCGCAAAAGTAGGTTTTCGACAAAATTCAAAATGGCGGAAAATCTATCATGACGGAAATGAAATCGGAGATATACGTTTTGTTCGTCAGACGTCCAGCTTTCCAATGATATAAGACACTTGTGTCTATGACATACCGTCTAGGAGTTATGACCACTTTCACGCTTTTGGTCGCTATAGCGCCACCTATGGGCCAATCGGGGTCATACTTTTATAGGTTCTCCCCAAATTGAGGACTACCATTTGGCCAAGTTTCAAGGTTCCAGCTCTTACGGTTTGGTCTGCACAATGCGTTTTAGGGGAAAATAATAATAATAATAATAATAATAAAAATCAGTACAATTACAATAGGGTTTCAGCACTTCGTGCTTGAACCCCTAAAAATCAGGACGATTACAATAGGGTTTCAGCATTTCATGCTTGAACCCCTAATAAGAAGAGACGTTTTGGACAGTTATAGCGCCACCTATTGTCCGATCTTCACGAAACTTGGCATGCTTCTTCACCATGTTCTGACACATATGCTCATCGATTTTTGTGAAGTTTGGGGTTTTCCCTAAGTAGAATGGCCAGCAGAGGGCAGTAGAAGACCACTTATTGGCTCACTTTCACTTTAAACCAGTTTTCTGCACTAAAGCAAGCTTACACACACACACACACACACACACACACACACACACACACAGCATAGGTAACCATGATTTACCACATTACTAGCAATTATTTGAAGTGTCAGTGCAAATAAAGTGATTAACACTGACAAAATATGATTGTGTTATAATAGTTATTGCTATATAAGTGATTTTTAGTGTGTATTCAAGTATAAATGCAAGCACATGTGGAAAAATTTAATTAATAAGTAGAATGGCCAGCAGAGGGCAGTAGAAGACCACTTATTGGCTCACTTTCACTTTAAACCTCATGATTTTGACCAGTTTTCTGCACTAAAGCAAACCAGTGTTTCCATGTTAACTCAATAATGCATACTTGCTACATATGCTACACACAATAATGCTACACACACACACACACACACACACACACACACACACACACACACACACACACACACACACACACACACACACACACACACACACAATGTTTCAGTGATATTGGTGTCACATTCACCTTCATCACATTCACCTTCTGTCTTCATCACATTCACCATCTGTCGTCATCACCTGCACCTGCTCCTCATCACCCTCCTCATCATCACCTGCTCCTCATCATCATAACCGTCACCTGTTGTCCTTGTCTTGATCTGTGTATTTAAGTTCCCCTCTCATCCATTATCATTGTCGGTTATTGTTTGTGCACTAGCACTCTGTTATGTTTGTTTTCATGTTGGAAAATAAAACCTTTGTTATATTTGTACCACACACACACACACACACACACACACACACACACACACACACACACACACACACACACACACACACACACACACACACACACACACACACACACACACACACACACACACACACACACCATCATTTATCATGATTTACCATGGCTGATACCAATACCAATATGAGAAAATGACTATTTTAAACAGCAGGGGGCAGTAAAATACCACTTATTGGCTTAACATGCCATTAATTCATATCATTTTCAACTTTTTAACTGTTATAGAGGCAAATTTTGTCCGATCTGTCTGAAAATTTTCATGCTTGTTCAGGGTGATATTTCACACGTTCTGACTTGTTTTTAAGAAGGTCTGAGCATTGATTAAAGAGATATAGGCTTTCGGGGACACTTGGTAAAGGCCAGATTTTGAAGTGAACCTATTATAGCTATCCAAATGAAGTAGTTCAACTTTTTCTGACAATTATTGATCTAGTGAGTCCAGAGAATTGTATTGCACTAGTTTTGAACATTATGATATGAAAATTATATGATCAGAGATGGAAAAGACCATTTACAGCCAATTCAGGCAGTTTACCATAGGAAATATATGATTTTAAAGCTTTTTAACAGTTATAGCGCCACCTATCGTCCGATCTCCATAGAATTTTTCATGCTTGTTAATGATGTTATGTCACATATGCTGACCAATTTTTGTGAAGTTCTGAGTTTTTATTTAGGATTTATAGGCTTTTTAATGTATTTTGACACGCCCATTTTATAAATTACCCTATTACAGCCATCCAAATGCAAAAGTTCAACTTTTTTTTGATAATTATTGATCTAGAGAGTCCAGAGAATTGTCCTAGACTGGTCTGGTTCCGATCGGGCAAAAAACCTAGGACTAGTTCGCAAAAGTAGGTTTTTAACATATTAATGAATAATTAATGAACAGTTTGATTGACAGCAATGGTTCTTGAGGCAAAGTTGTTCAGGATGAGGAGATCTATCAAATGATATGCATATTGTGTGGATATTTGTAACACCACGTGATTACAGAGCCGTAAAACTCGTTAGCGCCAACTAGTGGCCGATTTCTTTCCAAATTCTTACAGACCTTTAGGGCCATGAGCCGAACATGCCCATTGAGTTTCGTTCCGATCGGCCTCCGTTAACCTTGTCTAATAGGTGCTCAAACTTCATTGGCCGATGGCGGCCATGTTTTTTGAGATACGCCAATGTCCTCATACACATACATGGCACCTTGGACCAAGACACTGCATACCAATTTTCAAGTCAATCGGACTAACGGTCAGGTGGTTATAGCCTGTTTTATGTTTTTTTCATTTTATAGCGCCACCATGAGGCCAATCACCGCGATTTTTTTACTGTGACCTCAACTTGAGCTCTTACATATGTGTACCGAGTTTGGTGAAAATATCTCATTTCGTTCACGAGTTATAGCCATTTTTGTATAATTAGCTCCGCCTCCTGCGAACGTTTTGATACCCCTTAGCAACCGTGGATCGAAATTTTACATTTTTTTCGATAATAATTGATCTTCAGACTCCTGTGAATATTTCTGCACTGGTTTGGTTCCGATCGGGCGAAAAACCAGGGACTAGTTCGCAAAAGTAGGTTTTGGACAAAATCCAAAATGGCGGGAAAATTTGCATACCGGAAATGAAATCCTTGAGGCCTTTTTTGTTCGGCTTGACCCAAGGATTCCAAAGATATAAGACACTTGAGTCTGTGACAAATGGTTGATGAGATTTAAGCAAAAATATGCCATTTTTTTGTTTTTTGCACTGTAGCGCCACCTATTGGCCAATCTAGCTCATATTCTCTGAACCTCTCCTCGATTTTTGTACTACCTTCTGGCCAAGTTTCAAGTCTCTAGCACTTACGGTTTAGGCTGCACGATGCGTTTTACGGCAGAATAATAATAATAATAATAAAAATCAGCACAATTACAATAGGGTTTCAGCATTTCATGCTTGAACCCCTAATAATAATAAAAATCAGCACGATTACAATAGGGTTTCAGCATTTCATGCTTGAACCCCTAATAAGAAGAGACGTTTTGGACAGTTATAGCGCCACCTATTGTCCGATCTTCACGAAACTTGGCATGCTTCTTCACCATGTTCTGACACATATGCTCATCGATTTTTGTGAAGTTTGGGGTTTTCCCTTAGGTTGTATAGGCTTTTGAGTGTTTTTATGTCCCACCCCTTTCCTAAATGACCCTGTTACAGCCAGGCCAATGCAAAAGTTCAACTTTTTTTCAATAATTATTGATCTAGAGAGTCCAGAGAATTGTCCTAGACTGGTCTGGTCTGGATTGGGCCAAAAACCAGGGACTAGTTGGCCAAAGTAGGTTTTGGACTAAAGTGCCCATATAAATTTTTTTTTTTGCTCGTAGGCGAATTTGGAGATAGCCATCTTGTCCGTCTGGAGCCAGGGATCACAGTGATGCTAAAATTGAGATTCTAGGACAAACTGTCTAGGAGTTATGAGCAATTTAGTAAATGTGGTCATTATAGCTCCACCTATGGGCCAATCTGGGCCATACTTTGATAGGTTCTCCCCAAATTGAGGACTACCATTTGGCCAAGTTTCAAAGCTCCAGCTCTTACGGTTTGGGCTGCACGATGCGTTTTAGGGCGGAATAATAATAATAATAATAATAAAAATCAGCACGATTACAATAGGGTTTCAGCATTTCATGCTTGAACCCCTAATAAGAAGAGACGTTTTGGACAGTTATAGCGCCACCTATTGTCCGATCTTCACGAAACTTGGCATGCTTCTTCACCATGTTCTGACACATATGCTCATCGATTTTTGTGAAGTTTGGGGTTTTCCCTTAGGTTGTATAGGCTTTTGAGTGTTTTTATGTCCCACCCCTTTCCTAAATGACCCTGTTACAGCCAGGCCAATGCAAAAGTTCAACTTTTTTTCAATAATTATTGATCTAGAGAGTCCAGAGAATTGTCCTAGACTGGTCTGGTCTGGATTGGGCCAAAAACCAGGGACTAGTTGGCCAAAGTAGGTTTTGGACTAAAGTGCCCATATAAATTTTTTTTTTTGCTCGTAGGCGAATTTGGAGATAGCCATCTTGTCCGTCTGGAGCCAGGGATCACAGTGATGCTAAAATTGAGATTCTAGGACAAACTGTCTAGGAGTTATGAGCAATTTAGTAAATGTGGTCATTATAGCTCCACCTATGGGCCAATCTGGGCCATACTTTGATAGGTTCTCCCCAAATTGAGGACTACCATTTGGCCAAGTTTCAAAGCTCCAGCTCTTACGGTTTGGGCTGCACGATGCGTTTTAGGGCGGAATAATAATAATAATAATTAAAGCTGCAAGCAGCATTTATCGGGGTTCAAGCATTTAAAGCCTTTAAGCACATAAGCATTTAAGACATTCAGTTTTATTTAGAAAGCTTTTAACCACTGAAATAATAGATGGAAAAGTCCATTTACAGCCAATACAGGCAATTTACCATAGGAAATATATGGTTTTCAAACCTTTTTAACAGTTATAGCGCCACCTATGGTCCGATCAACGTGAAATTTGGCATGCTTGTTTAGAATATTATGGCACATATGCTCACCAATTTTCGTGAAGTTCTGAGTTTTCGTTTAGGATTTATAAGCTTTTGAGTACATTTTGCCACACCCATTTTCTTTATGACCCAATTATAGCCATACGAAAAATTCAAAAGTTCAACTTTTTTTCGATAATTATTGATCAGGAGAGTCCAGAGAATTGTCCTAGACTGGTCTGGTTCCGATCGGGCAAAAAACCTAGGACTAGTTCGCAAAAGTAGGTTTTTAACATATTAATGAATAATTAATGAACAGTTTGATTGACAGCAATGGTTCTTGAGGCAAAGTTGTTCAGGATGAGGAGATCTATCAAATGATATGCATATTGTGTGGATATTTGTAACACCACGTGATTACAGAGCCGTAAAACTCGTTAGCGCCAACTAGTGGCCGATTTCTTTCAAAATTCTTACAGACCTTTAGGGCCATGAGCCGAACATGCCCATCGAGTTTCGTTCCGATCGGCCTCCGTTAACCTTGTCTAATAGGTGCTCAAACTTCGTTGGCCGATGGCGGCCATGTTTTTTGAGATACGCCAATGTCCTCATACACATACATGGCACCTTGGACCAAGACACTGCATACCAATTTTCAAGTCAATCGGACTAACGGTCAGGTGGTTATAGCCTGTTTTATGTTTTTTTCATTTTATAGCGCCACCATGAGGCCAATCGTCGCGATTTTTTTACTGTGACCTCAACTTGAGCTCATACATATGTGTACCGAGTTTGGTGAAAATATCTCATTTCGTTCACGAGTTATAGCCATTTTCGTATAATTAGCTCCGCCTCCTGCGAACGTTTTGATACCCCTTAGCAACCGTGGATCGAAATTTTACATTTTTTTCGATAATTATTGATCTTCAGACTCCTGTGAATATTTCTGCACTGGTTTGGTTCCGATCGGGCGAAAAACCAGGGACTAGTTCGCAAAAGTAGGTTTTGGACTAAATCCAAAATGGAGGAAAAATTTGCATACCGGAAATGAAATCCTTGAGGCCTTTTTTGTTCGGCTTGACCCAAGGATTCCAAAGATATAAGACACTTGAGTCTGTGACAAAGGGTTGATGAGATTTAAGCAAAAATATGCCATTTTTTTGTTTTTTGCACTGTAGCGCCACCTATTGGCCAATCTAGCTCATATTCTCTGAACCTCTCCTCGATTTTTGTACTACCTTCTGGCCAAGTTTCAAGTCTCTAGCACTTACGGTTTAGGCTGCACGATGCGTTTTACGGCAGAATAATAATAATAATTAAAGCTGCAAGCAGCATTTATCGGGGTTCAAGCAGTTAAGGCCTTTAAGGCATTTAAGCACAAAAGCATCAAAAGTTATTAAGATTTATTTAGCAAGCATGTAACCACTGACATAATAGATGGAAAAGACCATTTACAGCCAATACAGGCAATTTGCCATGGGATATATATGGTTTTAAAGCTTTTTAACAGTTATAGCGCCACCTATGGTCCGATCTCCATAAAATTGTTTACTGTGACCTCAAATTGAACCCATACACATGTGTACTGAGTTTGGTGAAGATATCTCATTTACTTCTTGAGTTATAGCCATTTGAGTAAAATAGGCTCCTCCCACAACGATTTGCCACATTCTAGAATTATTTAATATGATTCTAGCATGATTTACTATCATATACCATGTTCCAGAATGATTTATTAGGATTCTAGCATGATTTACCTTGATACACCTCATTTCAGTATTATTTACTATGATTTACAATGTTTCTAGCATGATTAACCACATTACTAGCAATTATGTGAAGTGTCAGTGCAAATGAGGTGATGAACAATGACAAAATATTATTGTGTTATAATAGTTAGTTATATACGTGATTTTTTGTGTGTGTCCAAGTATGAATGCAAAAGCACATGTAAAATATTTCATTATTAAGTAGAATGGCCAGCAGAGGGCACTAGAAGACCACTTATTGGCTCACTTTCACTTTAAACCAGTTTTCTGCACTAAAGCAAACCAGTTTTTCCATGTTAACTCAATGCATGCTTACACACACACACACACACACACACACATACACACACAGCATAGTTAACCATGATTTACCATGATATACCACGTTCTAGTATTATTTACCAGGAGATAAACGACAATCTAGTATTATTTACTTTGATTTACCATGTTTCTAGCCTGATTTATCACATTACTAGCAATTATTTGAAGTGTCAGTGCAAATAAAGTGATTAACACTGACAAAATATGATTGTGTTATAATAGTTATTGCTATATAAGTGATTTTTTTAGTGTGTATTCAAGTATGAATGCAAGCACATGTTGAAATATTTCATTAATAAGTAGAATGGCCAGCAGAGGGCAGTAGAAGACCACTTATTGGCTCACTTTCACTTTAAACCAGTTTTCTGCACTAAAGCAAACCAGTTTATCCATGTTAACTCAATGCATGCTTACACACACACACACACACACACGCACACACACACACACACACACACACACACACACACACACACACACACACACACACACACACACACACACACACACAGCATAGTTAACCATGATTTACCATGATTTACCACATTACTAGCAATTATTTGAAGTGTCAGTGCAAATAAAGTGATTAACACTGACAAAATATGATTGTGTTATAATAGTTATTGCTATATAAGTGATTTTTAGTGTGTATTCAAGTATAAATGCAAGCACATGTGGAAAAATTTAATTAATAAGTAGAATGGCCAGCAGAGGGCAGTAGAAGACCACTTATTGGCTCACTTTCACTTTAAACCTCATGATTTTGACCAGTTTTCTGCACTAAAGCAAACCAGTGTTTCCATGTTAACTCAATAATGCATACTTGCTACATATGCTACACACAATAATGCTACACACACACACACACACACACACACACACACACACACACACACACAAATGTTTCAGTGATATTGGTGTCACATTCACCTTCATCACATTCACCTTCTGTCTTCATCACATTCACCATCTGTCGTCATCACCTGCACCTGCTCCTCATCACCCTCCTCATCATCACCTGCTCCTCATCATCATAACCGTCACCTGTTGTCCTTGTCTTGATCTGTGTATTTAAGTTCCCCTCTCATCCATTATCATTGTCGGTTATTGTTTGTGCACTAGCACTCTGTTATGTTTGTTTTCATGTTGGAAAATAAAACCTTTGTTATATTTGTACCACACACACACACACACACACCATCATTTATCATGATTTACCATGGCTGATACCAATACCAATATGAGAAAATGACTATTTTAAACAGCAGGGGGCAGTAAAATACCACTTATTGGCTTAACATGCCATTAATTCATATCATTTTCACCTTTTTAACTGTTATAGAGGCAAATTTTGTCCGATCTGTCTGAAAATTTTCATGCTTGTTCAGGGTGATATTTCACACGTTCTGACTTGTTTTTAAGAAGGTCTGAGCATTGATTAAAATCGATATAGACTTGGTAAAGGCCAGATTTTGAAGTGAACCTATTATAGCTATCCAAATGAAGTAGTTCAACTTTTTTCTGACAATTATTGATCTAGTGAGTCCAGAGAATTGTATTGCACTAGTTTTGAACATTATGATATGAAAATTATATGATCAGAGATGGAAAAGACCATTTACAGCCAATACAGGCAGTTTACCATAGGAAATATATGATTTTAAAGCTTTTTAACAGTTATAGTGCCACCTATCGTCCGATCTCCATAGAATTTTTCATGCTTGTTAATGATGTTATGTCACATATGCTGACCAATTTTTGTGAAGTTCTGAGTTTTTATTTAGGATTTATAGGCTTTTTAATGTATTTTGACACGCCCATTTTATAAATGACCCTATTACAGCCATCCAAATGCAAAAGTTCAACTTTTTTTTGATAATTATTGATCTAGAGAGTCCAGAGAATTGTCCTAGACTCGTTTGGTTCCGATCGGGCAAAAAACCAGGGACTAGTTCGCAAAAGTAGGTTTTTAACATATTCGTGAATAATTAATAAACTGTTTGATTGACAGCAATGGTTCTAGAGGCAAAGTTGTTCAGCATAAGCAGATCTATCAAATGATATGCATTTTGTGATGATAAGTGTAACACCACGTGATTACAGAGCCATAAAACTCATTAGCGCCAACTAGTGGCCGATTTCTTTCAAAATTCTTACAGACCTCTAGGGCCATGAGCCGAACATGCCCATTGAGTTTCGTTCCGATCGGCCTCCGTTAACCTTGTCTAATAGGTGCTCAAACTTCATTGGCCGATGGCGGCCATGTTTTTTGAGATACGCCAATGTCCTCATACACATACATGGCACCTTGGACCAAGACACTGCATACCAATTTTCAAGTCAATCGGACTAACGGTCAGGTGGTTATAGCCTGTTTTATGTTTTTTTCATATTATAGCGCCACCATGAGGCCAATCACCGCGATTTTTTTACTGTGACCTCAACTTGAGCTCTTACATATGTGTACCGAGTTTGGTGAAAATATCTCATTTCGTTCACGAGTTATAGCCATTTTCGTATAATTAGCTCCGCCTCCTGCGAACGTTTTGATACCCCTTAGCAACCGTGGATCGAAATTTTACATTTTTTTCGATAATTATTGATCTTCAGACTCCTGTGAATATTTCTGCACTGGTTTGGTTCCGATCGGGCGAAAAACCAGGGACTAGTTCGCAAAAGTAGGTTTTGGACATAATCCAAAATGGCGGGAAAATTTGCATACCGGAAATGAAATCCTTGAGGCCTTTTTTGTTCGGCTTGACCCAAGGATTCCAAAGATATAAGACACTTGAGTCTGTGACAAAGGGTTGATGAGATTTAAGCAAAAATATGCCATTTTTTTGTTTTTTGCACTGTAGCGCCACCTATTGGCCAATCTAGCTCATATTCTCTGAACCTCTCCTCGATTTTTGTACTACCTTCTGGCCAAGTTTCAAGTCTCTAGCACTTACGGTTTAGGCTGCACGATGCGTTTTACGGCAGAATAATAATAATAATAATAAAAATCAGCACAATTACAATAGGGTTTCAGCATTTCATGCTTGAACCCCTAATAATAAAAATCAGCACGATTACAATAGGGTTTCAGCATTTCATGCTTGAACCCCTAATAAGAAGAGACGTTTTGGACAGTTATAGCGCCACCTATTGTCCGATCTTCACGAAACTTGGCATGCTTCTTCCCCATGTTCTGACACATATGCTCATCGATTTTTGTGAAGTTTGGGGTTTTCCCTTAGGTTGTATAGGCTTTTGAGTGTTTTTATGTCCCACCCCTTTCCTAAATGACCCTGTTACAGCCAGGCCAATGCAAAAGTTCAACTTTTTTTCAATAATTATTGATCTAGAGAGTCCAGAGAATTGTCCTAGACTGGTCTGGTCTGGATTGGGCCAAAAACCAGGGACTAGTTGGCCAAAGTAGGTTTTGGACTAAAGTGCCCATATAAATTTTTTTTTTGCTCGTAGGCGAATTTGGAGATAGCCATCTTGTCCGTCTGGAGCCAGGGATCACAGTGATGCTAAAATTGAGATTCTAGGACAAACTGTCTAGGAGTTATGAGCAATTTAGTAAATGTGGTCATTATAGCTCCACCTATGGGCCAATCTGGGCCATACTTTGATAGGTTCTCCCCAAATTGAGGACTACCATTTGGCCAAGTTTCAAAGCTCCAGCTCTTACGGTTTGGGCTGCACGATGCGTTTTAGGGCGGAATAATAATAATAATAATTAAAGCTGCAAGCAGCATTTATCGGGGTTCAAGCAGTTAAGGCCTTTAAGCACAAAAGCATCAAAAGTGATTAAGTTTTGTTTAGCAAGCATGTAACTACTGACATAATAGATGGAAAAGACCATTTACAGGAAATACCATAGGAAATATATGGTTTTAAAGCTTTTTAGCAGTTATAGCGCCACCTATCGTCCGATCTCCGTGAAAATTGGCATGCTTGTTAATGATGTTATGTCACATATGCTCACCAATTTTTGTGAAGTTCTGAATTTTCATTTAGGATTTATAGGCTTTTTAATGTTTTTTTGCCACGCCCATTTTCTAAATGACCCTATTACAACCATCTACATGCAAAAGTTCAACTTTTTTTTTGATAATTATTGATCTAGAGTGTCCAGAGAATTGTCCTAGACTGGTCTGGTTTCGATCGGGCGAAAAACCTAGGACTAGTTTGCAAAAGTAGGTTTATAACATAATTACGAATATTTAATAACCGGTTTAATTGACAGCATTAGTTCTTGAGGCAAAGTTGTTCAGCATGAGCAGATCTATCAGATGATATGCATTTTGTGACGATAAGTGTAACACCACGTGATTACAGAGCCATAAAACTCGTTAGCGCCAACTAGTGGCCGATTTCTTTCAAAACTCTTACAGACCTCTAGGGCCATGAGTCGAACATGCCCATCGAGTTTCGTTCCGATCGGCCTCCGTTAACCTTGTCTAATAGGTGCTCAAATTTCATTGGTTGATGGCGGCCATGTTTTTCGAGATACGCCAATGTCCTCATAGACATACATGGCACCTTGGACCAAGACACTGCATACCAATTTTCAAGTCAATCGGACTAACGGTCACGTGGTCATAGCCGTTTTCATGTTTTTTTCATGTTATAGCGCCACCTAGTGATCAATCGTCGCGATTTTTTTACTGTGACCCCAGATTGAACTCATACACATGTGCACCAAGTTTGGTGAAGATATCTAATTTCATTCTCGAGTTATAGCCATTTTAGTAAAATAGGCTCCTCCCACAACATTAATTTATCACCCCCTGGCGATCAGGAATCGAAATTTCGACTTTTTTTCGATAATTATTGATATTCAGACTCCAGAGAACATTTCTGCACTGTTTTGGATCCAATTGGACAAAAAACCTAGGACTAGTTCGCAAAAGTAGGTTTTTAACTAAATTCAAAATGGCGGACAATTTGCATACAGGAAATGAAATCGGAGATATACGTTTTGACCTTCAGGTTTCCAGCTTTCCAGTGATATAAGACACTTGAGTCTACGTCATACGGTCTAGGAGTTATGAGCAGTTTCGCGCTTTTGGTTGCTATAGCGCCACCTATGGGCCAATTGGGGTCATATTCTCTGAACCTCTCCTCGATTTTTGTACTACCATCTGGCAAAGTTTCAAAGCTCCAGCTCTTACGGTTTGGGCTGCACGATGAGTTTTACGGCAGAAGAAAAATAATAATAATAATAATAATAATAATAATAATAATAATAATAAAAATCAGTACAATTACAATAGGGTTTCAGCACTTCGTGCTTGAACCCCTAATAATAAAAATCAGCACGATTACAATAGGGTTTCAGCATTTCATGCTTGAACCCCTAATAAGAAGAGACGTTTTGGACAGTTATAGCGCCACCTATTGTCCGATCTTCACGAAACTTGGCATGCTTCTTCACCATGTTCTGACACATATGCTCATCGATTTTTGTGAAGTTTGGGGTTTTCCCTTAGGTTGTATAGGCTTTTGAGTGTTTTTATGTCCCACCCCTTTCCTAAATGACCCTGTTACAGCCAGGCCAATGCAAAAGTTCAACTTTTTTTCAATAATTATTGATCTAGAGAGTCCAGAGAATTGTCCTAGACTGGTCTGGTCTGGATTGGGCCAAAAACCAGGGACTAGTTGGCCAAAGTAGGTTTTGGACTAAAGTGCCCATATAAATTTTTTTTTTGCTCGTAGGCGAATTTGGAGATAGCCATCTTGTCCGTCTGGAGCCAGGGATCACAGTGATGCTAAAATTGAGATTCTAGGACAAACTGTCTAGGAGTTATGAGCAATTTAGTAAATGTGGTCATTATAGCTCCACCTATGGGCCAATCTGGGCCATACTTTGATAGGTTCTCCCCAAATTGAGGACTACCATTTGGCCAAGTTTCAAAGCTCCAGCTCTTACGGTTTGGGCTGCACGATGCGTTTTAGGGCGGAATAATAATAATAATAATAATAAAAATCAGCACGATTACAATAGGGTTTCAGCATTTCATGCTTGAACCCCTAATAAGAAGAGACGTTTTGGACAGTTATAGCGCCACCTATTGTCCGATCTTCACGAAACTTGGCATGCTTCTTCACCATGTTCTGACACATATGCTCATCGATTTTTGTGAAGTTTGGGGTTTTCCCTTAGGTTGTATAGGCTTTTGAGTGTTTTTATGTCCCACCCCTTTCCTAAATGACCCTGTTACAGCCAGGCCAATGCAAAAGTTCAACTTTTTTTCAATAATTATTGATCTAGAGAGTCCAGAGAATTGTCCTAGACTGGTCTGGTCTGGATTGGGCCAAAAACCAGGGACTAGTTGGCCAAAGTAGGTTTTGGACTAAAGTGCCCATATAAATTTTTTTTTTGCTCGTAGGCGAATTTGGAGATAGCCATCTTGTCCGTCTGGAGCCAGGGATCACAGTGATGCTAAAATTGAGATTCTAGGACAAACTGTCTAGGAGTTATGAGCAATTTAGTAAATGTGGTCATTATAGCTCCACCTATGGGCCAATCTGGGCCATACTTTGATAGGTTCTCCCCAAATTGAGGACTACCATTTGGCCAAGTTTCAAAGCTCCAGCTCTTACGGTTTGGGCTGCACGATGCGTTTTAGGGCGGAATAATAATAATAATAATAATAATTAAAGCTGCAAGCAGCATTTATCGGGGTTCAAGCAATTAAGGCCTTTAAGGCCTTTAAGCATAAAAGCATCAAAAGTTATTAAGATTTATTTAGCAAGCATGTAACTACTGACATAATAGATGAAAAAGACCATTTATCCTAGGAAATATATGGTTTTAAATCTTTTTAACAGTTATAGCGCCACCTTTGGTCCGATCTCCATAAAATTTGGCATGCTTGTTAATGATGTTATTTCACATATGTTCACCAATTTTTGTGAAGTTCTGAGTTTTTATTTATGATTTATAGGTTTTTTTATTTATTTTGCCCCGCCCATTTTATAAATGACCCTATTACAGCCATCCAAATGCAAAAGTTCAACTTTTTTTTGATAATTATTGATCTAGAGAGTCCAGAGAATTGTCCTAGACTGGTCTGGTTCCGATCGGGCAAAAAACCAGGGACTAGTTCGCAAAAGTAGCTTTCTAACATAATTACGAATATTTAATGAACGGTTTGATTGACAGCAATAGTTCTTGAGGCAAAGTTGTTCAGCATGAGCAGATCTATCAAATGATATGCATTTTGTGACAATAAGTGTAACACCACGTGATTACAGAGCCATTAAACTCGTTAGCGCCAACTAGTGGCCGATTTCTTTCAAAATTCTTACAGACCTCTAGGGGCTTGAGCCGAACATGCCCACTGAGTTTCGTTCTGATTGGCCTCCGTTAGCCTTGTCTAATAGGTGCTCAAACTTCATTGGCCGATGGCGGCCATGTTTTTCGAGATACACCAATGTCCTCATAGACATACATGGCACCTTGGACCAAGACACTGCATACCAATTTTCAAGTCAATCGGACAAACGGTCAGGTGGTTATAGCCTGTTTTATGTTTTTTTAATGTTATAGCGCCACCATGTGGCTAATCACCGCGATTTCTTTACTGTGACCTTAGATTGACCTCTTACACATGTGTACCAAGTTTGGTGAAGATAACTCATTTACTTCTGGAGTTATAGCCATTTTAGTAAAACTAGCTCCGCCTCCTTCGAACGTTTTGGCGCCCCTTAGCGACCGTGAATCAAAATTTAAACTTTTTTTTAATAATTATTGATATTCAGACTCCAGAGAACATTTCTGCACTTGTTTGGTTCCGATCGGACAAAAAACCTAGGACTAGTTCGCAAAAGTAGGTTTTGGACAAAATCCAAAATGGCGGAAAATTTGCATACCGGAAAGGAAATCCTTGAGGCCTTTTTTGTTCGGCTTGAGCCAAGGATTCCAATGATATAAGACACTTGAGTCTGTGACAAAGGGTTGGTGAGATTTAAGCAAAAATATGCCATTTTTTTGGTTTTTGCACTGTAGCGCCACCTATTGGCCAATCTGGCTCATATTTTGATAACCTCTCCTCGATTTTTGTACTACCATATGGCAAAGTTTCAAGTCTCTAGCACTTACGGTTTGGGCTGCACGATGCGTTTTACGGCAGAAGAAAAATAATAATAATAATTAAAGCTGCAAGCAGCATTTATCGGGGTTCAAGCAGTTAAGGCCTTTAAGGCATTTAAGCACAAAAGCATCAAAAGTTATTAAGATTTATTTAGCAAGCATGTAACCACTGACATAATAGATGGAAAAGACCATTTACAGCCAATACAGGCAATTTGCCATGGGATATATATGGTTTTAAAGCTTTTTAACAGTTATAGCGCCACCTATGGTCCGATCTCCATAAAATTGTTTACTGTGACCTCAAATTGAACCCATACACATGTGTACTGAGTTTGGTGAAGATATCTCATTTACTTCTTGAGTTATAGCCATTTGAGTAAAATAGGCTCCTCCCACAACGATTTGCCACATTCTAGAATTATTTAATATGATTCTAGCATGATTTACTATCATATACCATGTTCCTGAATGATTTATTAGGATTCTAGCATGATTTACCTTGATACACCTCATTTCAGTATTATTTACTATGATTTACAATGTTTCTAGCATGATTAACCACATTACTAGCAATTATGTGAAGTGTCAGTGCAAATGAGGTGATGAACACTGACAAAATATTATTGTGTTATAATAGTTATTGCTATATAAGTGATTTTTAGTGTGTATTCAAGTATAAATGCAAGCACATGTGGAAAATTTTAATTAATAGAATGGCCAGCAGAGGGCAGTAGAAGACCACTTATTGGCTCACTTTCACTTTAAACCTCATGATTTTGACCAGTTTTCTGCACTAAAGCAAACCAGTGTTTCCATGTTAACTCAATAATGCATACTTGCTACATATGCTACACACAATAATACTACACACACACACACACACACACACACAAATGTTTCAGTGATATTGGTGTCACATTCACCTTCATCACATTCACCTTCTGTCTTCATCACATTCACCATCTGTCGTCATCACCTGCACCTGCTCCTCATCACCCTCCTCATCATCACCTGCTCCTCATCATCATAACCGTCACCTGTTGTCCTTGTCTTGATCTGTGTATTTAAGTTCCCCTCTCATCCATTATCATTGTCGGTTATTGTTTGTGCACTAGCACTCTGTTATGTTTGTTTTCATGTTGGAAAATAAAACCTTTGTTATATTTGTACCACACACACACACACACACACACACACACACACACACACACACACACACACACACACACACACACACACACACACACACACACACACACACACCATCATTTATCATGATTTACCATGGCTGATACCAATACCAATATGAGAAAATGACTATTTTAAACAGCAGGGGGCAGTAAAATACCACTTATTGGCTTAACATGCCATTAATTCATATCATTTTCACCTTTTTAACTTTTATAGAGGCAAATTTTGTCCGATCTGTCTGAAAATTGTCATGCTTGTTCAGGGTGATATTTCACACGTTCTGACTTGTTTTTAAGAAGGTCTGAGCATTGATTAAAGAGATATAGGCTTTCGGGGACACTTGGTAAAGGCCAGATTTTGAAGTGAACCTATTATAGCTATCCAAATGAAGTAGTTCAACTTTTTCTGACAATTATTGATCTAGTGAGTCCAGAGAATTGTATTGCACTAGTTTTGAACATTATGATATGAAAATTATATGATCAGAGATGGAAAAGACCATTTACAGCCAATACAGGCAGTTTACCATAGGAAATATATGATTTTAAAGCTTTTTAACAGTTATAGCGCCACCTATCGTCCGATCTCCATAGAATTTTTCATGCTTGTTAATGATGTTATGTCACATATGCTGACCAATTTTTGTGAAGTTCTGAGTTTTTATTTAGGATTTATAGGCTTTTTAATGTATTTTGACACGCCCATTTTATAAATTACCCTATTACAGCCATCCAAATGCAAAAGTTCAACTTTTTTTTGATAATTATTGATCTAGAGAGTCCAGAGAATTGTCCTAGACTGGTCTGGTTCCGATCGGGCAAAAAACCTAGGACTAGTTCGCAAAAGTAGGTTTTTAACATATTAATGAATAATTAATGAACAGTTTGATTGACAGCAATGGTCCTTGAGGCAAAGTTGTTCAGGATGAGGAGATCTATCAAATGATATGCATATTGTGTGGATATTTGTAACACCACGTGATTACAGAGCCGTAAAACTCGTTAGCGCCAACTAGTGGCCGATTTCTTTCAAAATTCTTACAGACCTTTAGGGCCATGAGCCGAACATGCCCATTGAGTTTCGTTCCGATCGGCCTCCGTTAACCTTGTCTAATAGGTGCTCAAACTTCGTTGGCCGATGGCGGCCATGTTTTTTGAGATACGCCAATGTCCTCATACACATACATGGCACCTTGGACCAAGACACTGCATACCAATTTTCAAGTCAATCGGACTAACGGTCAGGTGGTTATAGCCTGTTTTATGTTTTTTTCATTTTATAGCGCCACCATGAGGCCAATCGTCGCGATTTTTTTACTGTGACCCCAGATTGAACTCATACATATGTGTACCAAGTTTGGTGAAGATACCTCATTTACATCGGGAGTTATAGCCATTTTAGTAAAATAGGCCCCTCCCACAACGTACGTTTTGGCGCCCCTTAGCGACCGTGAATCGAAATTTCCACTTTTTTTCGATAATTATTGATATTCAGACTCCAGAGAACATTTCTGCACTGGTTTGGTTCCAATCGGGCAAAAAACCAGGGACTAGTTCGCAAAAGTAGGTTTTTGACAAAATTCAAAATGGCGGAAAATCTATCATGGCGGAAATGAAATCGGAGATATACGTTTTGTTCGTCAGGCATCCAGCTTTCCAATGATATAAGACACTTGAGTCTACAACATACGGTCTAGGAGTTATGAACAGTTTCGCGCTTTTGGTTGCTATAGCGCCACCTATGGGCCAATCGGGGTCATAATCTCTGAACCTTTCCTCGATTTTTGTACTACCATCTGTCAAAGTTTCAAAGTTCCAGCTCTTACGGTTTGGGCTGCACGATGCGTTTTACGGCGGAATAATAATAATAATAATAATAAAAATCAGCACAATTACAATAGGGTTTCAGCACTTCGTGCTTGAACCCCTAAAAATCCTTACAATTACAATAGGGTTTCAGCACTTCGTGCTTGAACCCCTAATAAAAATCAGCACAATTACAATAGGGTTTCAGCACTTCGTGCTTGAACCCCTAATAATGTGACTAAACAAGACGAAATAGCGTCATAACATTTCATCTCGTTTTGGTCAACGAAAATGAAGAGACATTTTAACATAGTTTTTATTTTGTAAACCACATTTAGTCTCGTTTTTATTCGTCAACAATATTGCATTATACATTTAATTATAGTTATTGTCACATGACCAGCATTTACGTTGCGTCTCGTTTTCGTCACGTGGTTCGTTGACGACAATATTTAGTTATAATTTTTGTTGACGAAAGAAATACTAGTAATCCGATATCGGATCTGACTCAAAAGACAATGTGATTCATCATTCCTTCCAATTAACCACCTTATCTTTGTATAGTAAAATAGTATGTTCAACAACATGAATAACGACGTAGCTGACCAGAGTTTGTGAATCAAATGATTCAGTTTAAAGAGTTGTTCAGACTTCTCTCGATCAGTTCAAGTCTCTCCATTTCAGATGTAAAAAAAAAAAAAATTATTTCACAAATTAAAAGTCCTGTGAGTCCGAAAAACAAAAGAAAATTGTAATTATCCTACCAGTTGATGGTTTCAAATTATGGTTCAAAGTGGAAACCGGTCCATGGGCACTGGTCAGCTAGCCATTTGTGCATATTTAATTGTATTCAATAGGCAGGCGATTCACCTCCACAGGATTATTTATGGCACAAAACAGGATACACTTGCCGATCACGTTCACATAGGAAAAAAACAGAGAACAAGAAAACGCAGCCTTGGAAAACACAAGGCAAACGTACAATAATTCATTTCTGATTCAACATTTCAGTAACAAATCATATACATGCGCAGTTCAAATGACACATTAATCGAACTTTTCGACAGTTATTTAACACAGACACTCATTAATCACTCAATGGGTCTCATTCATGAAACATTCGTAAATATACGAGTAAATATGTGAGTGATTTAAAGTGGTAAAGGCGACATTCCCGAAAATTCTTCTCCTGATTCAGAAATACTTCGTAAACGTCAGATGTGATAGTGAAATGTGTGTGTGTGTGTTAATGAATTCCAATCAGTTGTAAATGGGACGCGTGTGCACGCTCATTCTCTAAATTACCATAAATCCCACCCATTAAAACCGACTGAAAACTATAGGCTATATGGGCATCATATTATGACACCAAACGAAGGATTTCAACTTGTCTTCTCAAAAACGAATTAAGAAGAGAAATTTCTCAGATGCAGAAATTGAAGTTTATTATCAGAAGTTCATTCAAAACGCCACATTTTGTTTTCAAGCGTACACAGTGGCGTATCAGGCCTAAAAAAAAGGAAGCTTGGCAGCATAGATGCAGTTAATGGAGTTTCATCTGTTAGGCTAATCGAACAGTCCCAGAAGTGAAAAGAAAATGGTTTGACATGAAGCTTGACTGCATTATTTGTGACTTGCGGACTTGTAAAAGAATAAACAGCTTGAATAAAAAAATAAAATAAAAAAAACTTGCAGACTTTTGTTCCGTTTGCAGATGGCTCTCGTAATTACTGGCTGTCGTAATAAAAGTAAAAAGAAAAACCGTATGTAATTACTAAATATAATATTTGGTAACACTTTACAATACGGGTGCACTAATAACCATTAATTCATGCTTAACTAATGCACAGATAATCATGTGTTAATGTATGACTCATGAAGAACTAAACCATTAATTAATGATTACTGCATCATGAAGATTCTAAATGATTAATATAAAGTAATATATGAATTGTTATTAATTAAATGTGTCATAATGTATTAATTCATTAATAACTTATTTTATTAACTAAAAGTCTAAATCAATGCGTTAATTACCACAATTGGTCAAGGCAATGTACTTCAACTTCCAGTTGTCTGCTTTAATTAATCATTAACTAATGATTTGCAAATGTATCATTATGTTATGACTTTACTTGTTGAGGCACATGACTATTAACTAATTGTTAAGTAATATGCCATTTTGGTTTGGACATCCACACTAAGCCATGGATTTCAATTTCCAACCATGTACAACCAAGATTTCACTGAGTCCGATGAACTTTGTTGTTCATGGCACAGGACTATGTCAGGTTAACATACACTGAGCACATGCGGTTGAGCTCTGCTATTTCATAACACTGTCTAGACTGGACAAAGACAATAGAACGTCCATTATAGTCAGTGATACTACACTGGATGCGTCGAGACACTACACGACAAAACCCAGTCAGTAAACCGATGCCACACTCTATTACTGACGTACTCTGAGCTCTTGTGCTAGTTCTGTTATGAAGGACAAATGGACTTGTGATGGTCTGTCATGTCCAGGTGTAGACAGCTGGTCTCGTCCAGTTTAAACACAGTGTAACAGCTTCAGGAGTTCAGATTCTGGTGTGCTGATATTTGTGTGTAGCCCAACTTACCCATCCTTCACACACATTCACCAACATTACATTCACTGCATGTGCAAACTGTCAAAACCCATAAATGGCATATTACTTAACAATTAGTTAATAGTCATGTGCCTCAACAAGTAAAGTCATAACATAATGATGCATTTGCAAATCATTAGTTAATGATTAATTAAAGCAGACAACTGGAAGTTGAAGTACATTGCTTTGACCAACTGTGGTAATTAACGCATTCATTTACACTTTTAGTTAATAAAATAAGTTATTAATTAATTAATACATAGACATTTAATTAATAACAATTCATATATTACTTAATCTATTAATCATTTAGAATCTTTATTAGTTGCTGATGCAGTAATCATTAATTAATGGTTTAGTTCTACATGAGTCATACATTAACACATGATTATCTGTGCATTAGTTAAATATGAATTAATGCAGATTAGTGCACCCGTATTGCAAAGTGTTACCTAATATTTTTTCAAAATGCTGTGTAAATATGTACACGATTAAGGTGAATTAAAATGCAGCCTTATTAATGAGCAAAACGTTCGGATGTTAAACGCACTATTTACGCGTGGCTGGGAGCAGGTGTAGATTTCTTTCGTACCAACTAACGTTTGGAAAATACGAACATTTTAATGAATCCGAAAATTTACGTCAGAACCACTTTACACACGATTTACACAAAAATTCGTTCTGCTCGTGTTTCATGAATAAGACCCATTGTCTCAACTCATGACACAATGCTCATTGTTATACGTGATAGCTTTAGCCTACGGCTAATTAGTTCAGCTCGCGCTGTGCGGCCTACACTCAGCTCATATCAAATCATTTCTGAAATTGACATATCTTTCATAAGATAACATATGATAAAAAAATGTCACTCACCAAAACGAGATTGCATCACATATTCAATTAAAAAAAGACTATTCAATAAAGATTACCGCTCTGGGATCCACTAAATCTTTACTCCGATTTCCACTTCACCTCTCTCTGACGACAACACTCCAGGCTGAAGCATCCAAAGTTTACAAGTGCACACAATCACAGTTCTCGATAGATTATGATTATCATTTAGTGCAAGGAGTTTCTGGAGAAATGCTCCGTGTCTCATTTGATCTGTTCTCATCTGATTCTCTGTTTATGCTGACAGTGGCAGCGCCTGCGCGACCTGTGGGCGGGCCTTATGAATATGCCGCTTCTGTTGGCTCTCAGAGGTGTCAGTCACAGCAGCACAATCAGTGATTGGATGAATCGTGTGTTATTGCCCAGTGGTGTAATCGAGTGCATCAAGTAAAGGAAAAAAAAAAGAACTGATTGAAAAATATAATTTGTCCAGAACAGAGCGACACGACTCAATTTAAACTGTTATAGAAGAGATAATATACTAAGAATGCACTGGTCTCTCAAGGATTGTCTCTCTGCTTTATTTTATAAGAAATATCTCTGTGTCTAAAGTTCCTAATGTCCTGTACTCTCAACTTTTGTATAATAGTACTAGGCATAATTTTTACACCAGGCATGAATAAAAGGGATGTTTTTTTTTTTTTTCCTGTTTCGTAAACCACTGGAAAAGAACGGACTGTAATGTATAGAGGAATGAAAATATGGAATCATTTAGCCTACCATTGATATCACCCATTTTTACAAGAAAAATTTGTTTAAAAAAAAATATTTAAAGGAACATTTTTACAAGAAAAATTAGTTTTAAAAAAATATTTAAAGGAACATTTAATGGCACAATATATAGTAAATTGTTGATTTCGATATTTGGAATGAATTTTGGGTTAGTGTGTTTCATTGACTTGACTTTTTATTGTTGTTGATTAAATGTAGTTTTGTATTTTTTACTTGTTGGGACCCCAGGAAGAGTAGACACTGCCTAGGTAGTGGCTAATGGGGATCCAAATAAACTAATAAACTTATATCATTGATGGAAAATACCATTTACAGCCAATACAGGCAATTTACTTAGGAACGTTTTTTTGACAGTTATAGCACCACCACGTCTTGCCTGATCTCCACCACTTTTATTAGGTGTCCTTGAAAGGTGCCCATACATGTCAAGTCAAGTCAAGTCAAGTTTATTTGTATAGCGCTTCTCACAATACAGATTGCATCAAAGCAGCTTCACAGCATCAAATCAAAACAATACAACAAAGCTTGTTTCAAGAGGAATTCACTGATTGATAAAACCAAATCAAACATCCCCAAAATATCCCCAACTGAGCAAGCCAAAGGCAACAGTGGCAAGGAACCGAAAAACTCCATCAAGTGACCTAATGGTATCCTAAAACTCCATCAGGTGACCTAATGGAGAAAAAAACCTTGGGAGAACCCAGGCTCAGTCGGGGGCCAGTTCTCCTCTGGCATTTATGAGCTAGAGGCCGGATTGTAGTTTGAACTGTGGGATTATATGAATGCCTGGCCAAAGAGATGCGACTTTAATCTAGTTTTAAACTGGGAGAGCGAGTCTGAGCAACGAACAGTATCAGGAAGACTATTCCAGAGTTTTGGAATGTCTGTCAAATTTGTTGTAAATATAATTTTTTTTATTGAAGTTTAGACACATCTATTTAAGAGAGCATAAAAATGATCCATGGGTGATAATGATTGGATTTTTTTTTTAGTTTTTTTTGTTCCTATCATAATTTTGACATTTTGGCATTATTGTTTAGCTATTTACCAATGTTTTCAAATTTCCTTAGTTTTTTTGTTGTTGTCTCGATCGGACTAACGGCTTTGAAGATAACCACAATTTTTTAAAGCTCTAAATGACACTTACAAAAACCATAAGGCGAAACCTGGTATGTTTGGTATTGTTGGAATCGGCAAGGATTCAGGAGTCTTAGGAGGTCACTCCTGTGAAAAAACACTTTCTTGAAACTTCTAAGGCTCCTTCAAGGCATTGTGCCAATGACGTATACTGAGTTTTGAGATACACCAATGTTCTCATAGACTATCATGGCACCCTGGACAAAGACACTGCGTGCCAATTTTCAGTAGACTAACGGTTGGGTGCGCTTATAGCTATTTTCATGATTTTTTTCACTGTTATAGCACCACCATGTGGCCAATTGTCACGATTTTTTTCATGTCAACTCAGATTGAGCTTATGAACATGTGTCCCAAGTTTAGCGAAAATATCTCTTTCCGCTCACAAGTTATAACCATTTTATAGCGCCACCAAGTGGCCAATTGTCATGATTTTTTTTCACGTGACCTCAGAATGAGCTCATGAACATGTGTCCCAAGTTTTGCGAAAATATCTCTTTCCGTTCACAAGTTATAACCGTTTTATAGTGCCACCTAGTGGCCAATGGTTGCGATTTTTTTCCAAGTGATCTCAGACTGAGCTCAGGAAGACGTATCCCAAGTTTAGCAAAAAAATCTCTTTCCGTTCACAATTTATAACCGTTTTAGTAAAAGTGGCCCTGGTGCCATCAAATATTTTGGTTCCCCTTATCGATTGTTAATTGAAATTTTGAATTTTTTGGATGATTATTGATTGTCAGACTCCAGAGAATATTCTTGCAGTGGTTTGGTTCTGATCGGACCAAAAACCTAGAAGAAGTTCGCAAAAATAGGTTTTTCAAAAAAATGCAATTTACTCGAAATTGGCGCCTGAAGGGCGAGCAAATCCGAGGCATGCACCTGGTCCGCCTCGAGCCAAGGAATCCAACGATATAAGACACTTGAGCCTACGCCTCACGGTTGATGAGTTATGAGCCGTTTCGTACTTTTGACCGCTGTAGCGCCCCCGTCAGGCCGATCGGGGCGGGCCTTGGTGACGCTGTAGGCGGTGTGAGTACTATCAGCCCCCAAAGTTTCAAGTCTCTACGACATACGGTTTGGTCTGCCCGATCAGTTTTATGTCTGAATGTTGCATCATGGGAAAATTAACAATAACAATAGGGTTTCAGCACTTCGTGCTTGAACCCCTAATAAGTGGCTAAAAAAGGGCCACAAAAAGGCCTCTAAAAAAAAAACTATAGGGTCTAGGCACTTGCCGCTTGCGCTGCTGCGTTCCAAAAACTTTATCAAGCCTTTTAACGTGTGCCTCGGAGAGGAAAAAGTATGTTTTTTGCCCTTTTAGCTCATTTATCATGGAAATGTGGTGATTTTTTTTTTACCTTTTAAACTGTGACACCTCCACTGATGGCCCGATCTCCATAAAAGTTTGCACGCTTCTTTAGAATAATATGGCGCATGTGCTCAGCTAATTTGGTGAAGTGCTGCTCTTTTTTCCCCCATTTTTCAGTCATTTAAATGTCATTTTGCATAGGATAATACAGAGGCCTTCTCACCTTTATGACAGTTAAAGCGCCCCACCAATGGCCCGACGTCCGTGAAAGTTTCCAAGCTTCTTTAGGATCACGTGACGCATGCGCATGCCCGATTTTGTGAGGTTGTATGCAAATCAGACAGCAAGATGGCCGCTTTCAGCCATTTCATGGGATTTGCCATAGAAATGCATCATTTTGACACCCTTTTAACAGTTATAGCGCCACCAAGTGGCCAGTCGCCACGTCCTTTTTCACGCGACCACAGAATGAGCTCGTACATACGCGTGCTGAGTTTGGTGCAAAAATCGCGTTCCGTTCACGAGTTATAGCCAATTAAGCAAAATGGGCTCCTCCCACTTCAAACGTTTTGGCGGCCCTTAGGGACCGTGAGCCCAAATTTTCACTTTTTTTTGATAATTATTGACATTCGGACTCCAGAGAATCTTGCTGCACTGGTTTGGTTCCGGTCAGGCCAAAAACCTAGGACTAGTTCGCGAAAGTAGGTTTTGTGAAAAACCCCAAATACCCGAAAATTTTCCCAGGGTGACGAGCAAATCCGAGGCACGCACCTGGTCCGCCTCGAGCCAAGGAATCCAACGATATAAGACACTTGAGCCTACGCCTCACGGTTGATGAGTTATGAGCCGTTTCGTACTTTTGACCGCTGTAGCGCCCCCGTCAGGCCGATCGGGGCGGGCCTTGGTGACGCTGTAGGCGGTGTGAGTACTATCAGCCCCCAAAGTTTCAAGTCTCTACGACATACGGTTTGGTCTGCCCGATCAGTTTTATGTCTGAATGTTGCATCATGGGAAAATTAACAATAACAATAGGGTTTCAGCACTTCGTGCTTGAACCCCTAATAAGTGGCTAAAAAAGGGCCACAAAAAGGCCTCTAAAAAAAAAACTATAGGGTCTAGGCACTTGCCGCTTGCGCTGCTGCGTTCCAAAAACTTTATCAAGCCTTTTAACGTGTGCCTCGGAGAGGAAAAAGTATGTTTTTTGCCCTTTTAGCTCATTTATCATGGAAATGTGGTGATTTTTTTTTTACCTTTTAAACTGTGACACCTCCACTGATGGCCCGATCTCCATAAAAGTTTGCACGCTTCTTTAGAATAATATGGCGCATGTGCTCAGCTAATTTGGTGAAGTGCTGCTCTTTTTTCCCCCATTTTTCAGTCATTTAAATGTCATTTTGCATAGGATAATACAGAGGCCTTCTCACCTTTATGACAGTTAAAGCGCCCCACCAATGGCCCGACGTCCGTGAAAGTTTCCAAGCTTCTTTAGGATCACGTGACGCATGCGCATGCCCGATTTTGTGAGGTTGTATGCAAATCAGACAGCAAGATGGCCGCTTTCAGCCATTTCATGGGATTTGCCATAGAAATGCATCATTTTGACACCCTTTTAACAGTTATAGCGCCACCAAGTGGCCAGTCGCCACGTCCTTTTTCACGCGACCACAGAATGAGCTCGTACATACGCGTGCTGAGTTTGGTGCAAAAATCGCGTTCCGTTCACGAGTTATAGCCAATTAAGCAAAATGGGCTCCTCCCACTTCAAACGTTTTGGCGGCCCTTAGGGACCGTGAGCCCAAATTTTCACTTTTTTTTGATAATTATTGACATTCGGACTCCAGAGAATCTTGCTGCACTGGTTTGGTTCCGGTCAGGCCAAAAACCTAGGACTAGTTCGCGAAAGTAGGTTTTGTGAAAAACCCCAAATACCCGAAAATTTTCCCAGGGTGACGAGCAAATCCGAGGCATGCACCTGGTCCGCCTCGAGCCAAGGAATCCAACGATATAAGACACTTGAGCCTACGCCTCACGGTTGATGAGTTATGAGCCGTTTCGTACTTTTGACCGCTGTAGCGCCCCCGTCAGGCCGATCGGGGCGGGCCTTGGTGACGCTGTAGGCGGTGTGAGTACTATCAGCCCCCAAAGTTTCAAGTCTCTACGACATACGGTTTGGTCTGCCCGATCAGTTTTATGTCTGAATGTTGCATCATGGGAAAATTAACAATAACAATAGGGTTTCAGCACTTCGTGCTTGAACCCCTAATAAGTGGCTAAAAAAGGGCCACAAAAAGGCCTCTAAAAAAAAAACTATAGGGTCTAGGCACTTGCCGCTTGCGCTGCTGCGTTCCAAAAACTTTATCAAGCCTTTTAACGTGTGCCTCGGAGAGGAAAAAGTATGTTTTTTGCCCTTTTAGCTCATTTATCATGGAAATGTGGTGATTTTTTTTTTACCTTTTAAACTGTGACACCTCCACTGATGGCCCGATCTCCATAAAAGTTTGCACGCTTCTTTAGAATAATATGGCGCATGTGCTCAGCTAATTTGGTGAAGTGCTGCTCTTTTTTCCCCCATTTTTCAGTCATTTAAATGTCATTTTGCATAGGATAATACAGAGGCCTTCTCACCTTTATGACAGTTAAAGCGCCCCACCAATGGCCCGACGTCCGTGAAAGTTTCCAAGCTTCTTTAGGATCACGTGACGCATGCGCATGCCCGATTTTGTGAGGTTGTATGCAAATCAGACAGCAAGATGGCCGCTTTCAGCCATTTCATGGGATTTGCCATAGAAATGCATCATTTTGACACCCTTTTAACAGTTATAGCGCCACCAAGTGGCCAGTCGCCACGTCCTTTTTCACGCGACCACAGAATGAGCTCGTACATACGCGTGCTGAGTTTGGTGCAAAAATCGCGTTCCGTTCACGAGTTATAGCCAATTAAGCAAAATGGGCTCCTCCCACTTCAAACGTTTTGGCGGCCCTTAGGGACCGTGAGCCCAAATTTTCACTTTTTTTTGATAATTATTGACATTCGGACTCCAGAGAATCTTGCTGCACTGGTTTGGTTCCGGTCAGGCCAAAAACCTAGGACTAGTTCGCGAAAGTAGGTTTTGTGAAAAACCCCAAATACCCGAAAATTTTCCCAGGGTGACGAGCAAATCCGAGGCATGCACCTGGTCCGCCTCGAGCCAAGGAATCCAACGATATAAGACACTTGAGCCTACGCCTCACGGTTGATGAGTTATGAGCCGTTTCGTACTTTTGACCGCTGTAGCGCCCCCGTCAGGCCGATCGGGGCGGGCCTTGGTGACGCTGTAGGCGGTGTGAGTACTATCAGCCCCCAAAGTTTCAAGTCTCTACGACATACGGTTTGGTCTGCCCGATCAGTTTTATGTCTGAATGTTGCATCATGGGAAAATTAACAATAACAATAGGGTTTCAGCACTTCGTGCTTGAACCCCTAATAAGTGGCTAAAAAAGGGCCACAAAAAGGCCTCTAAAAAAAAAACTATAGGGTCTAGGCACTTGCCGCTTGCGCTGCTGCGTTCCAAAAACTTTATCAAGCCTTTTAACGTGTGCCTCGGAGAGGAAAAAGTATGTTTTTTGCCCTTTTAGCTCATTTATCATGGAAATGTGGTGATTTTTTTTTTACCTTTTAAACTGTGACACCTCCACTGATGGCCCGATCTCCATAAAAGTTTGCACGCTTCTTTAGAATAATATGGCGCATGTGCTCAGCTAATTTGGTGAAGTGCTGCTCTTTTTTCCCCCATTTTTCAGTCATTTAAATGTCATTTTGCATAGGATAATACAGAGGCCTTCTCACCTTTATGACAGTTAAAGCGCCCCACCAATGGCCCGACGTCCGTGAAAGTTTCCAAGCTTCTTTAGGATCACGTGACGCATGCGCATGCCCGATTTTGTGAGGTTGTATGCAAATCAGACAGCAAGATGGCCGCTTTCAGCCATTTCATGGGATTTGCCATAGAAATGCATCATTTTGACACCCTTTTAACAGTTATAGCGCCACCAAGTGGCCAGTCGCCACGTCCTTTTTCACGCGACCACAGAATGAGCTCGTACATACGCGTGCTGAGTTTGGTGCAAAAATCGCGTTCCGTTCACGAGTTATAGCCAATTAAGCAAAATGGGCTCCTCCCACTTCAAACGTTTTGGCGGCCCTTAGGGACCGTGAGCCCAAATTTTCACTTTTTTTTGATAATTATTGACATTCGGACTCCAGAGAATCTTGCTGCACTGGTTTGGTTCCGGTCAGGCCAAAAACCTAGGACTAGTTCGCGAAAGTAGGTTTTGTGAAAAACCCCAAATACCCGAAAATTTTCCCAGGGTGACGAGCAAATCCGAGGCATGCACCTGGTCCGCCTCGAGCCAAGGAATCCAACGATATAAGACACTTGAGCCTACGCCTCACGGTTGATGAGTTATGAGCCGTTTCGTACTTTTGACCGCTGTAGCGCCCCCGTCAGGCCGATCGGGGCGGGCCTTGGTGACGCTGTAGGCGGTGTGAGTACTATCAGCCCCCAAAGTTTCAAGTCTCTACGACATACGGTTTGGTCTGCCCGATCAGTTTTATGTCTGAATGTTGCATCATGGGAAAATTAACAATAACAATAGGGTTTCAGCACTTCGTGCTTGAACCCCTAATAAGTGGCTAAAAAAGGGCCACAAAAAGGCCTCTAAAAAAAAAACTATAGGGTCTAGGCACTTGCCACTTGCGCTGCTGCGTTCCAAAAACTTTATCAAGCCTTTTAACGTGTGCCTCGGAGAGGAAAAAGTATGTTTTTTGCCCTTTTAGCTCATTTATCATGGAAATGTGGTGATTTTTTTTTTACCTTTTAAACTGTGACACCTCCACTGATGGCCCGATCTCCATAAAAGTTTGCACGCTTCTTTAGAATAATATGGCGCATGTGCTCAGCTAATTTGGTGAAGTGCTGCTCTTTTTTCCCCCATTTTTCAGTCATTTAAATGTCATTTTGCATAGGATAATACAGAGGCCTTCTCACCTTTATGACAGTTAAAGCGCCCCACCAATGGCCCGACGTCCGTGAAAGTTTCCAAGCTTCTTTAGGATCACGTGACGCATGCGCATGCCCGATTTTGTGAGGTTGTATGCAAATCAGACAGCAAGATGGCCGCTTTCAGCCATTTCATGGGATTTGCCATAGAAATGCATCATTTTGACACCCTTTTAACAGTTATAGCGCCACCAAGTGGCCAGTCGCCACGTCCTTTTTCACGCGACCACAGAATGAGCTCGTACATACGCGTGCTGAGTTTGGTGCAAAAATCGCGTTCCGTTCACGAGTTATAGCCAATTAAGCAAAATGGGCTCCTCCCACTTCAAACGTTTTGGCGGCCCTTAGGGACCGTGAGCCCAAATTTTCACTTTTTTTTGATAATTATTGACATTCGGACTCCAGAGAATCTTGCTGCACTGGTTTGGTTCCGGTCAGGCCAAAAACCTAGGACTAGTTCGCGAAAGTAGGTTTTGTGAAAAACCCCAAATACCCGAAAATTTTCCCAGGGTGACGAGCAAATCCGAGGCATGCACCTGGTCCGCCTCGAGCCAAGGAATCCAACGATATAAGACACTTGAGCCTACGCCTCACGGTTGATGAGTTATGAGCCGTTTCGTACTTTTGACCGCTGTAGCGCCCCCGTCAGGCCGATCGGGGCGGGCCTTGGTGACGCTGTAGGCGGTGTGAGTACTATCAGCCCCCAAAGTTTCAAGTCTCTACGACATACGGTTTGGTCTGCCCGATCAGTTTTATGTCTGAATGTTGCATCATGGGAAAATTAACAATAACAATAGGGTTTCAGCACTTCGTGCTTGAACCCCTAATAAGTGGCTAAAAAAGGGCCACAAAAAGGCCTCTAAAAAAAAAACTATAGGGTCTAGGCACTTGCCGCTTGCGCTGCTGCGTTCCAAAAACTTTATCAAGCCTTTTAACGTGTGCCTCGGAGAGGAAAAAGTATGTTTTTTGCCCTTTTAGCTCATTTATCATGGAAATGTGGTGATTTTTTTTTTACCTTTTAAACTGTGACACCTCCACTGATGGCCCGATCTCCATAAAAGTTTGCACGCTTCTTTAGAATAATATGGCGCATGTGCTCAGCTAATTTGGTGAAGTGCTGCTCTTTTTTCCCCCATTTTTCAGTCATTTAAATGTCATTTTGCATAGGATAATACAGAGGCCTTCTCACCTTTATGACAGTTAAAGCGCCCCACCAATGGCCCGACGTCCGTGAAAGTTTCCAAGCTTCTTTAGGATCACGTGACGCATGCGCATGCCCGATTTTGTGAGGTTGTATGCAAATCAGACAGCAAGATGGCCGCTTTCAGCCATTTCATGGGATTTGCCATAGAAATGCATCATTTTGACACCCTTTTAACAGTTATAGCGCCACCAAGTGGCCAGTCGCCACGTCCTTTTTCACGCGACCACAGAATGAGCTCGTACATACGCGTGCTGAGTTTGGTGCAAAAATCGCGTTCCGTTCACGAGTTATAGCCAATTAAGCAAAATGGGCTCCTCCCACTTCAAACGTTTTGGCGGCCCTTAGGGACCGTGAGCCCAAATTTTCACTTTTTTTTGATAATTATTGACATTCGGACTCCAGAGAATCTTGCTGCACTGGTTTGGTTCCGGTCAGGCCAAAAACCTAGGACTAGTTCGCGAAAGTAGGTTTTGTGAAAAACCCCAAATACCCGAAAATTTTCCCAGGGTGACGAGCAAATCCGAGGCATGCACCTGGTCCGCCTCGAGCCAAGGAATCCAACGATATAAGACACTTGAGCCTACGCCTCACGGTTGATGAGTTATGAGCCGTTTCGTACTTTTGACCGCTGTAGCGCCCCCGTCAGGCCGATCGGGGCGGGCCTTGGTGACGCTGTAGGCGGTGTGAGTACTATCAGCCCCCAAAGTTTCAAGTCTCTACGACATACGGTTTGGTCTG
This sequence comes from Rutilus rutilus, assembly GCF_951802725.1. NCBI lineage: Eukaryota > Metazoa > Chordata > Actinopteri > Cypriniformes > Leuciscidae > Rutilus > Rutilus rutilus. The sequence continues at coordinate 22,664,602 of NC_140213.1, read as the reverse complement.
CCCGATCAGTTTTATGTCTGAATGTTGCATCATGGGAAAATTAACAATAACAATAGGGTTTCAGCACTTCGTGCTTGAACCCCTAATAAGTGGCTAAAAAAGGGCCACAAAAAGGCCTCTAAAAAAAAAACTATAGGGTCTAGGCACTTGCCGCTTGCGCTGCTGCGTTCCAAAAACTTTATCAAGCCTTTTAACGTGTGCCTCGGAGAGGAAAAAGTATGTTTTTTGCCCTTTTAGCTCATTTATCATGGAAATGTGGTGATTTTTTTTTTACCTTTTAAACTGTGACACCTCCACTGATGGCCCGATCTCCATAAAAGTTTGCACGCTTCTTTAGAATAATATGGCGCATGTGCTCAGCTAATTTGGTGAAGTGCTGCTCTTTTTTCCCCCATTTTTCAGTCATTTAAATGTCATTTTGCATAGGATAATACAGAGGCCTTCTCACCTTTATGACAGTTAAAGCGCCCCACCAATGGCCCGACGTCCGTGAAAGTTTCCAAGCTTCTTTAGGATCACGTGACGCATGCGCATGCCCGATTTTGTGAGGTTGTATGCAAATCAGACAGCAAGATGGCCGCTTTCAGCCATTTCATGGGATTTGCCATAGAAATGCATCATTTTGACACCCTTTTAACAGTTATAGCGCCACCAAGTGGCCAGTCGCCACGTCCTTTTTCACGCGACCACAGAATGAGCTCGTACATACGCGTGCTGAGTTTGGTGCAAAAATCGCGTTCCGTTCACGAGTTATAGCCAATTAAGCAAAATGGGCTCCTCCCACTTCAAACGTTTTGGCGGCCCTTAGGGACCGTGAGCCCAAATTTTCACTTTTTTTTGATAATTATTGACATTCGGACTCCAGAGAATCTTGCTGCACTGGTTTGGTTCCGGTCAGGCCAAAAACCTAGGACTAGTTCGCGAAAGTAGGTTTTGTGAAAAACCCCAAATACCCGAAAATTTTCCCAGGGTGACGAGCAAATCCGAGGCATGCACCTGGTCCGCCTCGAGCCAAGGAATCCAACGATATAAGACACTTGAGCCTACGCCTCACGGTTGATGAGTTATGAGCCGTTTCGTACTTTTGACCGCTGTAGCGCCCCCGTCAGGCCGATCGGGGCGGGCCTTGGTGACGCTGTAGGCGGTGTGAGTACTATCAGCCCCCAAAGTTTCAAGTCTCTACGACATACGGTTTGGTCTGCCCGATCAGTTTTATGTCTGAATGTTGCATCATGGGAAAATTAACAATAACAATAGGGTTTCAGCACTTCGTGCTTGAACCCCTAATTAAAGCTGCAAGCAGCATTTATCGGGGTTCAAGCAGTTAAGGCCTTTAAGCACAAAAGCATCAAAAGTGATTAAGTTTTATTTACCAAGAATGTAACTACTGACATAATAGATGAAAAAGACCATTTACAGGAAATACCATAGGAAATATATGATTTTAAAGCTTTTTAGCAGTTATAGCGCCACCTATCGTCCGATCTCCATAAAAATTGGCATGCTTGTTAATGATGTTATGTCACATATGCTCACCAATTTTTGTGAAGTTCTGAGTTTTCATTTAGGATTTATAGGCTTTTTAATGTTTTTTTTGCCACGCCCATTTTCTATATGACCCTATTACAGCCATCTACATGCAAAAGTTCAACTTTTTTTTGATAATTATTCATCTAGAGTGTCCAGAGAATTGTCCTAGACTGGTCTGGTTTCGATCGGGCGAAAAACCTAGGACTAGTTTGCAAAAGTAGGTTTATAACATAATTACGAATATTTAATAACCGGTTTAATTGACAGCATTAGTTCTTGAGGCAAAGTTGTTCAGCATGAGCAGATCTATCAGATGATATGCATTTTGTGACGATAAGTGTAACACCACGTGATTACAGAGCCATAAAACTCGTTAGCGCCAACTAGTGGCCGATTTCTTTCAAAACTCTTACAGACCTCTAGGGCCATGAGTCGAACATGCCCATCGAGTTTCGTTCCGATCGGCCTCCGTTAACCTTGTCTAATAGGTGCTCAAATTTCATTGGTCGATGGCGGCCATGTTTTTCGAGATACGCCAATGTCCTCATAGAAATACATGGCACCTTGGACCAAGACACTGCATACCAATTTTCAAGTCAATCGGACTAACGGTCACGTGGTCATAGCCGTTTTCATGTTTTTTTCATGTTATAGCGCCACCTAGTGTTCAATCGTCGCGATTTTTTTACTGTGACCCCAGATTGAACTCATACACATGTGCACCAAGTTTGGTGAAGATATCTAATTTCCTTCTCGAGTTATAGCCATTTTAGTAAAATAGGCTCCTCCCACAACATTAATTTATCACCCCCTGGCGATCAGGAATCGAAATTTCGACTTTTTTTCGATAATTATTGATATTCAGACTCCAGAGAACATTTCTGCACTGGTTTGGATCCAATTGGACAAAAAACCTAGGACTAGTTCGCAAAAGTAGGTTTTTAACAAAATTCAAAATGGCGAACAATTTGCATACAGGAAATGAAATCGGAGATATACGTTTTGACCATCAGGTTTCCAGCTTTCCAGTGATATAAGACACTTGAGTCTACGTCATACGGTCTAGGAGTTATGAGCAGTTTCGCGCTTTTGGTTGCTATAGCGCCACCTATGGGCCAATTGGGGTCATATTCTCTGAACCTCTCCTCGATTTTTGTACTACCATCTGGCAAAGTTTCAAGGTTCCAGCTCTTACGGTTTGGGCTGCACGATGCGTTTTACGGCAGAATAATAATAATTAAAGCTGCAAGCAGCATTTATCGGGGTTCAAGCAGTTAAGGCCTTTAAGGACTTTAAGCACAAAAGCATCAAAAGTTGTTAAGTTTTACACCACGTTATTACAGAGCCATAAAACTCATTAGCGCCAACTAGTGGCTGATTTCTTTCAAAACTCTTACAGACCTCTAGGGCCATGAGTCGAACATGCCCATCGAGTTTCGTTCCGATTGGCCTCCGTTAATCTTGTCTAATAGGTGCTCAAATTTCATTGGTCGATGGCGGCCATGTTTTTCGAGATACGCCAACGTCCTCATAGACATACATGGCACCTTGGACCAAGACACTGCATACCAATTTTCAAGTCAATTGGACTAACGGTCAGGTGGTTATAGCCTGTTTTATGTTTGGAACATGTTTTGTTCCTCGCGGAGTACCTCTGGAATGCTTCTGCGGAGGTTTATTGTTTTATCCGCAGCAATAAAGTTTGTCGGCGTCCAAATGGATCGCGCTCTGGATCACTAACAGGAATTATTCTCGTCATGTATACACTTAACTTGATGAAAAGCGGGATTGACGCACTGCAAGCAGAGAGATGATTTCTGGCTGCCTCCGCAAAAATTGTCTTCGGCGGACAGCCCGCTGTCTTTGGAACGATTTTAGTACTTTTGCGGCATACAAACACAAATGTGTTTCTCTTTCTGGATCTTTTCTTTGAAAACAAAACCAAAGGTTAAAAAAAAAAAAAGAACAAATGTGAAGCGAGCAATTCTATCCATTTTGACGCCTTTTCATTCATAGCGGTTACCAAGCAACACGATTACGCACCAGCTGCAACTTGATGACACAAGCATACTGCGGTTCGGATACAAATAATATGTGAACAAAAGTCCATCGGGGGCAGGGGGGGAGCAATCGAACTCGGGTTAGGAACAGGCAATCGAACCAAGTGTGAAAGCGCCCTTAGTCTAGTTTTAGTCAATGAAAATTGTATTTTAGTCTCTTTTTAGAAATGCAATTCTATTTAACCCAGTCAATATAGTGTATCACTATGGAAAAATAGCGAAAATAGTGAACAGAAAAGTAACACTCGTCTCATTCGTGGAGGTTGAAAAAACAAGTTCTTTCTGACATCCAAGATTTACTGTATTAATTTAAATGCAAAAGAAAAGGCATGAGAGTCAGTTGTTTTTGTCAATTTTAAGTTTTAATTTAAAATATTTGTCATTTTAATATAACTATATGGCTAAATATTTTACCACTTGCTAATAAATCTAGATAGAAGTAGTGCATTGAATACATTGTTTAAATTGTGCTTAAATGTGAATTACGACCATTAAAGAGTATGTGTGTACAAAGAGAATCGTAATGCTGACAAAACTTTTTTTAAATAAAAGTATTTGATAACTTCTGGATTTGAAATAAAAATAGTGAGTATGTGTTTGTGGTTCAGCCGTGGATCAGTTACGCACTGCAAACGCAGCATATGTGAAAGCACTATAGCGAGTGCTGCTCCTGCACCGCATATGCACTGCACACGGAGTATGGGCCCTATCTTGCACCCAGCGCAATTGACTTTGTACACCGACGCATGTATCATTCCTATTTTGCACCCGCGCACAGCGGACTTTTCCCTCCACAGACGCACGTCGGTTAACTAAGAAATACACTTGCGCTCCCGGGGGCGGTTCAGCGCAAAGAGGCGGCGTGTTCCGGCGCAAACGTTCCCTCATGTTATTTTGCACGTTTAGAAAACAATTCCGCCACTAACTGAAAAAATCTAGTTTAAAGTCAGTGGCGCGTTGCACATGTTATTCTTATGCTATTTTAAGGGCGCATGCTTGGCCATAATCAATGTAGCGTGTGCACAACGCGCATACACTTTGATTCTCTCACACAGAAGCAGCCGTTTTCATTTTTGCAAATCATACATTACGATAGATAGATAGATAGATAGATAGATAGATAGATAGATAGATAGATAGATAGATAGATAGATAGATAGATAGATAGATAGATAGATAGATAGATAGATAGATAGATAGATAGATAGATAATTATAAAAGCATACTTCTAGTTTACACATTTACCCAAATTATCATACGCCTGTTTAACCGAAGTTAATTTGGGTGTGTTTCTCCATCCCCAATGTCACTTCTCTGTGTTTTACGGCCCTGACGAGAACGTCGGTCTCCTCGGCTGTGAACAGCTCCTGGCGCGCGTCTGGCAAATCCACCGTTATAATAGGAATCCGCTATAGAATAAGCGTGTCTGCTCTTAAAGGGAATGTGAGATGACGCTCTGATTGGTTTATTTCACGTTACGCCCAAACCACACCTATGAATAATGAAGCTACTTCAGACCAACCCATTTTAGATTTGCGTTGAGCGCAAGAGTCATTTATCCCGCCGGTATAATAGCAACAGCGCCCAAGACCCGGCCACAAAGTTACTTGCGTTTCGCGCTTGATACTTGCGTTTCAGATCGTTAAAATCGGGCCCTATGTGTGAAACGGGCGTCAGACTTAACTTTGTTTGTTGTCGTTTACGTTAACTCACCGCAGCTGCATCTTCTAAATAATGCCGCTAGTGGGGCTTGAGGAAGTGACGTCGTCTGCGCAGTGCGCCCTGATGCAGCCCCTGAAGTGAGACACGGGAAACAGAAATACTGCAAAATAATAATAATAATAATAATAATGTGACTAAACAAGACGAAATAGCGTCATAACATTTCATCTCGTTTTGGTCAACGAAAATGAAGAGACATTTTAACAGTTTTTATTTTGTAAACCACATTTAGTCTCGTTTTTATTCGTCAACAATATTGCATTATACATTTAATTATAGTTATTGTCACATGACCAGCATTTACGTTGCGTCTCGTTTTCGTCACGTGGTTCGTTGACGACAATATTTAGTTATAATTTTTGTTGACGAAAGAAATACTAGTAATCCGATATCGGATCTGACTCAAAAGACAATGTGATTCATCATTCCTTCCAATTAACCACCTTATCTTTGTATAGTAAAATAGTATGTTCAACAACATGAATAACGACGTAGCTGACCAGAGTTCGTGAATCAAATGATGCAGTTTAAAGAGTTGTTCAGACTTCTCTCGATCAGTTCAAGTCTCTCCATTCAGATGTAAAAAAAAAAAAAAATTATTTCACAAATTAAAAGTCCTGTGAGTCCGAAAAACAAAAGAAAATTGTCATTATCCTACCAGTTGATGGTTTCAAATTATGGTTCAAAGTGGAAACCGGTCCATGGGCACTGGTCAGCTAGCCATTTGTGCATATTTAATTGTATTCAATAGGCAGGCGATTCACCTCCACAGGATTATTTATGGCACAAAACAGGATACACTTGCCGATCACGTTCACATAGGAAAAAAAACAGAGAACAAGAAAACGCAGCCTTGGAAAACACAAGGCAAACGTACAATAATTCATTTCTGATTCAACATTTCAGTAACAAATCATATACATGCGCAGTTCAAATGACACATTAATCGAACTTTTCGACAGTTATTTAACACAGACACTCATTAATCACTCAATGGGTCTCATTCATGAAACATTCGTAAATATACGAGTAAATATGTGAGTGATTTAAAGTGGTAAAGGCGACATTCCCGAAAATTCTTCTCCTGATTCAGAAATACTTCGTAAACGTCAGATGTGATAGTGAAATGTGTGTGTGTGTGTTAATGAATTCCAATCAGTTGTAAATGGGACGCGTGTGCACCCTCATTCTCTAAATTACCATAAATCCCACCCATTAAAACCGACTGAAAACTATAGGCTATATGGGCATCATATTATGACACCAAACGAAGGATTTCAACTTGTCTTCTCAAAAACGAATTAAGAAGAGAAATTTCTCAGATGCAGAAATTGAAGTTTATTATCAGAAGTTCATTCAAAACGCCACATTTTGTTTTCAAGCGTACACAGTGGCGTATCAGGCCTAAAAAAAAGGAAGCTTGGCAGCATAGATGCAGTTAATGGAGTTTCATCTGTTAATCGAACAGTCCCAGAAGTGAAAAGAAAATGGTTTGACATGAAGCTTGACTGCATTATTTGTGACTTGCGGACTTGTAAAAGAATAAACAGCTTGAATAAAAAAATAAAATAAAAAAAACTTGCGGACTTTTGTTCCGTTTGCAGATGGCTCTCGTAATTACTGGCTGTCGTAATAAAAGTAAAAAGAAAAACCGTATGTAATTACTATATATAATATTTGGTAACACTTTACAATACGGGTGCACTAATAACCATTAATTCATGCTTAACTAATGCACAGATAATCATGTGTTAATGTATGACTCATGAAGAACTAAACCATTAATTAATGATTACTGCATCATGAAGATTCTAAATGATTAATATAAAGTAATATATGAATTGTTATTAATTAAATGTGTCATAATGTATTAATTCATTAATAACTTATTTTATTAACTAAAAGTCTAAATCAATGCGTTAATTACCACAATTGGTCAAGGCAATGTACTTCAACTTCCAGTTGTCTGCTTTAATTAATCATTAACTAATGATTTGCAAATGTATCATTATGTTATGACTTTACTTGTTGAGGCACATGACTATTAACTAATTGTTAAGTAATATGCCATTTTGGTTTGGACATCCACACTAAGCCATGGATTTCAATTTCCAACCATGTACAACCAAGATTTCACTGAGTCCGATGAACTTTGTTGTTCATGGCACAGGACTATGTCAGGTTAACATACACTGAGCACATGCGGTTGAGCTCTGCTATTTCATAACACTGTCTAGACTGGACAAAGACAATAGAACGTCCATTATAGTCAGTGATACTACACTGGATGCGTCGAGACACTACACGACAAAACCCAGTCAGTAAACCGATGCCACACTCTATTACTGACGTACTCTGAGCTCTTGTGCTAGTTCTGTTATGAAGGACAAATGGACTTGTGATGGTCTGTCATGTCCAGGTGTAGACAGCTGGTCTCGTCCAGTTTAAACACAGTGTAACAGCTTCAGGAGTTCAGATTCTGGTGTGCTGATATTTGTGTGTAGCCCAACTTACCCATCCTTCACACACATTCACCAACATTACATTCACTGCATGTGCAAACTGTCAAAACCCATAAATGGCATATTACTTAACAATTAGTTAATAGTCATGTGCCTCAACAAGTAAAGTCATAACATAATGATGCATTTGCAAATCATTAGTTAATGATTAATTAAAGCAGACAACTGGAAGTTGAAGTACATTGCTTTGACCAACTGTGGTAATTAACGCATTCATTTACACTTTTAGTTAATAAAATAAGTTATTAATTAATTAATACATAGACACATTTAATTAATAACAATTCATATATTACTTAATCTATTAATCATTTAGAATCTTTATTAGTTGCTGATGCAGTAATCATTAATTAATGGTTTAGTTCTACATGAGTCATACATTAACACATGATTATCTGTGCATTAGTTAAATATGAATTAATGCAGATTAGTGCACCCGTATTGTAAAGTGTTACCTAATATTTTTTCAAAATGCTGTGTAAATATGTACCCGATTAAGGTGAATTAAAATGCAGCCTTATTAATGAGCAAAACGTTCGGATGTTAAGCGCACTATTTACGCGTGGCTGGGAGCAGGTGTAGATTTCTTTCGTACCAACTAACGTTTGGAAAATACGAACATTTTAATGAATCCGAAAATTTACGTCAGAACCACTTTACACACGATTTACACAAAAATTCGTTCTGCTCGTGTTTCATGAATAAGACCCATTGTCTCAACTCATGACACAATGCTCATTGTTATACGTGATAGCTTTAGCCTACGGCTAATTAGTTCAGCTCGCGCTGTGCGGCCTACACTCAGCTCATATCAAATCATTTCTGAAATTGACATATCTTTCATAAGATAACATATGATAAAAAAATGTCACTCACCAAAACGAGATTGCATCACATATTCAATTAAAAAAAGACTATTCAATAAAGATTACCGCTCTGGGATCCACTAAATCTTTACTCCGATTTCCACTTCACCTCTCTCTGACGACAACACTCCAGGCTGAAGCATCCAAAGTTTACAAGTGCACACAATCACAGTCCTCGATAGATTATGATTATCATTTAGTGCAAGGAGTTTCTGGAGAAATGCTCCGTGTCTCATTTGATCTGTTCTCATCTGATTCTCTGTTTATGCCGACAGTGGCAGCGCCTGCGCGACCTGTGGGCGGGCCTTATGAATATGCCGCTTCTGTTGGCTCTCAGAGGTGTCAGTCACAGCAGCACAATCAGTGATTGGATGAATCGTGTGTTATTGCCCAGTGGTGTAATCGAGTGCATCAAGTAAAGGAAAAAAAAAAGAACTGATTGAAAAATATAATTTGTCCAGAACAGAGCGACACGACTCAATTTAAACTGTTATAGAAGAGATAATATACTAAGAATGCACTGGTCTCTCAAGGATTGTCTCTCTGCTTTATTTTATAAGAAATATCTCTGTGTCTAAAGTTCCTAATGTCCTGTACTCTCAACTTTTGTATAATAGTACTAGTCATAATTTTTACACCAGGCATGAATAAAAGGGATGTTTTTTTTATTTCCTGTTTCGTAAACCACTGGAAAAGAACGGACTGTAATGTATAGAGGAATGAAAATATGGAATCATTTAGCCTACCATTGATATCACCCATTTTTACAAGAAAAATTTGTTTAAAAAAAAATATTTAAAGGAACATTTTTACAAGAAAAATTAGTTTTAAAAAAATATTTAAAGGAACATTTAATGGCACAATATATAGTAAATTGTTGATTTCGATATTTGGAATGAATTTTGGGTTAGTGTGTTTCATTGACTTGACTTTTTATTGTTGTTGATTAAATGTAGTTTTGTATTTTTTACTTGTTGGGACCCCAGGAAGAGTAGACACTGCCTAGGTAGTGGCTAATGGGGATCCAAATAAACTAATAAACTTATATCATTGATGGAAAATACCATTTACAGCCAATACAGGCAATTTACTTAGGAACGTTTTTTTGACAGTTATAGCACCACCACGTCTTGCCTGATCTCCACCACTTTTATTAGGTGTCCTTGAAAGGTGCCCATACATGTCAAGTCAAGTCAAGTCAAGTTTATTTGTATAGCGCTTCTCACAATACAGATTGCATCAAAGCAGCTTCACAGCATCAAATCAAAACAATACAACAAAGCTTGTTTCAAGAGGAATTCACTGATTGATAAAACCAAATCAAACATCCCCAAAATATCCCCAACTGAGCAAGCCAAAGGCAACAGTGGCAAGGAACCGAAAAACTCCATCAAGTGACCTAATGGTATCCTAAAACTCCATCAGGTGACCTAATGGAGAAAAAAACCTTGGGAGAACCCAGGCTCAGTCGGGGGCCAGTTCTCCTCTGGCATTTATGAGCTAGAGGCCGGATTGTAGTTTGAACTGTGGGATTATATGAATGCCTGGCCAAAGAGATGCGACTTTAATCTAGTTTTAAACTGGGAGAGCGAGTCTGAGCAACGAACAGTATCAGGAAGACTATTCCAGAGTTTTGGAATGTCTGTCAAATTTGTTGTAAATATAATTTTTTTTTATTGAAGTTTAGACACTTCTATTTATGAGAGCATAAAAATGATCCATGGGTGATAATGATTGGATTTTTTTTTTTAGTTTTTTTTGTTCCTATCATAATTTTGACATTTTGGCATTATTGTTTAGCTATTTACCTATGTTTTCAAATTTCCTTAGTTTTTTTGTTGTTGTCTCGATCGGACTAACGGCTTTGAAGATAACCACAATTTTTTAAAGCTCTAAATGACACTTACAAAAACCATAAGGCGAAACCTGGCATGTTTGGTATTGTTGGAATCGGCAAGGATTCAGGAGTCTTAGGAGGTCACTCCTGTGAAAAAACACTGGCTTGAAACTTCTAAGGCTCCTTCAAGGCATTGTGCCAATGACGTATACTGAGTTTTGAGATACACCAATGTTCTCATAGACTATCATGGCACCCTGGACAAAGACACTGCGTGCCAATTTTCAGTAGACTAACGGTTGGGTGCGCTTATAGCTATTTTCATGATTTTTTTCACTGTTATAGCACCACCATGTGGCCAATTGTCACGATTTTTTTCATGTCAACTCAGATTGAGCTTATGAACATGTGTCCCAAGTTTAGCGAAAATATCTCTTTCCGCTCACAAGTTATAACCATTTTATAGCGCCACCAAGTGGCCAATTGTCATGATTTTTTTTCACGTGACCTCAGAATGAGCTCATGAACATGTGTCCCAAGTTTTGCGAAAATATCTCTTTCCGTTCACAAGTTATAACCATTTTATAGTGCCACCTAGTGGCCAATGGTTGCGATTTTTTTTCAAGTGATCTCAGACTGAGCTCAGGAAGACGTATCCCAAGTTTAGCAAAAAAATCTCTTTCCGTTCACAATTTATAACCGTTTTAGTAAAAGTGGCCCTGGTGCCATCAAATATTTTGGTTCCCCTTATCGATTGTTAATTGAAATTTTGAATTTTTTGGATGATTATTGATTGTCAGACTCCAGACAATATTCTTGCAGTGGTTTGGTTCTGATCGGACCAAAAACCTAGAAGAAGTTCGCAAAAATAGGTTTTTCAAAAAAATGCAATTTACTCGAAATTGGCACCGAAGGGCGAGCAAATCCGAGGCACGCACCTGGTCCGCCTCGAGCCAAGGAATCCAACGATATAAGACACTTGAGCCTACGCCTCACGGTTGATGAGTTATGAGCCGTTTCGTACTTTTGACCGCTGTAGCGCCCCCGTCAGGCCGATCGGGGCGGGCCTTGGTGACGCTGTAGGCGGTGTGAGTACTATCAGCCCCCAAAGTTTCAAGTCTCTACGACTTACGGTTTGGTCTGCCCGATCAGTTTTATGTCTGAATGTTGCATCATGGGAAAATTAACAATAACAATAGGGTTTCAGCACTTCGTGCTTGAACCCCTAATAAGTGGCTAAAAAAGGGCCACAAAAAGGCCTCTAAAAAAAAAACTATAGGGTCTAGGCACTTGCCGCTTGCGCTGCTGCGTTCCAAAAACTTTATCAAGCCTTTTAACGTGTGCCTCGGAGAGGAAAAAGTATGTTTTTTGCCCTTTTAGCTCATTTATCATGGAAATGTGGTGAATTTTTTTTTTACCTTTTAAACTGTGACACCTCCACTGATGGCCCGATCTCCATAAAAGTTTGCACGCTTCTTTAGAATAATATGGCGCATGTGCTCAGCTAATTTGGTGAAGTGCTGCTCTTTTCCCCCCCATTTTTCAGTCATTTAAATGTCATTTTGCATAGGATAATACAGAGGCCTTCTCACCTTTATGACAGTTAAAGCGCCCCACCAATGGCCCGACGTCCGTGAAAGTTTCCAAGCTTCTTTAGGATCACGTGACGCATGCGCATGCCCGATTTTGTGAGGTTGTATGCAAATCAGACAGCAAGATGGCCGCTTTCAGCCATTTCATGGGATTTGCCATAGAAATGCATCATTTTGACACCCTTTTAACAGTTATAGCGCCACCAAGTGGCCAGTCGCCACGTCCTTTTTCACGCGACCACAGAATGAGCTCGTACATACGCGTGCTGAGTTTGGTGCAAAAATCTCGTTCCGTTCACGAGTTATAGCCAATTAAGCAAAATGGGCTCCTCCCACTTCAAACGTTTTGGCGGCCCTTAGGGACCGTGAGCCCAAATTTTCACTTTTTTTTGATAATTATTGACATTCGGACTCCAGAGAATCTTGCTGCACTGGTTTGGTTCCGGTCGGGCCAAAAACCTAGGACTAGTTCGCGAAAGTAGGTTTTGTGAAAAACCCCAAATACCCGAAAATTTTCCCAGGGTGACGAGCAAATCCGAGGCACGCACCTGGTCCGCCTCGAGCCAAGGAATCCAACGATATAAGACACTTGAGCCTACGCCTCACGGTTGATGAGTTATGAGCCGTTTCGTACTTTTGACCGCTGTAGCGCCCCCGTCAGGCCGATCGGGGCGGGCCTTGGTGACGCTGTAGGCGGTGTGAGTACTATCAGCCCCCAAAGTTTCAAGTCTCTACGACTTACGGTTTGGTCTGCCCGATCAGTTTTATGTCTGAATGTTGCATCATGGGAAAATTAACAATAACAATAGGGTTTCAGCACTTCGTGCTTGAACCCCTAATAAGTGGCTAAAAAAGGGCCACAAAAAGGCCTCAAAAAAAAAAACTATAGGGTCTAGGCACTTGCCGCTTGCGCTGCTGCGTTCCAAAAACTTTATCAAGCCTTTTAACGTGTGCCTCGGAGAGGAAAAAGTATGTTTTTTGCCCTTTTAGCTCATTTATCATGGAAATGTGGTGAATTTTTTTTTTACCTTTTCAACTGTGACACCTCCACTGATGGCCCGATCTCCATAAAAGTTTGCACGCTTCTTTAGAATAATATGGCGCATGTGCTCAGCTAATTTGGTGAAGTGCTGCTCTTTTTTCCCCCATTTTTCAGTCATTTAAATGTCATTTTGCATAGGATAATACAGAGGCCTTCTCACCTTTATGACAGTTAAAGCGCCCCACCAATGGCCCGACGTCCGTGAAAGTTTCCAAGCTTCTTTAGGATCACGTGACGCATGCGCATGCCCGATTTTGTGAGGTTGTATGCAAATCAGACAGCAAGATGGCCGCTTTCAGCCATTTCATGGGATTTGCCATAGAAATGCATCATTTTGACACCCTTTTAACAGTTATAGCGCCACCAAGTGGCCAGTCGCCACGTCCTTTTTCACGCGACCACAGAATGAGCTCGTACATACGCGTGCTGAGTTTGGTGCAAAAATCGCGTTCCGTTCACGAGTTATAGCCAATTAAGCAAAATGGGCTCCTCCCACTTCAAACGTTTTGGCGGCCCTTAGGGACCGTGAGCCCAAATTTTCACTTTTTTTTGATAATTATTGACATTCGGACTCCAGAGAATCTTGCTGCACTGGTTTGGTTCCGGTCGGGCCAAAAACCTAGGACTAGTTCGCGAAAGTAGGTTTTGTGAAAAAACCCAAATACCCGAAAATTTTCCCAGGGTGACGAGCAAATCCGAGGCATGCACCTGGTCCGCCTCGAGCCAAGGAATCCAACGATATAAGACACTTGAGCCTACGCCTCACGGTTGATGAGTTATGAGCCGTTTCGTACTTTTGACCGCTGTAGCGCCCCCGTCAGGCCGATCGGGGCGGGCCTTGGTGACGCTGTAGGCGGTGTGAGTACTATCAGCCCCCAAAGTTTCAAGTCTCTACGACTTACGGTTTGGTCTGCCCGATCAGTTTTATGTCTGAATGTTGCATCATGGGAAAATTAACAATAACAATAGGGTTTCAGCACTTCGTGCTTGAACCCCTAATAAGTGGCTAAAAAAGGGCCACAAAAAGGCCTCAAAAAAAAAAACTATAGGGTCTAGGCACTTGCCGCTTGCGCTGCTGCGTTCCAAAAACTTTATCAAGCCTTTTAACGTGTGCCTCGGAGAGGAAAAAGTATGTTTTTTGCCCTTTTAGCTCATTTATCATGGAAATGTGGTGAATTTTTTTTTTACCTTTTCAACTGTGACACCTCCACTGATGGCCCGATCTCCATAAAAGTTTGCACGCTTCTTTAGAATAATATGGCGCATGTGCTCAGCTAATTTGGTGAAGTGCTGCTCTTTTTTCCCCCATTTTTCAGTCATTTAAATGTCATTTTGCATAGGATAATACAGAGGCCTTCTCACCTTTATGACAGTTAAAGCGCCCCACCAATGGCCCGACGTCCGTGAAAGTTTCCAAGCTTCTTTAGGATCACGTGACGCATGCGCATGCCCGATTTTGTGAGGTTGTATGCAAATCAGACAGCAAGATGGCCGCTTTCAGCCATTTCATGGGATTTGCCATAGAAATGCATCATTTTGACACCCTTTTAACAGTTATAGCGCCACCAAGTGGCCAGTCGCCACGTCCTTTTTCACGCGACCACAGAATGAGCTCGTACATACGCGTGCTGAGTTTGGTGCAAAAATCGCGTTCCGTTCACGAGTTATAGCCAATTAAGCAAAATGGGCTCCTCCCACTTCAAACGTTTTGGCGGCCCTTAGGGACCGTGAGCCCAAATTTTCACTTTTTTTTGATAATTATTGACATTCGGACTCCAGAGAATCTTGCTGCACTGGTTTGGTTCCGGTCGGGCCAAAAACCTAGGACTAGTTCGCGAAAGTAGGTTTTGTGAAAAAACCCAAATACCCGAAAATTTTCCCAGGGTGACGAGCAAATCCGAGGCATGCACCTGGTCCGCCTCGAGCCAAGGAATCCAACGATATAAGACACTTGAGCCTACGCCTCACGGTTGATGAGTTATGAGCCGTTTCGTACTTTTGACCGCTGTAGCGCCCCCGTCAGGCCGATCGGGGCGGGCCTTGGTGACGCTGTAGGCGGTGTGAGTACTATCAGCCCCCAAAGTTTCAAGTCTCTACGACTTACGGTTTGGTCTGCCCGATCAGTTTTATGTCTGAATGTTGCATCATGGGAAAATTAACAATAACAATAGGGTTTCAGCACTTCGTGCTTGAACCCCTAATAAGTGGCTAAAAAAGGGCCACAAAAAGGCCTCAAAAAAAAAAACTATAGGGTCTAGGCACTTGCCGCTTGCGCTGCTGCGTTCCAAAAACTTTATCAAGCCTTTTAACGTGTGCCTCGGAGAGGAAAAAGTATGTTTTTTGCCCTTTTAGCTCATTTATCATGGAAATGTGGTGAATTTTTTTTTTACCTTTTCAACTGTGACACCTCCACTGATGGCCCGATCTCCATAAAAGTTTGCACGCTTCTTTAGAATAATATGGCGCATGTGCTCAGCTAATTTGGTGAAGTGCTGCTCTTTTTTCCCCCATTTTTCAGTCATTTAAATGTCATTTTGCATAGGATAATACAGAGGCCTTCTCACCTTTATGACAGTTAAAGCGCCCCACCAATGGCCCGACGTCCGTGAAAGTTTCCAAGCTTCTTTAGGATCACGTGACGCATGCGCATGCCCGATTTTGTGAGGTTGTATGCAAATCAGACAGCAAGATGGCCGCTTTCAGCCATTTCATGGGATTTGCCATAGAAATGCATCATTTTGACACCCTTTTAACAGTTATAGCGCCACCAAGTGGCCAGTCGCCACGTCCTTTTTCACGCGACCACAGAATGAGCTCGTACATACGCGTGCTGAGTTTGGTGCAAAAATCGCGTTCCGTTCACGAGTTATAGCCAATTAAGCAAAATGGGCTCCTCCCACTTCAAACGTTTTGGCGGCCCTTAGGGACCGTGAGCCCAAATTTTCACTTTTTTTTGATAATTATTGACATTCGGACTCCAGAGAATCTTGCTGCACTGGTTTGGTTCCGGTCGGGCCAAAAACCTAGGACTAGTTCGCGAAAGTAGGTTTTGTGAAAAAACCCAAATACCCGAAAATTTTCCCAGGGTGACGAGCAAATCCGAGGCATGCACCTGGTCCGCCTCGAGCCAAGGAATCCAACGATATAAGACACTTGAGCCTACGCCTCACGGTTGATGAGTTATGAGCCGTTTCGTACTTTTGACCGCTGTAGCGCCCCCGTCAGGCCGATCGGGGCGGGCCTTGGTGACGCTGTAGGCGGTGTGAGTACTATCAGCCCCCAAAGTTTCAAGTCTCTACGACTTACGGTTTGGTCTGCCCGATCAGTTTTATGTCTGAATGTTGCATCATGGGAAAATTAACAATAACAATAGGGTTTCAGCACTTCGTGCTTGAACCCCTAATAAGTGGCTAAAAAAGGGCCACAAAAAGGCCTCAAAAAAAAAAACTATAGGGTCTAGGCACTTGCCGCTTGCGCTGCTGCGTTCCAAAAACTTTATCAAGCCTTTTAACGTGTGCCTCGGAGAGGAAAAAGTATGTTTTTTGCCCTTTTAGCTCATTTATCATGGAAATGTGGTGAATTTTTTTTTTACCTTTTCAACTGTGACACCTCCACTGATGGCCCGATCTCCATAAAAGTTTGCACGCTTCTTTAGAATAATATGGCGCATGTGCTCAGCTAATTTGGTGAAGTGCTGCTCTTTTTTCCCCCATTTTTCAGTCATTTAAATGTCATTTTGCATAGGATAATACAGAGGCCTTCTCACCTTTATGACAGTTAAAGCGCCCCACCAATGGCCCGACGTCCGTGAAAGTTTCCAAGCTTCTTTAGGATCACGTGACGCATGCGCATGCCCGATTTTGTGAGGTTGTATGCAAATCAGACAGCAAGATGGCCGCTTTCAGCCATTTCATGGGATTTGCCATAGAAATGCATCATTTTGACACCCTTTTAACAGTTATAGCGCCACCAAGTGGCCAGTCGCCACGTCCTTTTTCACGCGACCACAGAATGAGCTCGTACATACGCGTGCTGAGTTTGGTGCAAAAATCGCGTTCCGTTCACGAGTTATAGCCAATTAAGCAAAATGGGCTCCTCCCACTTCAAACGTTTTGGCGGCCCTTAGGGACCGTGAGCCCAAATTTTCACTTTTTTTTGATAATTATTGACATTCGGACTCCAGAGAATCTTGCTGCACTGGTTTGGTTCCGGTCGGGCCAAAAACCTAGGACTAGTTCGCGAAAGTAGGTTTTGTGAAAAAACCCAAATACCCGAAAATTTTCCCAGGGTGACGAGCAAATCCGAGGCATGCACCTGGTCCGCCTCGAGCCAAGGAATCCAACGATATAAGACACTTGAGCCTACGCCTCACGGTTGATGAGTTATGAGCCGTTTCGTACTTTTGACCGCTGTAGCGCCCCCGTCAGGCCGATCGGGGCGGGCCTTGGTGACGCTGTAGGCGGTGTGAGTACTATCAGCCCCCAAAGTTTCAAGTCTCTACGACTTACGGTTTGGTCTGCCCGATCAGTTTTATGTCTGAATGTTGCATCATGGGAAAATTAACAATAACAATAGGGTTTCAGCACTTCGTGCTTGAACCCCTAATAAGTGGCTAAAAAAGGGCCACAAAAAGGCCTCAAAAAAAAAAACTATAGGGTCTAGGCACTTGCCGCTTGCGCTGCTGCGTTCCAAAAACTTTATCAAGCCTTTTAACGTGTGCCTCGGAGAGGAAAAAGTATGTTTTTTGCCCTTTTAGCTCATTTATCATGGAAATGTGGTGAATTTTTTTTTTACCTTTTCAACTGTGACACCTCCACTGATGGCCCGATCTCCATAAAAGTTTGCACGCTTCTTTAGAATAATATGGCGCATGTGCTCAGCTAATTTGGTGAAGTGCTGCTCTTTTTTCCCCCATTTTTCAGTCATTTAAATGTCATTTTGCATAGGATAATACAGAGGCCTTCTCACCTTTATGACAGTTAAAGCGCCCCACCAATGGCCCGACGTCCGTGAAAGTTTCCAAGCTTCTTTAGGATCACGTGACGCATGCGCATGCCCGATTTTGTGAGGTTGTATGCAAATCAGACAGCAAGATGGCCGCTTTCAGCCATTTCATGGGATTTGCCATAGAAATGCATCATTTTGACACCCTTTTAACAGTTATAGCGCCACCAAGTGGCCAGTCGCCACGTCCTTTTTCACGCGACCACAGAATGAGCTCGTACATACGCGTGCTGAGTTTGGTGCAAAAATCGCGTTCCGTTCACGAGTTATAGCCAATTAAGCAAAATGGGCTCCTCCCACTTCAAACGTTTTGGCGGCCCTTAGGGACCGTGAGCCCAAATTTTCACTTTTTTTTGATAATTATTGACATTCGGACTCCAGAGAATCTTGCTGCACTGGTTTGGTTCCGGTCGGGCCAAAAACCTAGGACTAGTTCGCGAAAGTAGGTTTTGTGAAAAAACCCAAATACCCGAAAATTTTCCCAGGGTGACGAGCAAATCCGAGGCATGCACCTGGTCCGCCTCGAGCCAAGGAATCCAACGATATAAGACACTTGAGCCTACGCCTCACGGTTGATGAGTTATGAGCCGTTTCGTACTTTTGACCGCTGTAGCGCCCCCGTCAGGCCGATCGGGGCGGGCCTTGGTGACGCTGTAGGCGGTGTGAGTACTATCAGCCCCCAAAGTTTCAAGTCTCTACGACTTACGGTTTGGTCTGCCCGATCAGTTTTATGTCTGAATGTTGCATCATGGGAAAATTAACAATAACAATAGGGTTTCAGCACTTCGTGCTTGAACCCCTAATAAGTGGCTAAAAAAGGGCCACAAAAAGGCCTCAAAAAAAAAAACTATAGGGTCTAGGCACTTGCCGCTTGCGCTGCTGCGTTCCAAAAACTTTATCAAGCCTTTTAACGTGTGCCTCGGAGAGGAAAAAGTATGTTTTTTGCCCTTTTAGCTCATTTATCATGGAAATGTGGTGAATTTTTTTTTTACCTTTTCAACTGTGACACCTCCACTGATGGCCCGATCTCCATAAAAGTTTGCACGCTTCTTTAGAATAATATGGCGCATGTGCTCAGCTAATTTGGTGAAGTGCTGCTCTTTTTTCCCCCATTTTTCAGTCATTTAAATGTCATTTTGCATAGGATAATACAGAGGCCTTCTCACCTTTATGACAGTTAAAGCGCCCCACCAATGGCCCGACGTCCGTGAAAGTTTCCAAGCTTCTTTAGGATCACGTGACGCATGCGCATGCCCGATTTTGTGAGGTTGTATGCAAATCAGACAGCAAGATGGCCGCTTTCAGCCATTTCATGGGATTTGCCATAGAAATGCATCATTTTGACACCCTTTTAACAGTTATAGCGCCACCAAGTGGCCAGTCGCCACGTCCTTTTTCACGCGACCACAGAATGAGCTCGTACATACGCGTGCTGAGTTTGGTGCAAAAATCGCGTTCCGTTCACGAGTTATAGCCAATTAAGCAAAATGGGCTCCTCCCACTTCAAACGTTTTGGCGGCCCTTAGGGACCGTGAGCCCAAATTTTCACTTTTTTTTGATAATTATTGACATTCGGACTCCAGAGAATCTTGCTGCACTGGTTTGGTTCCGGTCGGGCCAAAAACCTAGGACTAGTTCGCGAAAGTAGGTTTTGTGAAAAAACCCAAATACCCGAAAATTTTCCCAGGGTGACGAGCAAATCCGAGGCATGCACCTGGTCCGCCTCGAGCCAAGGAATCCAACGATATAAGACACTTGAGCCTACGCCTCACGGTTGATGAGTTATGAGCCGTTTCGTACTTTTGACCGCTGTAGCGCCCCCGTCAGGCCGATCGGGGCGGGCCTTGGTGACGCTGTAGGCGGTGTGAGTACTATCAGCCCCCAAAGTTTCAAGTCTCTACGACTTACGGTTTGGTCTGCCCGATCAGTTTTATGTCTGAATGTTGCATCATGGGAAAATTAACAATAACAATAGGGTTTCAGCACTTCGTGCTTGAACCCCTAATAAGTGGCTAAAAAAGGGCCACAAAAAGGCCTCAAAAAAAAAAACTATAGGGTCTAGGCACTTGCCGCTTGCGCTGCTGCGTTCCAAAAACTTTATCAAGCCTTTTAACGTGTGCCTCGGAGAGGAAAAAGTATGTTTTTTGCCCTTTTAGCTCATTTATCATGGAAATGTGGTGAATTTTTTTTTTACCTTTTCAACTGTGACACCTCCACTGATGGCCCGATCTCCATAAAAGTTTGCACGCTTCTTTAGAATAATATGGCGCATGTGCTCAGCTAATTTGGTGAAGTGCTGCTCTTTTTTCCCCCATTTTTCAGTCATTTAAATGTCATTTTGCATAGGATAATACAGAGGCCTTCTCACCTTTATGACAGTTAAAGCGCCCCACCAATGGCCCGACGTCCGTGAAAGTTTCCAAGCTTCTTTAGGATCACGTGACGCATGCGCATGCCCGATTTTGTGAGGTTGTATGCAAATCAGACAGCAAGATGGCCGCTTTCAGCCATTTCATGGGATTTGCCATAGAAATGCATCATTTTGACACCCTTTTAACAGTTATAGCGCCACCAAGTGGCCAGTCGCCACGTCCTTTTTCACGCGACCACAGAATGAGCTCGTACATACGCGTGCTGAGTTTGGTGCAAAAATCGCGTTCCGTTCACGAGTTATAGCCAATTAAGCAAAATGGGCTCCTCCCACTTCAAACGTTTTGGCGGCCCTTAGGGACCGTGAGCCCAAATTTTCACTTTTTTTTGATAATTATTGACATTCGGACTCCAGAGAATCTTGCTGCACTGGTTTGGTTCCGGTCGGGCCAAAAACCTAGGACTAGTTCGCGAAAGTAGGTTTTGTGAAAAAACCCAAATACCCGAAAATTTTCCCAGGGTGACGAGCAAATCCGAGGCATGCACCTGGTCCGCCTCGAGCCAAGGAATCCAACGATATAAGACACTTGAGCCTACGCCTCACGGTTGATGAGTTATGAGCCGTTTCGTACTTTTGACCGCTGTAGCGCCCCCGTCAGGCCGATCGGGGCGGGCCTTGGTGACGCTGTAGGCGGTGTGAGTACTATCAGCCCCCAAAGTTTCAAGTCTCTACGACTTACGGTTTGGTCTGCCCGATCAGTTTTATGTCTGAATGTTGCATCATGGGAAAATTAACAATAACAATAGGGTTTCAGCACTTCGTGCTTGAACCCCTAATAAGTGGCTAAAAAAGGGCCACAAAAAGGCCTCAAAAAAAAAAACTATAGGGTCTAGGCACTTGCCGCTTGCGCTGCTGCGTTCCAAAAACTTTATCAAGCCTTTTAACGTGTGCCTCGGAGAGGAAAAAGTATGTTTTTTGCCCTTTTAGCTCATTTATCATGGAAATGTGGTGAATTTTTTTTTTACCTTTTCAACTGTGACACCTCCACTGATGGCCCGATCTCCATAAAAGTTTGCACGCTTCTTTAGAATAATATGGCGCATGTGCTCAGCTAATTTGGTGAAGTGCTGCTCTTTTTTCCCCCATTTTTCAGTCATTTAAATGTCATTTTGCATAGGATAATACAGAGGCCTTCTCACCTTTATGACAGTTAAAGCGCCCCACCAATGGCCCGACGTCCGTGAAAGTTTCCAAGCTTCTTTAGGATCACGTGACGCATGCGCATGCCCGATTTTGTGAGGTTGTATGCAAATCAGACAGCAAGATGGCCGCTTTCAGCCATTTCATGGGATTTGCCATAGAAATGCATCATTTTGACACCCTTTTAACAGTTATAGCGCCACCAAGTGGCCAGTCGCCACGTCCTTTTTCACGCGACCACAGAATGAGCTCGTACATACGCGTGCTGAGTTTGGTGCAAAAATCGCGTTCCGTTCACGAGTTATAGCCAATTAAGCAAAATGGGCTCCTCCCACTTCAAACGTTTTGGCGGCCCTTAGGGACCGTGAGCCCAAATTTTCACTTTTTTTTGATAATTATTGACATTCGGACTCCAGAGAATCTTGCTGCACTGGTTTGGTTCCGGTCGGGCCAAAAACCTAGGACTAGTTCGCGAAAGTAGGTTTTGTGAAAAAACCCAAATACCCGAAAATTTTCCCAGGGTGACGAGCAAATCCGAGGCATGCACCTGGTCCGCCTCGAGCCAAGGAATCCAACGATATAAGACACTTGAGCCTACGCCTCACGGTTGATGAGTTATGAGCCGTTTCGTACTTTTGACCGCTGTAGCGCCCCCGTCAGGCCGATCGGGGCGGGCCTTGGTGACGCTGTAGGCGGTGTGAGTACTATCAGCCCCCAAAGTTTCAAGTCTCTACGACTTACGGTTTGGTCTGCCCGATCAGTTTTATGTCTGAATGTTGCATCATGGGAAAATTAACAATAACAATAGGGTTTCAGCACTTCGTGCTTGAACCCCTAATAAGTGGCTAAAAAAGGGCCACAAAAAGGCCTCAAAAAAAAAAACTATAGGGTCTAGGCACTTGCCGCTTGCGCTGCTGCGTTCCAAAAACTTTATCAAGCCTTTTAACGTGTGCCTCGGAGAGGAAAAAGTATGTTTTTTGCCCTTTTAGCTCATTTATCATGGAAATGTGGTGAATTTTTTTTTTACCTTTTCAACTGTGACACCTCCACTGATGGCCCGATCTCCATAAAAGTTTGCACGCTTCTTTAGAATAATATGGCGCATGTGCTCAGCTAATTTGGTGAAGTGCTGCTCTTTTTTCCCCCATTTTTCAGTCATTTAAATGTCATTTTGCATAGGATAATACAGAGGCCTTCTCACCTTTATGACAGTTAAAGCGCCCCACCAATGGCCCGACGTCCGTGAAAGTTTCCAAGCTTCTTTAGGATCACGTGACGCATGCGCATGCCCGATTTTGTGAGGTTGTATGCAAATCAGACAGCAAGATGGCCGCTTTCAGCCATTTCATGGGATTTGCCATAGAAATGCATCATTTTGACACCCTTTTAACAGTTATAGCGCCACCAAGTGGCCAGTCGCCACGTCCTTTTTCACGCGACCACAGAATGAGCTCGTACATACGCGTGCTGAGTTTGGTGCAAAAATCGCGTTCCGTTCACGAGTTATAGCCAATTAAGCAAAATGGGCTCCTCCCACTTCAAACGTTTTGGCGGCCCTTAGGGACCGTGAGCCCAAATTTTCACTTTTTTTTGATAATTATTGACATTCGGACTCCAGAGAATCTTGCTGCACTGGTTTGGTTCCGGTCGGGCCAAAAACCTAGGACTAGTTCGCGAAAGTAGGTTTTGTGAAAAAACCCAAATACCCGAAAATTTTCCCAGGGTGACGAGCAAATCCGAGGCATGCACCTGGTCCGCCTCGAGCCAAGGAATCCAACGATATAAGACACTTGAGCCTACGCCTCACGGTTGATGAGTTATGAGCCGTTTCGTACTTTTGACCGCTGTAGCGCCCCCGTCAGGCCGATCGGGGCGGGCCTTGGTGACGCTGTAGGCGGTGTGAGTACTATCAGCCCCCAAAGTTTCAAGTCTCTACGACTTACGGTTTGGTCTGCCCGATCAGTTTTATGTCTGAATGTTGCATCATGGGAAAATTAACAATAACAATAGGGTTTCAGCACTTCGTGCTTGAACCCCTAATAAGTGGCTAAAAAAGGGCCACAAAAAGGCCTCAAAAAAAAAAACTATAGGGTCTAGGCACTTGCCGCTTGCGCTGCTGCGTTCCAAAAACTTTATCAAGCCTTTTAACGTGTGCCTCGGAGAGGAAAAAGTATGTTTTTTGCCCTTTTAGCTCATTTATCATGGAAATGTGGTGAATTTTTTTTTTACCTTTTCAACTGTGACACCTCCACTGATGGCCCGATCTCCATAAAAGTTTGCACGCTTCTTTAGAATAATATGGCGCATGTGCTCAGCTAATTTGGTGAAGTGCTGCTCTTTTTTCCCCCATTTTTCAGTCATTTAAATGTCATTTTGCATAGGATAATACAGAGGCCTTCTCACCTTTATGACAGTTAAAGCGCCCCACCAATGGCCCGACGTCCGTGAAAGTTTCCAAGCTTCTTTAGGATCACGTGACGCATGCGCATGCCCGATTTTGTGAGGTTGTATGCAAATCAGACAGCAAGATGGCCGCTTTCAGCCATTTCATGGGATTTGCCATAGAAATGCATCATTTTGACACCCTTTTAACAGTTATAGCGCCACCAAGTGGCCAGTCGCCACGTCCTTTTTCACGCGACCACAGAATGAGCTCGTACATACGCGTGCTGAGTTTGGTGCAAAAATCGCGTTCCGTTCACGAGTTATAGCCAATTAAGCAAAATGGGCTCCTCCCACTTCAAACGTTTTGGCGGCCCTTAGGGACCGTGAGCCCAAATTTTCACTTTTTTTTGATAATTATTGACATTCGGACTCCAGAGAATCTTGCTGCACTGGTTTGGTTCCGGTCGGGCCAAAAACCTAGGACTAGTTCGCGAAAGTAGGTTTTGTGAAAAAACCCAAATACCCGAAAATTTTCCCAGGGTGACGAGCAAATCCGAGGCATGCACCTGGTCCGCCTCGAGCCAAGGAATCCAACGATATAAGACACTTGAGCCTACGCCTCACGGTTGATGAGTTATGAGCCGTTTCGTACTTTTGACCGCTGTAGCGCCCCCGTCAGGCCGATCGGGGCGGGCCTTGGTGACGCTGTAGGCGGTGTGAGTACTATCAGCCCCCAAAGTTTCAAGTCTCTACGACTTACGGTTTGGTCTGCCCGATCAGTTTTATGTCTGAATGTTGCATCATGGGAAAATTAACAATAACAATAGGGTTTCAGCACTTCGTGCTTGAACCCCTAATAAGTGGCTAAAAAAGGGCCACAAAAAGGCCTCAAAAAAAAAAACTATAGGGTCTAGGCACTTGCCGCTTGCGCTGCTGCGTTCCAAAAACTTTATCAAGCCTTTTAACGTGTGCCTCGGAGAGGAAAAAGTATGTTTTTTGCCCTTTTAGCTCATTTATCATGGAAATGTGGTGAATTTTTTTTTTACCTTTTCAACTGTGACACCTCCACTGATGGCCCGATCTCCATAAAAGTTTGCACGCTTCTTTAGAATAATATGGCGCATGTGCTCAGCTAATTTGGTGAAGTGCTGCTCTTTTTTCCCCCATTTTTCAGTCATTTAAATGTCATTTTGCATAGGATAATACAGAGGCCTTCTCACCTTTATGACAGTTAAAGCGCCCCACCAATGGCCCGACGTCCGTGAAAGTTTCCAAGCTTCTTTAGGATCACGTGACGCATGCGCATGCCCGATTTTGTGAGGTTGTATGCAAATCAGACAGCAAGATGGCCGCTTTCAGCCATTTCATGGGATTTGCCATAGAAATGCATCATTTTGACACCCTTTTAACAGTTATAGCGCCACCAAGTGGCCAGTCGCCACGTCCTTTTTCACGCGACCACAGAATGAGCTCGTACATACGCGTGCTGAGTTTGGTGCAAAAATCGCGTTCCGTTCACGAGTTATAGCCAATTAAGCAAAATGGGCTCCTCCCACTTCAAACGTTTTGGCGGCCCTTAGGGACCGTGAGCCCAAATTTTCACTTTTTTTTGATAATTATTGACATTCGGACTCCAGAGAATCTTGCTGCACTGGTTTGGTTCCGGTCGGGCCAAAAACCTAGGACTAGTTCGCGAAAGTAGGTTTTGTGAAAAAACCCAAATACCCGAAAATTTTCCCAGGGTGACGAGCAAATCCGAGGCATGCACCTGGTCCGCCTCGAGCCAAGGAATCCAACGATATAAGACACTTGAGCCTACGCCTCACGGTTGATGAGTTATGAGCCGTTTCGTACTTTTGACCGCTGTAGCGCCCCCGTCAGGCCGATCGGGGCGGGCCTTGGTGACGCTGTAGGCGGTGTGAGTACTATCAGCCCCCAAAGTTTCAAGTCTCTACGACTTACGGTTTGGTCTGCCCGATCAGTTTTATGTCTGAATGTTGCATCATGGGAAAATTAACAATAACAATAGGGTTTCAGCACTTCGTGCTTGAACCCCTAATAAGTGGCTAAAAAAGGGCCACAAAAAGGCCTCAAAAAAAAAAACTATAGGGTCTAGGCACTTGCCGCTTGCGCTGCTGCGTTCCAAAAACTTTATCAAGCCTTTTAACGTGTGCCTCGGAGAGGAAAAAGTATGTTTTTTGCCCTTTTAGCTCATTTATCATGGAAATGTGGTGAATTTTTTTTTTACCTTTTCAACTGTGACACCTCCACTGATGGCCCGATCTCCATAAAAGTTTGCACGCTTCTTTAGAATAATATGGCGCATGTGCTCAGCTAATTTGGTGAAGTGCTGCTCTTTTTTCCCCCATTTTTCAGTCATTTAAATGTCATTTTGCATAGGATAATACAGAGGCCTTCTCACCTTTATGACAGTTAAAGCGCCCCACCAATGGCCCGACGTCCGTGAAAGTTTCCAAGCTTCTTTAGGATCACGTGACGCATGCGCATGCCCGATTTTGTGAGGTTGTATGCAAATCAGACAGCAAGATGGCCGCTTTCAGCCATTTCATGGGATTTGCCATAGAAATGCATCATTTTGACACCCTTTTAACAGTTATAGCGCCACCAAGTGGCCAGTCGCCACGTCCTTTTTCACGCGACCACAGAATGAGCTCGTACATACGCGTGCTGAGTTTGGTGCAAAAATCGCGTTCCGTTCACGAGTTATAGCCAATTAAGCAAAATGGGCTCCTCCCACTTCAAACGTTTTGGCGGCCCTTAGGGACCGTGAGCCCAAATTTTCACTTTTTTTTGATAATTATTGACATTCGGACTCCAGAGAATCTTGCTGCACTGGTTTGGTTCCGGTCGGGCCAAAAACCTAGGACTAGTTCGCGAAAGTAGGTTTTGTGAAAAAACCCAAATACCCGAAAATTTTCCCAGGGTGACGAGCAAATCCGAGGCATGCACCTGGTCCGCCTCGAGCCAAGGAATCCAACGATATAAGACACTTGAGCCTACGCCTCACGGTTGATGAGTTATGAGCCGTTTCGTACTTTTGACCGCTGTAGCGCCCCCGTCAGGCCGATCGGGGCGGGCCTTGGTGACGCTGTAGGCGGTGTGAGTACTATCAGCCCCCAAAGTTTCAAGTCTCTACGACTTACGGTTTGGTCTGCCCGATCAGTTTTATGTCTGAATGTTGCATCATGGGAAAATTAACAATAACAATAGGGTTTCAGCACTTCGTGCTTGAACCCCTAATAAGTGGCTAAAAAAGGGCCACAAAAAGGCCTCAAAAAAAAAAACTATAGGGTCTAGGCACTTGCCGCTTGCGCTGCTGCGTTCCAAAAACTTTATCAAGCCTTTTAACGTGTGCCTCGGAGAGGAAAAAGTATGTTTTTTGCCCTTTTAGCTCATTTATCATGGAAATGTGGTGAATTTTTTTTTTACCTTTTCAACTGTGACACCTCCACTGATGGCCCGATCTCCATAAAAGTTTGCACGCTTCTTTAGAATAATATGGCGCATGTGCTCAGCTAATTTGGTGAAGTGCTGCTCTTTTTTCCCCCATTTTTCAGTCATTTAAATGTCATTTTGCATAGGATAATACAGAGGCCTTCTCACCTTTATGACAGTTAAAGCGCCCCACCAATGGCCCGACGTCCGTGAAAGTTTCCAAGCTTCTTTAGGATCACGTGACGCATGCGCATGCCCGATTTTGTGAGGTTGTATGCAAATCAGACAGCAAGATGGCCGCTTTCAGCCATTTCATGGGATTTGCCATAGAAATGCATCATTTTGACACCCTTTTAACAGTTATAGCGCCACCAAGTGGCCAGTCGCCACGTCCTTTTTCACGCGACCACAGAATGAGCTCGTACATACGCGTGCTGAGTTTGGTGCAAAAATCGCGTTCCGTTCACGAGTTATAGCCAATTAAGCAAAATGGGCTCCTCCCACTTCAAACGTTTTGGCGGCCCTTAGGGACCGTGAGCCCAAATTTTCACTTTTTTTTGATAATTATTGACATTCGGACTCCAGAGAATCTTGCTGCACTGGTTTGGTTCCGGTCGGGCCAAAAACCTAGGACTAGTTCGCGAAAGTAGGTTTTGTGAAAAAACCCAAATACCCGAAAATTTTCCCAGGGTGACGAGCAAATCCGAGGCATGCACCTGGTCCGCCTCGAGCCAAGGAATCCAACGATATAAGACACTTGAGCCTACGCCTCACGGTTGATGAGTTATGAGCCGTTTCGTACTTTTGACCGCTGTAGCGCCCCCGTCAGGCCGATCGGGGCGGGCCTTGGTGACGCTGTAGGCGGTGTGAGTACTATCAGCCCCCAAAGTTTCAAGTCTCTACGACTTACGGTTTGGTCTGCCCGATCAGTTTTATGTCTGAATGTTGCATCATGGGAAAATTAACAATAACAATAGGGTTTCAGCACTTCGTGCTTGAACCCCTAATAAGTGGCTAAAAAAGGGCCACAAAAAGGCCTCAAAAAAAAAAACTATAGGGTCTAGGCACTTGCCGCTTGCGCTGCTGCGTTCCAAAAACTTTATCAAGCCTTTTAACGTGTGCCTCGGAGAGGAAAAAGTATGTTTTTTGCCCTTTTAGCTCATTTATCATGGAAATGTGGTGAATTTTTTTTTTACCTTTTCAACTGTGACACCTCCACTGATGGCCCGATCTCCATAAAAGTTTGCACGCTTCTTTAGAATAATATGGCGCATGTGCTCAGCTAATTTGGTGAAGTGCTGCTCTTTTTTCCCCCATTTTTCAGTCATTTAAATGTCATTTTGCATAGGATAATACAGAGGCCTTCTCACCTTTATGACAGTTAAAGCGCCCCACCAATGGCCCGACGTCCGTGAAAGTTTCCAAGCTTCTTTAGGATCACGTGACGCATGCGCATGCCCGATTTTGTGAGGTTGTATGCAAATCAGACAGCAAGATGGCCGCTTTCAGCCATTTCATGGGATTTGCCATAGAAATGCATCATTTTGACACCCTTTTAACAGTTATAGCGCCACCAAGTGGCCAGTCGCCACGTCCTTTTTCACGCGACCACAGAATGAGCTCGTACATACGCGTGCTGAGTTTGGTGCAAAAATCGCGTTCCGTTCACGAGTTATAGCCAATTAAGCAAAATGGGCTCCTCCCACTTCAAACGTTTTGGCGGCCCTTAGGGACCGTGAGCCCAAATTTTCACTTTTTTTTGATAATTATTGACATTCGGACTCCAGAGAATCTTGCTGCACTGGTTTGGTTCCGGTCGGGCCAAAAACCTAGGACTAGTTCGCGAAAGTAGGTTTTGTGAAAAAACCCAAATACCCGAAAATTTTCCCAGGGTGACGAGCAAATCCGAGGCATGCACCTGGTCCGCCTCGAGCCAAGGAATCCAACGATATAAGACACTTGAGCCTACGCCTCACGGTTGATGAGTTATGAGCCGTTTCGTACTTTTGACCGCTGTAGCGCCCCCGTCAGGCCGATCGGGGCGGGCCTTGGTGACGCTGTAGGCGGTGTGAGTACTATCAGCCCCCAAAGTTTCAAGTCTCTACGACTTACGGTTTGGTCTGCCCGATCAGTTTTATGTCTGAATGTTGCATCATGGGAAAATTAACAATAACAATAGGGTTTCAGCACTTCGTGCTTGAACCCCTAATAATAATAAAAATCAGCACAATTACAATAGGGTTTCAGCATTTCATGCTTGAACCCCTAAAAATCAGCACGATTACAATAGGGTTTCAGCATTTCATGCTTGAACCCCTAATAAGAAGAGACGTTTTGGACAGTTATAGCGCCACCTATTGTCCGATCTTCACGAAACTTGGCATGCTTCTTCACCATGTTCTGACACATATGCTCATCGATTTTTGTGAAGTTTGGGGTTTTCCCTTAGGTTGTATAGGCTTTTGAGTGTTTTTATGTCCCACCCCTTTCCTAAATGACCCTGTTACAGCCAGGCCAATGCAAAAGTTCAACTTTTTTTCAATAATTATTGATCTAGAGAGTCCAGAGAATTGTCCTAGACTGGTCTGGTCTGGATTGGGCCAAAAACCAGGGACTAGTTGGCCAAAGTAGGTTTTGGACTAAAGTGCCCATATAAATTTTTTTTTTGCTCGTAGGCGAATTTGGAGATAGCCATCTTGTCCGTCTGGAGCCAGGGATCACAGTGATGCTAAAATTGAGATTCTAGGACAAACTGTCTAGGAGTTATGAGCAATTTAGTAAATGTGGTCATTATAGCTCCACCTATGGGCCAATCTGGGCCATACTTTGATAGGTTCTCCCCAAATTGAGGACTACCATTTGGCCAAGTTTCAAAGCTCCAGCTCTTACGGTTTGGGCTGCACGATGCGTTTTAGGGCGGAATAATAATAATAATAATAACAAGCAGCATTTATCGGGGTTCAAGCAGTTAAGGCCTTTAAGGCATTTAAGCACAAAAGCATCAAAAGTTATTAAGATTTATTTAGCAAGCATGTAACCACTGACATAATAGATGGAAAAGACCATTTACAGCCAATACAGGCAATTTGCCATGGGATATATATGGTTTTAAAGCTTTTTAACAGTTATAGCGCCACCTATGGTCCGATCTCCATAAAATTGTTTACTGTGACCTCAAATTGAACCCATACACATGTGTACTGAGTTTGGTGAAGATATCTCATTTACTTCTTGAGTTATAGCCATTTGAGTAAAATAGGCTCCTCCCACAACAATTTGCCACATTCTAGAATTATTTAATATGATTCTAGCATGATTTACTATCATATACCATGTTCCAGAATGATTTATTAGGATTCTAGCATGATTTACCTTGATACACCTCATTTCAGTATTATTTACTATGATTTACAATGTTTCTAGCATGATTAACCACATTACTAGCAATTATTTGAAGTGTCAGTGCAAATAAAGTGATTAACACTGACAAAATATGATTGTGTTATAATAGTTATTGCTATATAAGTGATTTTTTTAGTGTGTATTCAAGTATGAATGCAAGCACATGTTGAAATATTTCATTAATAAGTAGAATGGCCAGCAGAGGGTAGTAGAAGACCACTTATTGGCTCACTTTCACTTTAAACCAGTTTTCTGCACTAAAGCAAACCAGTTTATCCATGTTAACTCAATGCATGCTTACACACACACACACACACACACACACACACACACACACACACAGCATAGTTAACCATGATTTACCATGATTTATCACATTACTAGCAATTATTTGAAGTGTCAGTGCAAATAAAGTGATTAACACTGACAAAATATGATTGTGTTATAATAGTTATTGCTATATAAGTGATTTTTAGTGTGTATTCAAGTATAAATGCAAGCACATGTGGAAAAATTTAATTAATAAGTAGAATGGCCAGCAGAGGGCAGTAGAAGACCACTTATTGGCTCACTTTCACTTTAAACCTCATGATTTTCTGCACTAAAGCAAACCAGTGTTTCCATGTTAACTCAATAATGCATACTTGCTACATATGCTACACACAATAATGCTACACACACACACACACACACACACACACACACACACACACACACACACACACACACACACACACACACAAATGTTTCAGTGATATTGGTGTCACATTCACCTTCATCACATTCACCTTCTGTCTTCATCACATTCACCATCTGTCGTCATCACCTGCACCTGCTCCTCATCACCCTCCTCATCATCACCTGCTCCTCATCATCATAACCGTCACCTGTTGTCCTTGTCTTGATCTGTGTATTTAAGTTCCCCTCTCAATCCATTATCATTGTCGGTTATTGTTTGTGCACTAGCACTCTGTTATGTTTGTTTTCATGTTGGAAAATAAAACCTTTGTTATATTTGTACCACACACACACACACACACACACACACACACACACACACACACACACACACACACACACACACACACACACCATCATTTATCATGATTTACCATGGCTGATACCAATACCAATATGAGAAAATGACTATTTTAAACAGCAGGGGGCAGTAAAATACCACTTATTGGCTTAACATGCCATTAATTCATATCATTTTCACCTTTTTAACTGTTATAGAGGCAAATTTTGTCCGATCTGTCTGAAAATTTTCATGCTTGTTCAGGGTGATATTTCACACGTTCTGACTTGTTTTTAAGAAGGTCTGAGCATTGATTAAAGAGATATAGGCTTTCGGGGACACTTGGTAAAGGCCAGATTTTGAAGTGAACCTATTATAGCTATCCAAATGAAGTAGTTCAACTTTTTCTGACAATTATTGATCTAGTGAGTCCAGAGAATTGTATTGTACTAGTTTTGAACATTATGATATGAAAATTATATGATCAGAGATGGAAAAGACCATTTACAGCCAATACAGGCAGTTTACCATAGGAAATATATGATTTTAAAGCTTTTTAACAGTTATAGCGCCACCTATCGTCCGATCTCCATAGAATTTTTCATGCTTGTTAATGATGTTATGTCACATATGCTGACCAATTTTTGTGAAGTTCTGAGTTTTTATTTAGGATTTATAGGCTTTTTAATGTATTTTGACACGCCCATTTTATAAATTACCCTATTACAGCCATCCAAATGCAAAAGTTCAACTTTTTTTTGATAATTATTGATCTAGAGAGTCCAGAGAATTGTCCTAGACTGGTCTGGTTCCGATCGGGCAAAAAACCTAGGACTAGTTCGCAAAAGTAGGTTTTTAACATATTAATGAATAATTAATGAACAGTTTGATTGACAGCAATGGTTCTTGAGGCAAAGTTGTTCAGGATGAGGAGATCTATCAAATGATATGCATATTGTGTGGATATTTGTAACACCACGTGATTACAGAGCCGTAAAACTCGTTAGCGCCAACTAGTGGCCGATTTCTTTCAAAATTCTTACAGACCTTTAGGGCCATGAGCCGAACATGCCCATTGAGTTTCGTTCCGATCGGCCTCCGTTAACCTTGTCTAATAGGTGCTCAAACTTCGTTGGCCGATGGCGGCCATGTTTTTTGAGATACGCCAATGTCCTCATACACATACATGGCACCTTGGACCAAGACACTGCATACCAATTTTCAAGTCAATCGGACTAACGGTCAGGTGGTTATAGCCTGTTTTATGTTTTTTTCATTTTATAGCGCCACCATGAGTCCAATTGTCGCGATTTTTTTACTGTGACCCCAGAGTAAGCTCATACACATGTGTACCAAGTTTGGTGAAGATACCTCATTTACATCGGGAGTTATAGCCATTTTAGTAAAATAGGCCCCTCCCACAACGTACGTTTTGGCGCCCCTTAGCGACCGTGAATCGAAATTTCCACTTTTTTTCGATAATTATTGATATTCAGACTCCAGAGAACATTTCTGCACTGGTTTGGTTCCAATCGGGCAAAAAACCAGGGACTAGTTCGCAAAAGTAGGTTTTTGACAAAATTCAAAATGGCGGAAAATCTATCATGGCGGAAATGAAATCGGAGATATACGTTTTGTTCGTCAGGCATCCAGCTTTCCAATGATATAAGACACTTGAGTCTACGACATACGGTCTAGGAGTTATGAACAGTTTCGCGCTTTTGGTTGCTATAGCGCCACCTATGGGCCAATCGGGGTCATAATCTCTGAACCTTTCCTCGATTTTTGTACTACCATCTGTCAAAGTTTCAAAGTTCCAGCTCTTACGGTTTGGGCTGCACGATGCGTTTTACGGCGGAATAATAATAATAATAATAATTAAAGCTGCAAGCAGCATTTATCGGGGTTCAAGCAGTTAAGGCCTTTAAGACCTTTAAGCACAAAAGCATCAAAAGTTATTAAGTTTTATTTAGCAAGCATTTAACCACTGACATATATGACTCCAACGTCACAGTCAGTGTTATGCTGGGATTCACTCATTTTTCAGCGGTCTTTTGCAAACAGGAGATTTACACATGAAGGAGAAAACAATGGTGTTTGAGGCTCACGGTATGTCAGTTCCATGTCCAGAACTCTTATCATTCAACTATGCCAAGATAAATACAGTTTTCAATTGTATGGCACTTTAAATAGATGATTAGTAATGTAATGCTTACTTGCAGTCTGAAATGGCTTTAACAAAAGAAGAAAAATATTCTTAGATTTCTGTTCATTCTAATCATGTACAAATAAAGTAGCACAGTAAGATTACATTTATTTGAATGCATTAGTGAGTGTGTGATTGTGCTGTGTGTGCAGCTTATCAATACTAAAAGTGAAGGTGTAGTTGATATCTTTGGTGATAATATCTGTAATCATAAAAAACAAAAACAATTAAGAAATAAAGAATTAAAATTACAAATAATATTCTATTAAGATATGAGTTACAATAACATGATTTGTAATAGTAATAATATCAATAATATATGCACAATACACACAGTTTAGACTATCAGGTCTGTGTTTTACAAAAACATTAGTATTGCAGCCAATGTGAGTCTGTGGGATTTATAAACAGACAAAATATGATTTGAAATGTTATTTTAATGATTTTATTAAGTTTAAACAATATTTCAAATGGGAAAAAAAAATGAAAAATAATATTTTAGTGGGTAGAATGAACCAATGAGTGTTCTTCTTCTGGTGGTTAAAATGTAAATGAAAACAATAATACTTAAACAATAATACTTAATACACTAACCATGCTTGAACACACACATGCACACACATTTTGTTGTAGATGTAGATATTTAAAATAAAAGATAGGTAACAAAATGATAATTGCAAATCTCCTCTGTATAACACCATTTTCAGATTTCAAATTAATCACTGAGAGGCAGAATTGTTCAAACTGAGAGCTCAGTACAAATGAAGTGATAAACTTTGACAAAACATGATTGTGTTATAATAGGTGATTTTCATGCAAGTAATTTTATATAGTCCAAAACTTAATGCAAAAGCACAGATGAAAATATTTTATTAAGTAGAATGTCCTGCAGAGGGCAGTAGAAGACCACTAATTGACTCACTTTCATTTGAAAGACTTTTTTATCCACCAGTAAAACAAAGCAGTTTCTCCATGTTCTTTCCATTAAGCATGCTTACACACACAGACACACACACAGACACAAACACATCCACACACACAAAGACAAATGTTTTCAATGTTTTTAGGATGTGATATTGTGAAAATATCTTCATCTCCTCATCCTGAACAACTTTGACTCAAGAATTACTAATGTCAATCAAACCGTTCATAATCATAATAAAATATATATATATATATATATATACAAATATCATAAAAAAAAAAAAACATCATAATAAAAAAAGATTGCTTCTTAAAGCATTTGTTTATTTCCCAATACTGAAAGCGAATTAAAAGATCATGCGTAATCCTGCTGCTCCCTCTAGTGGACAACAGTGGAATTACAGTCTCCATCTTACAGTTGAAGTGTTTGAATGAATGAATGGGAATTTGGTTTTTCACTTATATCTCGGGAACCAGAAGGCGAAAAATTCTGAAACTCAGAGCATAGATAGTGCTTGAGGAGTCCTGTTGAATGAGACCATCGCAGTGTTTTTGGGCGATTGGGCCCGGGAGTTATGAGGCATATTATTTTGGGGCTTTTATCTCTGGAATGCCCAGGGCAAATTACACCACATTTGAATCGATGCTAGCCAAGGACGCGCCCTTTCCAACGAGCTCTCACACAAGGTTCGGGGTGGTCTGGGTCGGGAGTTACGGGCGTTCAAAGTCGGGGTCCCGCGGACTAACGATCCGCGGGGGGGGGGGGGGCGCTCCCGAGGCCCGCGACCATACGTTTCGATCAAGAGCCCGGAGACGTCCTTACCATCAAAATTTGAACGCGCAGCGACTTTCCGTTTTCGAGTTATGAGTGAATTTGTACTGGGGGGGCGTGGCCTAAATGGCGGCCTCCGTTTTTACTTTCGTTTCTGGATTCCATTCATTAATGTGACACAATTGTCAATAGTAATACTTCAATAGATGAGTTTTGACAAAATATGATTGTAAATGTTAAAATAATGATTTTATAAAGTCTAAATATGAATTATATAGCAATATTAGGGAGTAGTATGATGAAATGACAGCAGGGGGCAGTACAATACCACTTATTGGCTTAATATGCCATGTTATATATTTTTTTACATTTTTAACTGTTATAGAGGCAAATTTTGTCCGATCTGTCTGAAATTTTTCATACTTCTTAAGAGTCACATGTTCTGACTTGTTTTTATTAAAGAGATATAGGCTTTTGGAGACACTTGGTCAAGGCTACATATTGAAGTGACACTATTATAGCCATCCAAATGAAGAAGTTATACTTTTTCTGATAATTATTGATCTAGAGAGTCCAGAGAATTGCACTGCACTGGTTTTGAACATT
The DNA here is from genome assembly GCF_951802725.1 of Rutilus rutilus. Lineage (NCBI taxonomy): Eukaryota > Metazoa > Chordata > Actinopteri > Cypriniformes > Leuciscidae > Rutilus > Rutilus rutilus. Next base: position 22,628,087 of record NC_140213.1, on the reverse strand, counting down.
ATTATATGAACATTATATGATTATAGATGGAAAATACCATTTACAGCCAATACGGGCAATTTACCATATAATATATGATTTTAAAGCGTTTTAACAGTTATAGCGCCACCTATTGTCCGATCTCCATGAAATGTTGCATGCTTGTTAAGGATGTTATGTCACATATGCTCACCAATTTTTGTGAAGTTCTGAGTTTTTATTTAGGATTTATAGACTTTTTAGTGTATTTTGCCACGCCCATTTTATAAATGACCCTATTACAGCCATTCAAATGCAAAAGTTCAACTTTTTTTCGATAATTATTGATCTAGAGAGTCCAAAGAATTGTCCTAGACTGGTTTGGTTCCGATCGGGCGAAAAACCAGGGACTAGTTCGCAAAAGTAGGTTTTTAACATGTTCGCGAATATTTAATGAACGGTTTGATTGACAGCAATGGTTCTAGAGGCAAAGTTGTTCAGCATAAGCAGATCTATCAAATGATATGCATTTTGTGATGATTATTGTAACACCACGTGATTACAGAGCCGTAAAACTCGTTAGCGCCAACTAGTGGCCGATTTCTTTCAAAATTCTTACAGACCTCTAGGGCCATGAGCCGAACATGCCCATTGAGTTTTGTTCCGATCGGCCTCCGTTAACCTTGTCTAATAGGTGCTCAAACTTCATTGGCCGATGGCGGCCATGTTTTTTGAGATACGCCAATGTCCTCATACACATACATGGCACCTTGGACCAAGACACTGCATACCAATTTTCAAGTCAATCGGACAAACGGTCAGGTGGTTATAGCCTGTTTTATGTTTTTTTCATTTTATAGCGCCACCATGAGGCCAATCGTCGCGATTTTTTTACTGTGACCCCAGATTGAACTCATACACATGTGTACCAAGTTTGGTGAAGATACCTCATTTACATCGGGAGTTATAGCCATTTTAGTAAAATAGGCTCCTCCCACAACGTACGTTTTGGCACCCCTTAGCGACCGTGAATCGAAATTTCCACTTTTTTTCGATAATTATTGATATTCAGACTCCAGACAACATTTCTGCACTGGTTTGGTTCCAATCGGGCAAAAAACCAGGGACTAGTTCGCAAAAGTAGGTTTTTGACAAAATTCAAAATGGCGGAAAATCTATCATGGCGGAAATGAAATCGGAGATATACGTTTTATTCGTCAGGCATCCAGCTTTCCAAGGATATAAGACACTTGAGTCTACGACATACGGTCTAGGAGTTATGAACAGTTTCGCGCTTTTGGTTGCTATAGCGCCACCTATGGGCCAATCGGGGTCATAATCTCTGAACCTTTCCTCGATTTTTGTACTACCATCTGTCAAAGTTTCAAAGTTCCAGCTCTTACGGTTTGGGCTGCACGATGCGTTTTACGGCGGAATAATAATAATAATTAAAGCTGCAAGCAGCATTTATCGGGGTTCAAGCAATTAAGGCCTTTAAGGCCTTTAAGCATAAAAGCATCAAAAGTTATTAAGATTTATTTAGCAAGCATGTAACTACTGACATAATAGATGAAAAAGACCATTTATCCTAGGAAATATATGGTTTTAAAGCTTTTTAACAGTTATAGCGCCACCTTTGGTCCGATCTCCATAAAATTTGGCATGCTTGTTAATGATGTTATTTCACATATGTTCACCAATTTTTGTGAAGTTCTGAGTTTTTATTTATGATTTATAGTTTTTTTTATTTATTTTGCCCCGCCCATTTTATAAATGACCCTATTACAGCCATCCAAATGCAAAAGTTCAACTTTTTTTTGATAATTATTGATCGAGAGAGTCCAGAGAATTGTCCTAGACTGGTCTGGTTCCGATCGGGCGAAAAACCAGGGACTAGTTCGCAAAAGTAGGTTTTTAACATAATTACAAATATTTAATGAACGGTTTGATTGACAGCAATAGTTCTTGAGGCAAAGTTGTTCAGCATGAGCAGATCTATCAAATGATATGCATTTTGTGACAATAAGTGTAACACCACGTGATTACAGAGCCATTAAACTCGTTAGCGCCAACTAGTGGCCGATTTCTTTCAAAATTCTTACAGACCTCTAGGGGCTTGAGCCGAACATGCCCACTGAGTTTCGTTCTGATTGGCCTCCGTTAACCTTGTCTAATAGGTGCTCAAACTTCATTGGCCGATGGCGGCCATGTTTTTCGAGATACACCAATGTCCTCATAGACATACATGGCACCTTGGACCAAGACACTGCGTACCAATTTTCAAGTCAATCGGACAAACGGTCAGGTGGTCATAGCCTGTTTTATGTTTTTTTAATGTTATAGCGCCACCATGTGGCTAATCACCGCGATTTATTTACTGTGACCTTAGATTGACCTCTTACACATGTGTACCAAGTTTGGTGAAGATAACTCATTTACTTCTGGAGTTATAGCCATTTTAGTAAAACTAGCTCCGCCTCCTTCGAACGTTTTGATGCCCCTTAGCAACCGTGGATCGAAATTTTAACTTTTTTTCGATAATTATTGATATTCAGACTCCTGTGAATATTTCTGCACTGGTTTGGTTCCGATCGGGCAAAAAACCAGGGACTAGTTCGCAAAAGTAGGTTTTGGACAAAATCCAAAATGGCGGAAAATTTGCATACCGGAAATGAAATCCTTGAGGCCTTTTTTGTTCGGCTTGACCCAAGGATTCCAAATATATAAGACACTTGAGTCTGTGACAAAGGGTTGATGAGATTTAAGCAAAAATGTGCAATTTTTTTGGTTTTTGCACTGTAGCGCCACCTATTGGCCAATCTAGCTCATATTCTCTGAACCTTTCCTCGATTTTTGTACTACCTTCTGGCCAAGTTTCAAGTCTCTAGCACTTACGGTTTAGGCTGCACGATGCGTTTTAGGGCGGAATAATAATAATAATTAAAGCTGCAAGCAGCATTTATCGGGGTTCAAGCAGTTAAGGCCTTTAAGGACTTTAAGCACAAAAGCATCAAAAGTTGTTAAGTTTTACACCACGTTATTACAGAGCCATAAAACTCATTAGCGCCAACTAGTGGCTGATTTATTTCAAAACTCTTACAGACCTCTAGGGCCATGAGTCGAACATGCCCATCGAGTTTCGTTCCGATTGGCCTCCGTTAATCTTGTCTAATAGGTGCTCAAATTTCATTGGTCGATGGCGGCCATGTTTTTCGAGATACGCCAACGTCCTCATAGACATACATGGCACCTTGGACCAAGACACTGCATACCAATTTTCAAGTCAATTGGACTAACGGTCAGGTGGTTATAGCCTGTTTTATGTTTGGAACATGTTTTGTTCCTCGTGGAGTACCTCTGGAATGCTTCTGCGGAGGTTTATTGTTTTATCCGCAGCAATAAAGTTTGTCGGCGTCCAAATGGATCGCGCTCTGGATCACTAACAGGAATTATTCTCGTCATGTATACACTTAACTTGATGAAAAGCGGGATTGACGCACTGCAAGCAGAGAGATGATTTCTGGCTGCCTCCGCAAAAATTGTCTTCGGCGGACAGCCCGCTGTCTTTGGAACGATTTTAGTACTTTTGCGGCAGACAAACACAAATGTGTTTCTCTTTCTGGATCTTTTCTTTGAAAACAAAACCAAAGGTTAAAAAAAAAAAAGAACAAATGTGAAGCGAGCAATTCTATCCATTTTGACGCCTTTTCATTCATAGCGGTTACCAAGCAACACGATTACGCACCAGCTGCAACTTGATGACACAAGCATACTGCGGTTCGGATACAAATAATATGTGAACAAAAGTCCATCGGGGGCAGGGGGGGAGCAATCGAACTCGGGTTAGGAACAGGCAATCGAACCAAGTGTGAAAGCGCCCTTAGTCTAGTTTTAGTCAATGAAAATTGTATTTTAGTCTCTTTTTAGAAATGCAATTCTATTTAACCCAGTCAATATAGTGTATCACTATGGAAAAATAGCGAAAATAGTGAACAGAAAAGTAACACTCGTCTCATTCGTGGAGGTTGAAAAACAAGTTCTTTCTGACATCCAAGATTTACTGTATTAATTTAAATGCAAAAGAAAAGGCATGAGAGTCAGTTGTTTTGTCAATTTTAAGTTTTAATTTAAAATATTTGTCATTTTAATATAACTATATGGCTAAATATTTTACCACTTGCTAATAAATCTAGATAGAAGTAGTGCATTGAATACATTGTTTAAATTGTGCTTAAATGTGAATTACGACCATTAAAGAGTATGTGTGTACAAAGAGAATCGTAATGCTGACAAAACTTTTTTTCAAATAAAAGTATTTGATAACTTCTGGATTTGAAATAAAAATAGTGAGTATGTGTTTGTGGTTCAGCCGTGGATCAGTTACGCACTGCAAACGCAGCATATGTGAAAGCACTATAGCGAGTGCTGCTCCTGCACCGCATATGCACTGCACACGGAGTATGGGCCCTATCTTGCACCCAGCGCAATTGACTTTGTACACCGACGCATGTATCATTCCTATTTTGCACCCGCGCACAGCGGACTTTTCCCTCCACAGACGCACGTCGGTTAACTAAGAAATACACTTGCGCTCCCGGGGGCGGTTCAGCGCAAAGAGGCGGCGTGTTCCGGCGCAAACGTTCCCTCATGTTATTTTGCACGTTTAGAAAACAATTCCGCCACTAACTGAAAAAATCTAGTTTAAAGTCAGTGGCGCGTTGCACATGTTATTCTTATGCTATTTTAAGGGCGCATGCTTGGCCATAATCAATGTAGCGTGTGCACAACGCGCATACACTTTGATTCTCTCACACAGAAGCAGCTGTTTTCATTTTTGCAAATCATACATTACGATAGATAGATAGATAGATAGATAGATAGATAGATAGATAATTATAAAAGCATACTTCTAGTTTACACATTTACCCAAATTATCATACGCCTGTTTAACCGAAGTTAATTTGGGTGTGTTTCTCCATCCCCAATGTCACTTCTCTGTGTTTTACGGCCCTGACGAGAACGTCGGTCTCCTCGGCTGTGAACCGCTCCTGGCGCGCGTCTGGCAAATCCACCGTTATAATAGGAATCCGCTATAGAATAAGCGTGTCTGCTCTTAAAGGGAATGTGAGATGACGCTCTGATTGGTTTATTTCACGTTACGCCCAAACCACACCTATGAATAATGAAGCTACTTCAGACCAACCCATTTTAGATTTGCGTTGAGCGCAAGAGTCATTTATCCCGCCGGTATAATAGCAACAGCGCCCAAGACCCGGCCACAAAGTTACTTGCGTTTCGCGCTTGATACTTGCGTTTCAGATCGTTAAAATCGGGCCCTATGTGTGAAACGGGCGCCAGACTTAACTTTGTTTGTTGTCGTTTACGTTAACTCACCGCAGCTGCATCTTCTAAATAATGCCGCTAGTGGGGCTTGAGGAAGTGACGTCGTCTGCGCAGTGCGCCCTGATGCAGCCCCTGAAGTGAGACACGGGAAACAGAAATACTGCAAAATAATAATAATAATAATAATAATGTGACTAAACAAGACGAAATAGCGTCATAACATTTCATCTCGTTTTGGTCAACGAAAATGAAGAGACATTTTAACAGTTTTTATTTTGTAAACCACATTTAGTCTCGTTTTTATTCGTCAACAATATTGCATTATACATTTAATTATAGTTATTGTCACATGACCAGCATTTACGTTGCGTCTCGTTTTCGTCACGTGGTTCGTTGACGACAATATTTAGTTATAATTTTTGTTGACGAAAGAAATACTAGTAATCCGATATCGGATCTGACTCAAAAGACAATGTGATTCATCATTCCTTCCAATTAACCACCTTATCTTTGTATAGTAAAATAGTATGTTCAACAACATGAATAACGACGTAGCTGACCAGAGTTCGTGAATCAAATGATTCAGTTTAAAGAGTTGTTCAGACTTCTCTCGATCAGTTCAAGTCTCTCCATTTCAGATGTAAAAAAAAAAAAATTTATTTCACAAATTAAAAGTCCTGTGAGTCCGAAAAACAAAAGAAAATTGTAATTATCCTACCAGTTGATGGTTTCAAATTATGGTTCAAAGTGGAAACCGGTCCATGGGCACTGGTCAGCTAGCCATTTGTGCATATTTAATTGTATTCAATAGGCAGGCGATTCACCTCCACAGGATTATTTATGGCACAAAACAGGATACACTTGCCGATCACGTTCACATAGGAAAAAAAACAGAGAACAAGAAAACGCAGCCTTGGAAAACACAAGGCAAACGTACAATAATTCATTTCTGATTCAACATTTCAGTAACAAATCATATACATGCGCAGTTCAAATGACACATTAATCGAACTTTTCGACAGTTATTTAACACAGACACTCATTAATCACTCAATGGGTCTCATTCATGAAACATTCGTAAATATACGAGTAAATATGTGAGTGATTTAAAGTGGTAAAGGCGACATTCCCGAAAATTCTTCTCCTGATTCAGAAATACTTCGTAAACGTCAGATGTGATAGTGAAATGTGTGTGTGTGTGTTAATGAATTCCAATCAGTTGTAAATGGGACGCGTGTGCACGCTCATTCTCTAAATTACCATAAATCCCACCCATTAAAACCGACTGAAAACTATAGGCTATATGGGCATCATATTATGACACCAAACGAAGGATTTCAACTTGTCTTCTCAAAAACGAATTAAGAAGAGAAATTTCTCAGATGCAGAAATTGAAGTTTATTATCAGAAGTTCATTCAAAACGCCACATTTTGTTTTCAAGCGTACACAGTGGCGTATCAGGCCTAAAAAAAAGGAAGCTTGGCAGCATAGATGCAGTTAATGGAGTTTCATCTGTTAATCGAACAGTCCCAGAAGTGAAAAGAAAATGGTTTGACATGAAGCTTGACTGCATTATTTGTGACTTGCGGACTTGTAAAAGAATAAACAGCTTGAATAAAAAAATAAAATAAAAAAAAACTTGCGGACTTTTGTTCCGTTTGCAGATGGCTCTCGTAATTACTGGCTGTCGTAATAAAAGTAAAAAGAAAAACCGTATGTAATTACTATATATAATATTTGGTAACACTTTACAAGACGGGTGCACTAATAACCATTAATTCATGCTTAACTAATGCACAGATAATCATGTGTTAATGTATGACTCATGAAGAACTAAACCATTAATTAATGATTACTGCATCATGAAGATTCTAAATGATTAATATAAAGTAATATATGAATTGTTATTAATTAAATGTGTCATAATGTATTAATTCATTAATAACTTATTTTATTAACTAAAAGTCTAAATCAATGCGTTAATTACCACAATTGGTCAAGGCAATGTACTTCAACTTCCAGTTGTCTGCTTTAATTAATCATTAACTAATGATTTGCAAATGTATCATTATGTTATGACTTTACTTGTTGAGGCACATGACTATTAACTAATTGTTAAGTAATATGCCATTTTGGTTTGGACATCCACACTAAGCCATGGATTTCAATTTCCAACCATGTACAACCAAGATTTCACTGAGTCCGATGAACTTTGTTGTTCATGGCACAGGACTATGTCAGGTTAACATACACTGAGCACATGCGGTTGAGCTCTGCTATTTCATAACACTGTCTAGACTGGACAAAGACAATAGAACGTCCATTATAGTCAGTGATACTACACTGGATGCGTCGAGACACTACACGACAAAACCCAGTCAGTAAACCGATGCCACACTCTATTACTGACGTACTCTGAGCTCTTGTGCTAGTTCTGTTATGAAGGACAAATGGACTTGTGATGGTCTGTCATGTCCAGGTGTAGACAGCTGGTCTCGTCCAGTTTAAACACAGTGTAACAGCTTCAGGAGTTCAGATTCTGGTGTGCTGATATTTGTGTGTAGCCCAACTTACCCATCCTTCACACACATTCACCAACATTACATTCACTGCATGTGCAAACTGTCAAAACCCATAAATGGCATATTACTTAACAATTAGTTAATAGTCATGTGCCTCAACAAGTAAAGTCATAACATAATGATGCATTTGCAAATCATTAGTTAATGATTAATTAAAGCAGACAACTGGAAGTTGAAGTACATTGCTTTGACCAACTGTGGTAATTAACGCATTCATTTACACTTTTAGTTAATAAAATAAGTTATTAATTAATACATAGACACATTTAATTAATAACAATTAATATATTACTTAATCTATCAATCATTTAGAATCTTTATTAGTTGCTGATGCAGTAATCATTAATTAATGGTTTAGTTCTACATGAGTCATACATTAACACATGATTATCTGTGCATTAGTTAAATATGAATTAATGCAGATTAGTGCACCCGTATTGTAAAGTGTTACCTAATATTTTTTCAAAATGCTGTGTAAATATGTACCCGATTAAGGTGAATTAAAATGCAGCCTTATTAATGAGCAAAACGTTCGGATGTTAAGCGCACTATTTACGCGTGGCTGGGAGCAGTGTAGATTTCTTTCGTACCAACTAACGTTTGGAAAATACGAACATTTTAATGAATCCGAAAATTTACGTCAGAACCACTTTACACACGATTTACACAAAAATTCGTTCTGCTCGTGTTTCATGAATAAGACCCATTGTCTCAACTCATGACACAATGCTCATTGTTATACGTGATAGCTTTAGCCTACGGCTAATTTGTTCAGCTCGCGCTGTGCGGCCTACACTCAGCTCATATCAAATCATTTCTGAAATTGACATATCTTTCATAAGATAACATATGATAAAAAAATGTCACTCACCAAAACGAGATTGCATCACATATTCAATTAAAAAAAGACTATTCAATAAAGATTACCGCTCTGGGATCCACTAAATCTTTACTCCGATTTCCACTTCACCTCTCTCTGACGACAACACTCCAGGCTGAAGCATCCAAAGTTTACAAGTGCACACAATCACAGTTCTCGATAGATTATGATTATCATTTAGTGCAAGGAGTTTCTGGAGAAATGCTCCGTGTCTCATTTGATCTGTTCTCATCTAATTCTCTGTTTATGCTGACAGTGGCAGCGCCTGCGCGACCTGTGGGCGGGCCTTATGAATATGCCGCTTCTGTTGGCTCTCAGAGGTGTCAGTCACAGCAGCACAATCAGTGATTGGATGAATCGTGTGTTATTGCCCAGTGGTGTAATCGAGTGCATCAAGTAAAGGAAAAAAAAAAGAACTGATTGAAAAATATAATTTGTCCAGAACAGAGCGACACGACTCAATTTAAACTGTTATAGAAGAGATAATATACTAAGAATGCACTGGTCTCTCAAGGATTGTCTCTCTGCTTTATTTTATAAGAAATATCTCTGTGTCTAAAGTTCCTAATGTCCTGTACTCTCAACTTTTGTATAATAGTACTAGTCATAATTTTTACACCAGGCATGAATAAAAGGGATGTTTTTTTTATTTCCTGTTTCGTAAACCACTGGAAAAGAACGGACTGTAATGTATAGAGGAATGAAAATATGGAATCATTTAGCCTACCATTGATATCACCCATTTTTACAAGAAAAATTTGTTTAAAAAAAAATATTTAAAGGAACATTTTTACAAGAAAAATTTGTTTTAAAAAAATATTTAAAGGAACATTTAATGGCACAATATATAGTAAATTGTTGATTTCGATATTTGGAATGAATTTTGGGTTAGTGTGTTTCATTGACTTGACTTTTTATTGTTGTTGATTAAATGTAGTTTTGTATTTTTTACTTGTTGGGACCCCAGGAAGAGTAGACACTGCCTAGGTAGTGGCTAATGGGGATCCAAATAAACTAATAAACTTATATCATTGATGGAAAATACCATTTACAGCCAATACAGGCAATTTACTTAGGAACGTTTTTTTGACAGTTATAGCACCACCACGTCTTGCCTGATCTCCACCACTTTTATTAGGTGTCCTTGAAAGGTGCCCATACATGTCAAGTCAAGTCAAGTCAAGTTTATTTGTATAGCGCTTCTCACAATACAGATTGCATCAAAGCAGCTTCACAGCATCAAATCAAAACAATACAACAAAGCTTGTTTCAAGAGGAATTCACTGATTGATAAAACCAAATCAAACATCCCCAAAATATCCCCAACTGAGCAAGCCAAAGGCAACAGTGGCAAGGAACCGAAAAACTCCATCAAGTGACCTAATGGTATCCTAAAACTCCATCAGGTGACCTAATGGAGAAAAAAACCTTGGGAGAACCCAGGCTCAGTCGGGGGCCAGTTCTCCTCTGGCATTTATGAGCTAGAGGCCGGATTGTAGTTTGAACTGTGGGATTATATGAATGCCTGGCCAAAGAGATGCGACTTTAATCTAGTTTTAAACTGGGAGAGCGAGTCTGAGCAACGAACAGTATCAGGAAGACTATTCCAGAGTTTTGGAATGTCTGTCAAATTTGTTGTAAATATAATTTTTTTTATTGAAGTTTAGACACTTCTATTTATGAGAGCATAAAAATGATCCATGGGTGATAATGATTGGATTTTTTTTTTAGTTTTTTTTGTTCCTATCATAATTTTGACATTTTGGCATTATTGTTTAGCTATTTACCTATGTTTTCAAATTTCCTTAGTTTTTTTGTTGTTGTCTCGATCGGACTAACGGCTTTGAAGATAACCACAATTTTTTAAAGCTCTAAATGACACTTACAAAAACCATAAGGCGAAACCTGGCATGTTTGGTATTGTTGGAATCGGCAAGGATTCAGGAGTCTTAGGAGGTCACTCCTGTGAAAAAACACTGGCTTGAAACTTCTAAGGCTCCTTCAAGGCATTGAGCCAATGACGTATACTGAGTTTTGAGATACACCAATGTTCTCATAGACTATCATGGCACCCTGGACAAAGACACTGCGTGCCAATTTTCAGTAGACTAACGGTTGGGTGCGCTTATAGCTATTTTCATGATTTTTTTCACTGTTATAGCACCACCATGTGGCCAATTGTCACGATTTTTTTCATGTCAACTCAGATTGAGCTTATGAACATGTGTCCCAAGTTTAGCGAAAATATCTCTTTCCGCTCACAAGTTTTAACCATTTTATAGCGCCACCAAGTGGCCAATTGTCATGATTTTTTTTCACGTGACCTCAGAATGAGCTCATGAACATGTGTCCCAAGTTTTGCGAAAATATCTCTTTCCGTTCACAAGTTATAACCGTTTTATAGTGCCACCTAGTGGCCAATGGTTGCGATTTTTTTTCAAGTGATCTCAGACTGAGCTCAGGAAGACGTATCCCAAGTTTAGCAAAAAAATCTCTTTCCGTTCACAATTTATAACCGTTTTAGTAAAAGTGGCCCTGGTGCCATCAAATATTTTGGTTCCCCTTATCGATTGTTAATTGAAATTTTGAATTTTTTGGATGATTATTGATTGTCAGACTCCAGAGAATATTCTTGCAGTGGTTTGGTTCTGATCGGACCAAAAACCTAGAAGAAGTTCGCAAAAATAGGTTTTTCAAAAAAATGCAATTTACTCGAAATTGGCGCCTGAAGGGCGAGCAAATCCGAGGCATGCACCTGGTCCGCCTCGAGCCAAGGAATCCAACGATATAAGACACTTGAGCCTACGCCTCACGGTTGATGAGTTATGAGCCGTTTCGTACTTTTGACCGCTGTAGCGCCCCCGTCAGGCCGATCGGGGCGGGCCTTGGTGACGCTGTAGGCGGTGTGAGTACTATCAGCCCCCAAAGTTTCAAGTCTCTACGACTTACGGTTTGGTCTGCCCGATCAGTTTTATGTCTGAATGTTGCATCATGGGAAAATTAACAATAACAATAGGGTTTCAGCACTTCGTGCTTGAACCCCTAATAAGTGGCTAAAAAAGGGCCACAAAAAGGCCTCTAAAAAAAAAACTATAGGGTCTAGGCACTTGCCGCTTGCGCTGCTGCGTTCCAAAAACTTTATCAAGCCTTTTAACGTGTGCCTCGGAGAGGAAAAAGTATGTTTTTTGCCCTTTTAGCTCATTTATCATGGAAATGTGGTGAATGTTTTTTTTACCTTTTAAACTGTGACACCTCCACTGATGGCCCGATCTCCATAAAAGTTTGCACGCTTCTTTAGAATAATATGGCGCATGTGCTCAGCTAATTTGGTGAAGTGCTGCTCTTTTTTCCCCCATTTTTCAGTCATTTAAATGTCATTTTGCATAGGGTAATACAGAGGCCTTCTCACCTTTATGACAGTTAAAGCGCCCCACCAATGGCCCGACGTCCGTGAAAGTTTCCAAGCTTCTTTAGGATCACGTGACGCATGCGCATGCCCGATTTTGTGAGGTTGTATGCAAATCAGACAGCAAGATGGCCGCTTTCAGCCATTTCATGGGATTTGCCATAGAAATGCATCATTTTGACACCCTTTTAACATTTATAGCGCCACCAAGTGGCCAGTCGCCACGTCCTTTTTCACGCGACCACAGAATGAGCTCGTACATACGCGTGCTGAGTTTGGTGCAAAAATCTCGTTCCGTTCACGAGTTATAGCCAATTAAGCAAAATGGGCTCCTCCCACTTCAAACGTTTTGGCGGCCCTTAGGGACCGTGAGCCCAAATTTTCACTTTTTTTTGATAATTATTGACATTCGGACTCCAGAGAATCTTGCTGCACTGGTTTGGTTCCGGTCGGGCCAAAAACCTAGGACTAGTTCGCGAAAGTAGGTTTTGTGAAAAACCCCAAATACCCGAAAATTTTCCCAGGGTGACGAGCAAATCCGAGGCATGCACCTGGTCCGCCTCGAGCCAAGGAATCCAACGATATAAGACACTTGAGCCTACGCCTCACGGTTGATGAGTTATGAGCCGTTTCGTACTTTTGACCGCTGTAGCGCCCCCGTCAGGCCGATCGGGGCGGGCCTTGGTGACGCTGTAGGCGGTGTGAGTACTATCAGCCCCCAAAGTTTCAAGTCTCTACGACTTACGGTTTGGTCTGCCCGATCAGTTTTATGTCTGAATGTTGCATCATGGGAAAATTAACAATAACAATAGGGTTTCAGCACTTCGTGCTTGAACCCCTAATAAGTGGCTAAAAAAGGGCCACAAAAAGGCCTCTAAAAAAAAAACTATAGGGTCTAGGCACTTGCCGCTTGCGCTGCTGCGTTCCAAAAACTTTATCAAGCCTTTTAACGTGTGCCTCGGAGAGGAAAAAGTATGTTTTTTGCCCTTTTAGCTCATTTATCATGGAAATGTGGTGAATTTTTTTTTTACCTTTTAAACTGTGACACCTCCACTGATGGCCCGATCTCCATAAAAGTTTGCACGCTTCTTTAGAATAATATGGCGCATGTGCTCAGCTAATTTGGTGAAGTGCTGCTCTTTTTTCCCCCATTTTTCAGTCATTTAAATGTCATTTTGCATAGGGTAATACAGAGGCCTTCTCACCTTTATGACAGTTAAAGCGCCCCACCAATGGCCCGACGTCCGTGAAAGTTTCCAAGCTTCTTTAGGATCACGTGACGCATGCGCATGCCCGATTTTGTGAGGTTGTATGCAAATCAGACAGCAAGATGGCCGCTTTCAGCCATTTCATGGGATTTGCCATAGAAATGCATCATTTTGACACCCTTTTAACAGTTATAGCGCCACCAAGTGGCCAGTCGCCACGTCCTTTTTCACGCGACCACAGAATGAGCTCGTACATACGCGTGCTGAGTTTGGTGCAAAAATCTCGTTCCGTTCACGAGTTATAGCCAATTAAGCAAAATGGGCTCCTCCCACTTCAAACGTTTTGGCGGCCCTTAGGGACCGTGAGCCCAAATTTTCACTTTTTTTTGATAATTATTGACATTCGGACTCCAGAGAATCTTGCTGCACTGGTTTGGTTCCGGTCGGGCCAAAAACCTAGGACTAGTTCGCGAAAGTAGGTTTTGTGAAAAACCCCAAATACCCGAAAATTTTCCCAGGGTGACGAGCAAATCCGAGGCATGCACCTGGTCCGCCTCGAGCCAAGGAATCCAACGATATAAGACACTTGAGCCTACGCCTCACGGTTGATGAGTTATGAGCCGTTTCGTACTTTTGACCGCTGTAGCGCCCCCGTCAGGCCGATCGGGGCGGGCCTTGGTGACGCTGTAGGCGGTGTGAGTACTATCAGCCCCCAAAGTTTCAAGTCTCTACGACTTACGGTTTGGTCTGCCCGATCAGTTTTATGTCTGAATGTTGCATCATGGGAAAATTAACAATAACAATAGGGTTTCAGCACTTCGTGCTTGAACCCCTAATAAGTGGCTAAAAAAGGGCCACAAAAAGGCCTCTAAAAAAAAAACTATAGGGTCTAGGCACTTGCCGCTTGCGCTGCTGCGTTCCAAAAACTTTATCAAGCCTTTTAACGTGTGCCTCGGAGAGGAAAAAGTATGTTTTTTGCCCTTTTAGCTCATTTATCATGGAAATGTGGTGAATTTTTTTTTTACCTTTTAAACTGTGACACCTCCACTGATGGCCCGATCTCCATAAAAGTTTGCACGCTTCTTTAGAATAATATGGCGCATGTGCTCAGCTAATTTGGTGAAGTGCTGCTCTTTTTTCCCCCATTTTTCAGTCATTTAAATGTCATTTTGCATAGGGTAATACAGAGGCCTTCTCACCTTTATGACAGTTAAAGCGCCCCACCAATGGCCCGACGTCCGTGAAAGTTTCCAAGCTTCTTTAGGATCACGTGACGCATGCGCATGCCCGATTTTGTGAGGTTGTATGCAAATCAGACAGCAAGATGGCCGCTTTCAGCCATTTCATGGGATTTGCCATAGAAATGCATCATTTTGACACCCTTTTAACAGTTATAGCGCCACCAAGTGGCCAGTCGCCACGTCCTTTTTCACGCGACCACAGAATGAGCTCGTACATACGCGTGCTGAGTTTGGTGCAAAAATCTCGTTCCGTTCACGAGTTATAGCCAATTAAGCAAAATGGGCTCCTCCCACTTCAAACGTTTTGGCGGCCCTTAGGGACCGTGAGCCCAAATTTTCACTTTTTTTTGATAATTATTGACATTCGGACTCCAGAGAATCTTGCTGCACTGGTTTGGTTCCGGTCGGGCCAAAAACCTAGGACTAGTTCGCGAAAGTAGGTTTTGTGAAAAACCCCAAATACCCGAAAATTTTCCCAGGGTGACGAGCAAATCCGAGGCATGCACCTGGTCCGCCTCGAGCCAAGGAATCCAACGATATAAGACACTTGAGCCTACGCCTCACGGTTGATGAGTTATGAGCCGTTTCGTACTTTTGACCGCTGTAGCGCCCCCGTCAGGCCGATCGGGGCGGGCCTTGGTGACGCTGTAGGCGGTGTGAGTACTATCAGCCCCCAAAGTTTCAAGTCTCTACGACTTACGGTTTGGTCTGCCCGATCAGTTTTATGTCTGAATGTTGCATCATGGGAAAATTAACAATAACAATAGGGTTTCAGCACTTCGTGCTTGAACCCCTAATAATAATAATAAAAATCAGTACAATTACAATAGGGTTTCAGCACTTCGTGCTTGAACCCCTAAAAATCAGTACAATTACAATAGGGTTTCAGCACTTCGTGCTTGAACCCCTAATAAGAAGAGACGTTTTGGACAGTTATAGCGCCACCTATTGTCCGATCTTCACGAAACTTGGCATGCTTCTTCACCATGTTCTGACACATATGCTCATCGATTTTTGTGAAGTTTGGGGTTTTCCCTTAGGTTGTATAGGCTTTTGAGTGTTTTTATGTCCCACCCCTTTCCTAAATGACCCTGTTACAGCCAGGCCAATGCAAAAGTTCAACTTTTTTTCAATAATTATTGATCTAGAGAGTCCAGAGAATTGTCCTAGACTGGTCTGGTTCCGATTGGGTCAAAAACCAGGGACTAGTTGGCCAAAGTAGGTTTTGGACAAATTTGCCCATAACAATTTTTTTTTTTGCTCGTAGGGGAATTTGGAGATAGCCATTTTGTCCGTCTGGAGCCAGGGATCACAGTGATGCTAAAATTGAGATTCTAGGACAAACTGTCTAGGAGTTATGAGCAATTTAGTAAATGTGGTCATTATAGCTCCACCTATGGGCCAATCTGGGCCATACTTTGATAGGTTCTCCCCAAATTGAGGACTACCATCTGGCAAAGTTTCAAGGTTCCAGGTCTTACGGTTTGGGCTGCACGATGCGTTTTAGCGGAGAAGAAAAATAATAATAAAAATCAGTACAATTACAATAGGGTTTCAGCACTTCGTGCTTGAACCCCTAATAAGAAGAGACGTTTTGGACAGTTATAGCGCCACCTATTGTCCGATCTTCACGAAACTTGGCATGCTTCTTCACCATGTTCTGACACATATGCTCATCGATTTTTGTGAAGTTTGGGGTTTTCCCTTAGGTTGTATAGGCTTTTGAGTGTTTTTATGTCCCACCCCTTTCCTAAATGACCCTGTTACAGCCAGGCCAATGCAAAAGTTCAACTTTTTTTCAATAATTATTGATCTAGAGAGTCCAGAGAATTGTCCTAGACTGGTCTGGTTCCGATTGGGTCAAAAACCAGGGACTAGTTGGCCAAAGTAGGTTTTGGACAAATTTGCCCATAACAATTTTTTTTTTGCTCGTAGGGGAATTTGGAGATAGCCATTTTGTCCGTCTGGAGCCAGGGATCACAGTGATGCTAAAATTGAGATTCTAGGACAAACTGTCTAGGAGTTATGAGCAATTTAGTAAATGTGGTCATTATAGCTCCACCTATGGGCCAATCTGGGCCATACTTTGATAGGTTCTCCCCAAATTGAGGACTACCATCTGGCAAAGTTTCAAGGTTCCAGGTCTTACGGTTTGGGCTGCACGATGCGTTTTAGCGGAGAAGAAAAATAATAATAAAAATCAGTACAATTACAATAGGGTTTCAGCACTTCGTGCTTGAACCCCTAATTAAAGCTGCAAGCAGCATTTATCGGGGTTCAAGCAGTTAAGGCCTTTAAGGCATTTAAGCACAAAAGCATCAAAAGTCATTAAGATTTATTTAGCAAGCATGTAACCACTGACATAATAGATGGAAAAGACCATTTACAGCCAATACAGGCAAATTGCCATGGGATATATATGGTTTTAAAGCTTTTTAACAGTTATAGCGCCACCTATGGTCCGATCTCCATAAAATTGTTTACTGTGACCTCAAATTGAACCCATACACATGTGTACTGAGTTTGGTGAAGATATCTCATTTACTTCTTGAGTTATAGCCATTTGAGTAAAATAGGCTCCTCCCACAACGATTTGCCACATTCTAGAATTATTTAATATGATTCTAGCATGATTTACTATCATATACCATGTTCCAGAATGATTTATTAGGATTCTAGCATGATTTACCTTGATACACCTCATTTCAGTATTATTTACTATGATTTACAATGTTTCTAGCATGATTAACCACATTACTAGCAATTATGTGAAGTGTCAGTGCAAATGAGGTGATGAACACTGACAAAATATTATTGTGTTATAATAGTTAGTTATATACGTGATTTTTAGTGTGTGTCCAAGTATGAATGCAAAAGCACATGTAAAATATTTCATTATTAAGTAGAATGGCCAGCAGAGGGCACTAGAAGACCACTTATTGGCTCACTTTCACTTTAAACCAGTTTTCTGCACTAAAGCAAACCAGTTTTTCCATGTTAACTCAATGCATGCTTACACACTCACACACACACACACACACACACACACACAGCATAGTTAATCATGATTTACCATGATATACCACGTTCTAGTATTATTTACCAGGAGATAAACGACAATCTAGTATTATTTACTTTGATTTACCATGTTTCTAGCCTGATTTATCACATTACTAGCAATTATTTGAAGTGTCAGTGCAAATAAAGTGATTAACACTGACAAAATATGATTGTGTTATAATAGTTATTGCTATATAAGTGATTTTTAGTGTGTATTCAAGTATAAATGCAAGCACATGTGGAAAAATTTAATTAATAAGTAGAATGGCCAGCAGAGGGCAGTAGAAGACTACTTATTGGCTCACTTTCACTTTAAACCTCATGATTTTGACCAGTTTTCTGCACTAAAGCAAACCAGTGTTTCCATGTTAACTCAATAATGCATACTTGCTACATATGCTACACACAATAATGCTACACACACACACACACACACACACACACACACACACACAAATGTTTCAGTGATATTGGTGTCACATTCACCTTCATCACATTCACCTTCTGTCTTCATCACATTCACCATCTGTCGTCATCACCTGCACCTGCTCCTCATCACCCTCCTCATCATCACCTGCTCCTCATCATCATAACCGTCACCTGTTGTCCTTGTCTTGATCTGTGTATTTAAGTTCCCCTCTCATCCATTATCATTGTCGGTTATTGTTTGTGCACTAGCACTCTGTTATGTTTGTTTTCATGTTGGAAAATAAAACCTTTGTTATATTTGTACCACACACACACACACACACACACACACACACACACACACACACACACACACACACACACACACACACACACACACACACACCATCATTTATCATGATTTACCATGGCTGATACCAATACCAATATGAGAAAATGACTATTTTAAACAGCAGGGGGCAGTAAAATACCACTTATTGGCTTAACATGCCATTAATTCATATCATTTTCACCTTTTTAACTGTTATAGAGGCAAATTTTGTCCGATCTGTCTGAAAATTTTCATGCTTGTTCAGGGTGATATTTCACACGTTCTGACTTGTTTTTAAGAAGGTCTGAGCATTGATTAAAGAGATATAGGCTTTCGGGGACACTTGGTAAAGGCCAGATTTTGAAGTGAACCTATTATAGCTATCCAAATGAAGTAGTTCAACTTTTTCTGACAATTATTGATCTAGTGAGTCCAGAGAATTGTATTGCACTAGTTTTGAACATTATGATGTGAAAATTATATGATCAGAGATGGAAAAGACCATTTACAGCCAATACAGGCAGTTTACCATAGGAAATATATGATTTTAAAGCTTTTTAACAGTTATAGCGCCACCTATCGTCCGATCTCCATAGAATTTTTCATGCTTGTTAATGATGTTATGTCACATATGCTGACCAATTTTTGTGAAGTTCTGAGTTTTTATTTAGGATTTATAGGCTTTTTAATGTATTTTGACACGCCCATTTTATAAATTACCCTATTACAGCCATCCAAATGCAAAAGTTCAACTTTTTTTTGATAATTATTCATCTAGAGAGTCCAGAGAATTGTCCTAGACTGGTCTGGTTCCAATCGGGCAAAAAACCTAGGACTAGTTCGCAAAAGTAGGTTTTTAACATATTAATGAATAATTAATGAACAGTTTGATTGACAGCAATGGTTCTTGAGGCAAAGTTGTTCAGGATGAGGAGATCTATCAAATGATATGCATATTGTGTGGATATTTGTAACACCACGTGATTACAGAGCCGTAAAACTCGTTAGCGCCAACTAGTGGCCGATTTCTTTCAAAATTCTTACAGACCTTTAGGGCCATGAGCCGAACATGCCCATTGAGTTTCGTTCCGATCGGCCTCCGTTAACCTTGTCTAATAGGTGCTCAAACTTCGTTGGCCGATGGCGGCCATGTTTTTTGAGATACGCCAATGTCCTCATACACATACATGGCACCTTGGACCAAGACACTGCATACCAATTTTCAAGTCAATCGGACTAACGGTCAGGTGGTTATAGCCTGTTTTATGTTTTTTTCCTTTTATAGCGCCACCATGAGGCCAATCGTCGCGATTTTTTTACTGTGACCCCAGATTGAACTCATACACATGTGTACCAAGTTTGGTGAAGATACCTCATTTACATCGGGAGTTATAGCCATTTTAGTAAAATAGGCCCCTCCCACAACGTACGTTTTGGCGCCCCTTAGCGACCGTGAATCGAAATTTCCACTTTTTTTCGATAATTATTGATATTCAGACTCCAGAGAACATTTCTGCACTGGTTTGGTTCCAATCGGGCAAAAAACCAGGGACTAGTTCGCAAAAGTAGGTTTTTGACAAAATTCAAAATGGCGGAAAATCTATCATGGCGGAAATGAAATCGGAGATATACGTTTTGTTCGTCAGGCATCCAGCTTTCCAATGATATAAGACACTTGAGTCTACGACATACGGTCTAGGAGTTATGAACAGTTTCGCGCTTTTGGTTGCTATAGCGCCACCTATGGGCCAATCGGGGTCATAATCTCTGAACCTTTCCTCGATTTTTGTACTACCATCTGTCAAAGTTTCAAAGTTCCAGCTCTTACGGTTTGGGCTGCACGATGCGTTTTACGGCGGAATAATAATAATAATAATAATTAAAGCTGCAAGCAGCATTTATCGGGGTTCAAGCAGTTAAGGCCTTTAAGCACAAAAGCATCAAAAGTGATTAAGTTTTATTTAGCAAGCATGTAACTACTGACATAATAGATGGAAAAGACCATTTACAGGAAATACCATAGGAAATATATGGTTTTAAAGCTTTTTAGCAGTTATAGCGCCACCTATCGTCCGATCTCCGTGAAAATTGCCATGCTTGTTAATGATGTTATGTCACATATGCTCACCAATTTTTGTGAAGTTCTGAGTTTTCATTTAGGATTTATAGGCTTTTTAATGTTTTTTTGCCACGCCCATTTTCTAAATGACCCTATTACAACCATCTACATGCAAAAGTTCAACTTTTTTTTTGATAATTATTGATCTAGAGTGTCCAGAGAATTGTCCTAGACTGGTCTGGTTTCGATCGGGCGAAAAACCTAGGACTAGTTTGCAAAAGTAGGTTTATAACATAATTACGAATATTTAATAACCGGTTTAATTGACAGCATTAGTTCTTGAGGCAAAGTTGTTCAGCATGAGCAGATCTATCAGATGATATGCATTTTGTGACGATAAGTGTAACACCACGTGATTACAGAGCCATAAAACTCGTTAGCGCCAACTAGTGGCCGATTTCTTTCAAAAATCTTACAGACCTCTAGGGCCATGAGTCGAACATGCCCATCGAGTTTCGTTCCGATCGGCCTCCGTTAACCTTGTCTAATAGGTGCTCAAATTTCATTGGTTGATGGCGGCCATGTTTTTCGAGATACGCCAATGTCCTCATAGACATACATGGTACCTTGGACCAAGACACTGCATACCAATTTTCAAGTCAATCGGACTAACGGTCACGTGGTCATAGCTGTTTTCATGTTTTTTTCATGTTATAGCGCCACCTAGTGATCAATCGTCGCGATTTTTTTACTGTGACCCCAGATTGAACTCATACACATGTGCACCAAGTTTGGTGAAGATATCTAATTTCATTCTCGAGTTATAGCCATTTTAGTAAAATAGGCTCCTCCCACAACATTAATTTATCACCCCCTGGCGATCAGGAATCGAAATTTCGACTTTTTTTCGATAATTATTGATATTCAGACTCCAGAGAACATTTCTGCACTGTTTTGGATCCAATTGGACAAAAAACCTAGGACTAGTTCGCAAAAGTAGGTTTTTAACTAAATTCAAAATGGCGGACAATTTGCATACAGGAAATGAAATCGGAGATATACGTTTTGACCTTCAGGTTTCCACCTTTCCAGTGATATAAGACACTTGAGTCTACGTCATACGGTCTAGGAGTTATGAGCAGTTTCGCGCTTTTGGTTGCTATAGCGCCACCTATGGGCCAATTGGGGTCATATTCTCTGAACCTCTCCTCGATTTTTGTACTACCATCTGGCAAAGTTTCAAAGCTCCAGCTCTTACGGTTTGGGCTGCACGATGAGTTTTACGGCAGAAGAAAAATAATAATAATAATAATAATTAAAGCTGCAAGCAGCATTTATCGGGGTTCAAGCAGTTAAGGCCTTTAAGCACACAAGCATCAAAAGACATTAAGTTTTATTTAGCAGGCATTTAACAATTGACATAATAGACGGAAAAGACCATTTACAGCCAATACAGGCAGTTTACCATGGGAAATATATGGTTTTAAAGCTTTTTAACAGTTATAGCGCCACCTTTGGTCCGATCTCCATAAAATTTGGCATGCTTGTTAATGATGTTATGTCACATATGCTCACCAATTTTTGTGAAGTTCTGAGTTTTCATTTATGATTTATAGGCATTTTAGTGTATTTTGCCACGCCCCTTTTGTAAATTACCCTGTTACAGCCAGGCAAATGCAAAAGTTCAACTTTTTTTCGATAATTATTTATCTAGAGAGTCCAGAGAATTGTCCTAGACTGGTCTGGTTCCGATCGGGCGAAAAACCAGGGACTAGTTCGCAAAAGTAGGTTTTTAACATATTCATGAATATTTAATGAACGGTTTGATTGACAGCAATGGTTCTTGAGGCAAAGTCGTTCAGCATGAGGAGATCTATCAAATGATATGCATTTTGTGACAATAAGTGTAACACCACGTGATTACAGAGCCTTAAAACTCGTTAGCGCCAACTAGTGGCCGATTTCTTTCAAAATTGTTACAGACCTCTAGGGGCTTGAGCCGAACATGCCCACCGAGTTTCGCTCCGATCGGACTTCGTTAACGGTGCTCAAACCTCATTGGCCAATGGCGGCCATGTTTTTCGAGATACGCCAATATCCTTTTACACATACATGGCCCCTTGGGCCAAGACACTGCATACCAAATTTCAAGTCATTCGGAAAAACGGTCAGGTGTCTATACGTTTTTTTTTTTTATAGCGCCACCATGTGGCCAATCGACGCAATTTTTTTTACTGTGACCTCAGAGTGGCATCTTACACATGTGTACCAAGTTTGGTGAAGTTTACTTAATTACTTCTTGAGTTATAGCCATTTTAGTAAAATAGGCTCCTCCCACAACGTTAATTTTGCACCCCCTAGGTACCATGAATCGAAATTTCAACGTTTTTTCGATAATTATTGATCTTCAGACTCCAAAGAACAATTCTGCACTGGTTTGGTTCCGATCGGGCGAAAAACCAGGGACTAGTTTGCAAAAGTAGTTTTTTGACAAAATTCAAAATGGCGAAAAATCTATCATGGCGGAAATGAAATCGGAGATATACGTTTTTTTCTTCAGGAGCTCTGGATTTCAATGATATAAGACACTTGAAGCTACGCCTTACGGTCTGGGAGTTCTGAGCAGTTTCGCGCTTTTGATTGCTATAGCGCCACCTATGGGCCGATTGGGCTGAGTCCGTGTATCTGAGTAGCGAGCAATAGTACTACCATCTGGCAAAGTTTCAAGTCTCTAGGTCTTACGGTTTGGGCTGCACGATGCGTTTTATGGCGGAAAAATAATAATAATAAAAATCAGGACAATTACAATAGGGTTTCAGCACTTCGTGCTTGAACCCCTAATAATAATAATAATAATAATAAAAATCAGTACAATTACAATAGGGTTTCAGCACTTCGTGCTTGAACCCCTAATAAAAATCAGTACAATTACAATAGGGTTTCAGCACTTCGTGCTTGAACCCCTAATAATAAAAATCAGCACAATTACAATAGGGTTTCAGCACTTCGTGCTTGAACCCCTAATAAAAATCAGCACAATTACAATAGGGTTTCAGCACTTCGTGCTTGAACCCCTAATAATAATAAAAATCAGCACAATTACAATAGGGTTTCAGCACTTCGTGCTTGAACCCCTAATAAAAATCAGCACGATTACAATAGGGTTTCAGCATTTCATGCTTGAACCCCTAATAAGAAGAGACGTTTTGGACAGTTATAGCGCCACCTATTGTCCGATCTTCACGAAACTTGGCATGCTTCTTCACCATGTTCTGGAAATGGCGCAAATCAAAAGAATCATCTGACCTGAGTATGTATAAATCTCTCCTCTCGTCCTTTTCTGCTGATGTTCATGCTGCAAAATCTTCTTATTTCCACAACAAGATCAACAGCTCCTCCAACGCACGACTACTCTTCAAGACATTCAACTCACTCCTCTGTCCACCTCCACCACCACCCTCCTCCTCCTTAACTGCCGATGATTTTGCAAACTTCTTCACCAACAAAACAACAACTATCAGCAGTCAATTCTCAGCTCCACACACACAGGAACCCAGACCGACCCCTTCCACAGCCAATACCCCTCTGTCCTCCTTTTCGCCGCTAACAGAGGAAGAAGTATCTACACTTCTCCTCTCCAGTCACCCTACCACCTGCCCTCTAGACCCCATCCCCTCACACCTTCTACAAGCCATCTCTCCCACACTTCTACCAGCACTAACACACATCATCAACTCATCCCTCCATACTGGCACCTTCCCTACAGCATTCAAGCAGGCTCGGGTCACTCCACTGCTTAAAAAACCAACGCTAAACACGTCTTTTGTAGAGAATTACAGACCCATCTCTCTCCTACCATTCATTGCAAAAACACTTGAAAGAGCTGTTTTCAACCAAGTAACATCCTTCTTGTCTCTAAACAACCAGCTGGATGTCAACCAATCTGGCTTCAAGAAAGGGCATTCAACTGAGACTGCATTACTGTCGGTCACAGAAGCCCTACGGATTGCAAAAGCTGCTTCCAAATCTTCACTCCTCATTCTCCTTGATCTGTCTGCTGCCTTCGACACCGTGAACCATCAGATCCTTATGTCCAGCCTCTCATCACTGGGCATCACAGGAACTTCACTCGACTGGTTTGAATCCTATCTCACAGGTAGGTCCTTCAAAGTCGCATGGAGAGGCGAGGTATCCAGAGCACATCAACTGACCACAGGGGTTCCCCAGGGTTCAGTTCTCGGTCCCCTCCTCTTCTCCATCTACACTACATCACTGGGACACATCATACAGGCACATGGTTTCTCCTACCACTGCTATGCTGATGACACACAACTCTTCCTCTCATTTCGACCAGATGATCCCACAGTAGCTGCACGGGTCTCGAGCTGTCTGGCAGACATCTCCACATGGATGAAGGAACATCACCTGCAGCTCAACCTGGCAAAGACTGAACTGCTCGTCCTCCCTGCCAATCCGTCTCTACAGCACGACTTCACCATCCAGCTTGATTCATCATCAATCACACCATCAAGGTCGGTCAGAAATCTGGGAGTAACGTTTGATGACCAGCTGACCTTCACAGATCACATTTCAAAGACAGCTCGATCATGCAGGTTTGCGCTGCACAACATCAGGAAGATCAGGCCTTTCCTAACTGAGCACGCAACACAACTCCTCGTCCAGGCCCTGGTCATTTCTAGGCTTGACTACTGCAATGCTCTTCTGGCCGGACTTCCAGCATGTGCTACCAAACCTCTTCAGATGATCCAGAATGCTGCAGCTCGTCTTGTCTTCAACGAGCCCAAGAGGGCCCACGTCACCCCTCTGTTAATCTCTCTGCACTGGCTACCTCTCGCTGCTCGCATCAAGTTCAAGGCATTGACGCTTGCTTACAGATCTATCACAGGCTCAGCTCCCTCCTACCTTCACTCACTCCTACGAGCCTACATCCCCACCAGACGCCTACGATCAATCAACAAGCGACGTCTCGTGGTTCCATCACAGAAAGCCACAAGATCACTTTCCAGATCATTCTCATTCACAGTTCCATGCTGGTGGAACACTCTCCCCACCCTCATCCGGAATGCTGAATCCCTGACAACATTCAAAAAGCAGCTGAAAACCCATCTCTTCCATGAGCACCTAAACTCATAAAAAAAAAAAAAAAAAAAAAAAAAAAAAACCTTTCCCTTAAAATCCCACTTATCATGCTTATGCTACTCTGAATAATGCCTGAACTTCGTATTCTGAACACTTCTTGCGTTGTTGTTGTCTTTTGCCTCTTCATGATGACTCGCTTAATTTAGTCCTGATTTGTAAGTCGCTTTGGATAAAAGCGTCTGCTAAATGACTAAATGTAAATGTTCTGACACATATGCTCATCGATTTTTGTGAAGTTTGGGGTTTTCCCTTAGGTTGTATAGGCTTTTGAGTGTTTTTATGTCCCACCCCTTTCCTAAATGACCCTGTTACAGCCAGGCCAATGCAAAAGTTCAACTTTTTTTCAATAATTATTGATCTAGAGAGTCCAGAGAATTGTCCTAGACTGGTCTGGTCTGGATTGGGCCAAAAACCAGGGACTAGTTGGCCAAAGTAGGTTTTGGACTAAAGTGCCCATATAAATTTTTTTTTTTGCTCGTAGGCGAATTTGGAGATAGCCATCTTGTCCGTCTGGAGCCAGGGATCACAGTGATGCTAAAATTGAGATTCTAGGACAAACTGTCTAGGAGTTATGAGCAATTTAGTAAATGTGGTCATTATAGCTCCACCTATGGGCCAATCTGGGCCATACTTTGATAGGTTCTCCCCAAATTGAGGACTACCATTTGGCCAAGTTTCAAAGCTCCAGCTCTTACGGTTTGGGCTGCACGATGCGTTTTAGGGCGGAATAATAATAATAATAATAATAAAAATCAGCACGATTACAATAGGGTTTCAGCATTTCATGCTTGAACCCCTAATAAGAAGAGACGTTTTGGACAGTTATAGCGCCACCTATTGTCCGATCTTCACGAAACTTGGCATGCTTCTTCACCATGTTCTGACACATATGCTCATCGATTTTTGTGAAGTTTGGGGTTTTCCCTTAGGTTGTATAGGCTTTTGAGTGTTTTTATGTCCCACCCCTTTCCTAAATGACCCTGTTACAGCCAGGCCAATGCAAAAGTTCAACTTTTTTTCAATAATTATTGATCTAGAGAGTCCAGAGAATTGTCCTAGACTGGTCTGGTCTGGATTGGGCCAAAAACCAGGGACTAGTTGGCCAAAGTAGGTTTTGGACTAAAGTGCCCATATAAATTTTTTTTTTTGCTCGTAGGCGAATTTGGAGATAGCCATCTTGTCCGTCTGGAGCCAGGGATCACAGTGATGCTAAAATTGAGATTCTAGGACAAACTGTCTAGGAGTTATGAGCAATTTAGTAAATGTGGTCATTATAGCTCCACCTATGGGCCAATCTGGGCCATACTTTGATAGGTTCTCCCCAAATTGAGGACTACCATTTGGCCAAGTTTCAAAGCTCCAGCTCTTACGGTTTGGGCTGCACGATGCGTTTTAGGGCGGAATAATAATAATAATAATAATAATTAAAGCTGCAAGCAGCATTTATCGGGGTTCAAGCAGTTAAGGCCTTTAAGGCCTTTAAGCACAAAAGCATCAAAAGTTATTAGTTTTATTAAGCAAGCATGTAACCACTGACATAATAGATGAAAAAGACAATTTACAGCCAATACAGGCAATGTACCATAGGAAATATATGGTTTTAAAGCTTTTTAACAGTTATAGCGACACCTATGGTCCGATCTCCATAAAATTGTTTACTGTGACCTCAAATTGAACCCATACACATGTGTACTGAGTTTGGTGAAGATATCTCATTTACTTCTTGAGTTATAGCCATTTTAGTAAAATAGGCTCCTCCCACAACAATTTACCACATTCTAGTATTATTTACTATGATTCTAGCATGATTTGCCATATTCTAGCAGGATTTACCATGATATACTACATTCTAGTATGATTTACCATACATTCTAGTATGATTTACCATTGTTTACTGTGATTCTAGCATGGTTCACCATAGTTTATCATGATTTATCATAGTTTACCATGATTTACCCTGTTCTAGCAACGTTTACCATGATTTACCATGTTCTAGCATGATGTACCATGATATACCATGTTCTAGAATGATGTACCAGGATTATAGTATGATTTACCTTGATACACCACATTCTAGTATTATTTACTATGATTTACCATGTTTTTAGCGTGATTTACCATGATTTACCACATTGTTAGCAATTATGTGA
This sequence comes from Rutilus rutilus, assembly GCF_951802725.1. Lineage (NCBI taxonomy): Eukaryota > Metazoa > Chordata > Actinopteri > Cypriniformes > Leuciscidae > Rutilus > Rutilus rutilus. Next base: position 22,600,300 of record NC_140213.1, on the reverse strand, counting down.
AGTTAGGTTTCTGAATAAATTCTGAATAATCTGATTAATAGTTTACAAAGACTTTGTGAAGTGTTTATAGACCATTCAAATATATTTTCATAATGACATATCCCAATAGCATTGAAAAAACAACATTTGTGTGTGTGTGTGTGTGTGTGTGTGTGTGTGATCTGTCTGAAAATGTTCATGCATGTTTAGAGTGATATTTCACATGTTCTGACTTGTTTTTAAGAAGGTCTGAGCATCTTAAAAGATATAAGCTTTCGGGGACACTTGGTCAAGGCCACGTATTGAAGTGACCCTATTATAGTCATCCAAATGAAGTAGTTCAACTTTTTCTGATAATTATTGATCTAGAGAGTCCAGAGAATTGTACTGCACTAGTTTTGAACATTATGATATGAAAATTATTTGATCATAGATGAAACAGACCATTTGCAGCCAATACAGGCAATTTACCATAGGAAATATATGGTTTTAAAGCTTTTTAACAATTATAGCGCCAACTATGGTCCGATCTCCATAAAATTTGGCATGCTTGTTAAAGATGTTATGGCACATATTCCCACCAATTTTTGTGAAGTTCTGAGTTTTCATTTATGATTTATAGGCTTTTTAGTGCATTTTGCCACACCCATTTTCTTTATGACCCTATTATAGCCATGCGCAAAATGCAAAAGTTCAACTTTTTTTTGATAATTATTGATCTAGAGAGTCCATAGAATTGTCCTAGACTGGTCTGGTTCCGATCGGGCGAAAAACCTAGGACTAGTTCGCAAAAGTAGGTTTTTAACATATTCGCGAATAATTAATGAACGGTTTGATTGACAGCAATGGTTCTTGAGGCAAAGTTGTTCAGCATGAGCAGATCTATTAAATGATATGCATTTTGTGACAATAAGTGTAACACCACGTGATTACAGAGCCATAAAACTCGTTAGCGCCAACTAGTGGCCGATTTCTTTCAAAATTCTTACAGACCTCTAGGGCCATGAGTCGAACATGCCCACCGAGTTTCGTTCCGATCGGCCTCCGTTAACCTTGTCTAATAGGTGCTCAAACTTCATTGGCCGATGGCGGCCATGTTTTTTGAGATACACCAATGTCCTCATAGACATACATGGGGCCTTGGACCAAGACACTGCATGCCAATTTTCAAGTCAATCGGACTAACGGTCAGGTGGTTATAGCCTGTTTTATGTTTTTTTCATGTTATAGCGCCACCATGTGGCCAATCGCCACGATTTTTTTACTGTGACCTCAGATTGACCTCTTACATATACGTACCAAGTTTGGTGAAGATACCTCATTCATTTCTGGAGTTATAGCTGTTTTAGTACAATAGGCTCCTCCCACAACATACATTTTGGCGCCCCTTAGCGACCGTGAATCGAAATTTCGACTTTTTTTCGATAATTATTGATATTCAGACTCCAGAGAACATTTCTGCACTGGTTTGGTTCCGATCGGACGAAAAACCTAGGACTAGTTCGCAAAAGTAGGTTTATAACAAAATTCAAAATGGCGGAAAAATTTGCATACCGGAAATGAAATCGGAGATATACGTTTTGTTCTTCAAGTGTCCAGCTTTCCAATGATATAAGACACTTGAGTCTACGACATACGGTCTAGGAGTTATGAACAGTTTCGCGCTTTTGGTTGCTATAGCGCCACCTATGGGCCAATCGGGGTCATACTCTCTGAACCTCTCCTCGATTTTTGTACTACCATCTGGCAAAGTTTCAAGGTTCCAGCTCATACGGTTTGGGCTGCACGATGCGTTTTAGCGGAGAAGAAAAATAATAATAAAAATCAGTACAATTACAATAGGGTTTCAGCACTTCGTGCTTGAACCCCTAAAAATCAGCACGATTACAATAGGGTTTCAGCATTTCATGCTTGAACCCCTAATAAGAAGAGACGTTTTGGACAGTTATAGCGCCACCTATTGTCCGATCTTCACGAAACTTGGCATGCTTCTTCACCATGTTCTGACACATATGCTCATCGATTTTTGTGAAGTTTGGGGTTTTCCCTTAGGTTGTATAGGCTTTTGAGTGTTTTTATGTCCCACCCCTTTCCTAAATGACCCTGTTACAGCCAGGCCAATGCAAAAGTTCAACTTTTTTTCAATAATTATTGATCTAGAGAGTCCAGAGAATTGTCCTAGACTGGTCTGGTCTGGATTGGGCCAAAAACCAGGGACTAGTTGGCCAAAGTAGGTTTTGGACTAAAGTGCCCATATAAATTTTTTTTTTTGCTCGTAGGCGAATTTGGAGATAGCCATCTTGTCCGTCTGGAGCCAGGGATCACAGTGATGCTAAAATTGAGATTCTAGGACAAACTGTCTAGGAGTTATGAGCAATTTAGTAAATGTGGTCATTATAGCTCCACCTATGGGCCAATCTGGGCCATACTTTGATAGGTTCTCCCCAAATTGAGGACTACCATTTGGCCAAGTTTCAAAGCTCCAGCTCTTACGGTTTGGGCTGCACGATGCGTTTTAGGGCGGAATAATAATAATAATAATAATAAAAATCAGCACGATTACAATAGGGTTTCAGCATTTCATGCTTGAACCCCTAATAAGAAGAGACGTTTTGGACAGTTATAGCGCCACCTATTGTCCGATCTTCACGAAACTTGGCATGCTTCTTCACCATGTTCTGACACATATGCTCATCGATTTTTGTGAAGTTTGGGGTTTTCCCTTAGGTTGTATAGGCTTTTGAGTGTTTTTATGTCCCACCCCTTTCCTAAATGACCCTGTTACAGCCAGGCCAATGCAAAAGTTCAACTTTTTTTCAATAATTATTGATCTAGAGAGTCCAGAGAATTGTCCTAGACTGGTCTGGTCTGGATTGGGCCAAAAACCAGGGACTAGTTGGCCAAAGTAGGTTTTGGACTAAAGTGCCCATATAAATTTTTTTTTTTGCTCGTAGGCGAATTTGGAGATAGCCATCTTGTCCGTCTGGAGCCAGGGATCACAGTGATGCTAAAATTGAGATTCTAGGACAAACTGTCTAGGAGTTATGAGCAATTTAGTAAATGTGGTCATTATAGCTCCACCTATGGGCCAATCTGGGCCATACTTTGATAGGTTCTCCCCAAATTGAGGACTACCATTTGGCCAAGTTTCAAAGCTCCAGCTCTTACGGTTTGGGCTGCACGATGCGTTTTAGGGCGGAATAATAATAATAATAATAATAATTAAAGCTGCAAGCAGCATTTATCGGGGTTCAAGCAGTTAAGGCCTTTAAGGCCTTTAAGCACAAAAGCATCAAAAGTTATTAGTTTTATTAAGCAAGCATGTAACCACTGACATAATAGATGAAAAAGACAATTTACAGCCAATACAGGCAATGTACCATAGGAAATATATGGTTTTAAAGCTTTTTAACAGTTATAGCGACACCTATGGTCCGATCTCCATAAAATTGTTTACTGTGACCTCAAATTGAACCCATACACATGTGTACTGAGTTTGGTGAAGATATCTCATTTACTTCTTGAGTTATAGCCATTTTAGTAAAATAGGCTCCTCCCACAACAATTTACCACATTCTAGTATTATTTACTATGATTCTAGCATGATTTGCCATATTCTAGCAGGATTTACCATGATATACTACATTCTAGTATGATTTACCATACATTCTAGTATGATTTACCATTGTTTACTGTGATTCTAGCATGGTTCACCATAGTTTATCATGATTTATCATAGTTTACCATGATTTACCCTGTTCTAGCAACGTTTACCATGATTTACCATGTTCTAGCATGATGTACCATGATATACCATGTTCTAGAATGATGTACCAGGATTATAGTATGATTTACCTTGATACACCACATTCTAGTATTATTTACTATGATTTACCATGTTTTTAGCGTGATTTACCATGATTTACCACATTGTTAGCAATTATGTGAAGTTAGGTTTCTGAATAAATTCTGAATAATCTGATTAATAGTTTACAAAGACTTTGTGAAGTGTTTATAGACCATTCAAATATATTTTCATAATGACATATCCCAATAGCATTGAAAAAACAACATTTGTGTGTGTGTGTGTGTGTGTGTGTGTGTGTGATCTGTCTGAAAATGTTCATGCATGTTTAGAGTGATATTTCACATGTTCTGACTTGTTTTTAAGAAGGTCTGAGCATCTTAAAAGATATAAGCTTTCGGGGACACTTGGTCAAGGCCACGTATTGAAGTGACCCTATTATAGTCATCCAAATGAAGTAGTTCAACTTTTTCTGATAATTATTGATCTAGAGAGTCCAGAGAATTGTACTGCACTAGTTTTGAACATTATGATATGAAAATTATTTGATCATAGATGAAACAGACCATTTGCAGCCAATACAGGCAATTTACCATAGGAAATATATGGTTTTAAAGCTTTTTAACAATTATAGCGCCAACTATGGTCCGATCTCCATAAAATTTGGCATGCTTGTTAAAGATGTTATGGCACATATTCCCACCAATTTTTGTGAAGTTCTGAGTTTTCATTTATGATTTATAGGCTTTTTAGTGCATTTTGCCACACCCATTTTCTTTATGACCCTATTATAGCCATGCGCAAAATGCAAAAGTTCAACTTTTTTTTGATAATTATTGATCTAGAGAGTCCATAGAATTGTCCTAGACTGGTCTGGTTCCGATCGGGCGAAAAACCTAGGACTAGTTCGCAAAAGTAGGTTTTTAACATATTCGCGAATAATTAATGAACGGTTTGATTGACAGCAATGGTTCTTGAGGCAAAGTTGTTCAGCATGAGCAGATCTATTAAATGATATGCATTTTGTGACAATAAGTGTAACACCACGTGATTACAGAGCCATAAAACTCGTTAGCGCCAACTAGTGGCCGATTTCTTTCAAAATTCTTACAGACCTCTAGGGCCATGAGTCGAACATGCCCACCGAGTTTCGTTCCGATCGGCCTCCGTTAACCTTGTCTAATAGGTGCTCAAACTTCATTGGCCGATGGCGGCCATGTTTTTTGAGATACACCAATGTCCTCATAGACATACATGGGGCCTTGGACCAAGACACTGCATGCCAATTTTCAAGTCAATCGGACTAACGGTCAGGTGGTTATAGCCTGTTTTATGTTTTTTTCATGTTATAGCGCCACCATGTGGCCAATCGCCACGATTTTTTTACTGTGACCTCAGATTGACCTCTTACATATACGTACCAAGTTTGGTGAAGATACCTCATTCATTTCTGGAGTTATAGCTGTTTTAGTACAATAGGCTCCTCCCACAACATACATTTTGGCGCCCCTTAGCGACCGTGAATCGAAATTTCGACTTTTTTTCGATAATTATTGATATTCAGACTCCAGAGAACATTTCTGCACTGGTTTGGTTCCGATCGGACGAAAAACCTAGGACTAGTTCGCAAAAGTAGGTTTATAACAAAATTCAAAATGGCGGAAAAATTTGCATACCGGAAATGAAATCGGAGATATACGTTTTGTTCTTCAAGTGTCCAGCTTTCCAATGATATAAGACACTTGAGTCTACGACATACGGTCTAGGAGTTATGAACAGTTTCGCGCTTTTGGTTGCTATAGCGCCACCTATGGGCCAATCGGGGTCATACTCTCTGAACCTCTCCTCGATTTTTGTACTACCATCTGGCAAAGTTTCAAGGTTCCAGCTCATACGGTTTGGGCTGCACGATGCGTTTTAGCGGAGAAGAAAAATAATAATAAAAATCAGTACAATTACAATAGGGTTTCAGCACTTCGTGCTTGAACCCCTAAAAATCAGCACGATTACAATAGGGTTTCAGCATTTCATGCTTGAACCCCTAATAAGAAGAGACGTTTTGGACAGTTATAGCGCCACCTATTGTCCGATCTTCACGAAACTTGGCATGCTTCTTCACCATGTTCTGACACATATGCTCATCGATTTTTGTGAAGTTTGGGGTTTTCCCTTAGGTTGTATAGGCTTTTGAGTGTTTTTATGTCCCACCCCTTTCCTAAATGACCCTGTTACAGCCAGGCCAATGCAAAAGTTCAACTTTTTTTCAATAATTATTGATCTAGAGAGTCCAGAGAATTGTCCTAGACTGGTCTGGTCTGGATTGGGCCAAAAACCAGGGACTAGTTGGCCAAAGTAGGTTTTGGACTAAAGTGCCCATATAAATTTTTTTTTTTGCTCGTAGGCGAATTTGGAGATAGCCATCTTGTCCGTCTGGAGCCAGGGATCACAGTGATGCTAAAATTGAGATTCTAGGACAAACTGTCTAGGAGTTATGAGCAATTTAGTAAATGTGGTCATTATAGCTCCACCTATGGGCCAATCTGGGCCATACTTTGATAGGTTCTCCCCAAATTGAGGACTACCATTTGGCCAAGTTTCAAAGCTCCAGCTCTTACGGTTTGGGCTGCACGATGCGTTTTAGGGCGGAATAATAATAATAATAATAATAAAAATCAGCACGATTACAATAGGGTTTCAGCATTTCATGCTTGAACCCCTAATAAGAAGAGACGTTTTGGACAGTTATAGCGCCACCTATTGTCCGATCTTCACGAAACTTGGCATGCTTCTTCACCATGTTCTGACACATATGCTCATCGATTTTTGTGAAGTTTGGGGTTTTCCCTTAGGTTGTATAGGCTTTTGAGTGTTTTTATGTCCCACCCCTTTCCTAAATGACCCTGTTACAGCCAGGCCAATGCAAAAGTTCAACTTTTTTTCAATAATTATTGATCTAGAGAGTCCAGAGAATTGTCCTAGACTGGTCTGGTCTGGATTGGGCCAAAAACCAGGGACTAGTTGGCCAAAGTAGGTTTTGGACTAAAGTGCCCATATAAATTTTTTTTTTGCTCGTAGGCGAATTTGGAGATAGCCATCTTGTCCGTCTGGAGCCAGGGATCACAGTGATGCTAAAATTGAGATTCTAGGACAAACTGTCTAGGAGTTATGAGCAATTTAGTAAATGTGGTCATTATAGCTCCACCTATGGGCCAATCTGGGCCATACTTTGATAGGTTCTCCCCAAATTGAGGACTACCATTTGGCCAAGTTTCAAAGCTCCAGCTCTTACGGTTTGGGCTGCACGATGCGTTTTAGGGCGGAATAATAATAATAATAATAATAAAAATCAGCACGATTACAATAGGGTTTCAGCATTTCATGCTTGAACCCCTAATAAGAAGAGACGTTTTGGACAGTTATAGCGCCACCTATTGTCCGATCTTCACGAAACTTGGCATGCTTCTTCACCATGTTCTGACACATATGCTCATCGATTTTTGTGAAGTTTGGGGTTTTCCCTTAGGTTGTATAGGCTTTTGAGTGTTTTTATGTCCCACCCCTTTCCTAAATGACCCTGTTACAGCCAGGCCAATGCAAAAGTTCAACTTTTTTTCAATAATTATTGATCTAGAGAGTCCAGAGAATTGTCCTAGACTGGTCTGGTCTGGATTGGGCCAAAAACCAGGGACTAGTTGGCCAAAGTAGGTTTTGGACTAAAGTGCCCATATAAATTTTTTTTTTGCTCGTAGGCGAATTTGGAGATAGCCATCTTGTCCGTCTGGAGCCAGGGATCACAGTGATGCTAAAATTGAGATTCTAGGACAAACTGTCTAGGAGTTATGAGCAATTTAGTAAATGTGGTCATTATAGCTCCACCTATGGGCCAATCTGGGCCATACTTTGATAGGTTCTCCCCAAATTGAGGACTACCATTTGGCCAAGTTTCAAAGCTCCAGCTCTTACGGTTTGGGCTGCACGATGCGTTTTAGGGCGGAATAATAATAATAATAATTAAAGCTGCAAGCAGCATTTATCGGGGTTCAAGCAGTTAAGGCCTTTAAGGCATTTAAGCACAAAAGCATCAAAAGTTATTAAGATTTATTTAGCAAGCATGTAACCACTGACATAATAGATGGAAAAGACCATTTACAGCCAATACAGGCAATTTGCCATGGGATATATATGGTTTTAAAGCTTTTTAACAGTTATAGCGCCACCTATGGTCCGATCTCCATAAAATTGTTTACTGTGACCTCAAATTGAACCCATACACATGTGTACTGAGTTTGGTGAAGATATCTCATTTACTTCTTGAGTTATAGCCATTTGAGTAAAATAGGCTCCTCCCACAACGATTTGCCACATTCTAGAATTATTTAATATGATTCTAGCATGATTTACTATCATATACCATGTTCCAGAATGATTTATTAGGATTCTAGCATGATTTACCTTGATACACCTCATTTCAGTATTATTTACTATGATTTACAATGTTTCTAGCATGATTAACCACATTACTAGCAATTATGTGAAGTGTCAGTGCAAATGAGGTGATGAACACTGACAAAATATTATTGTGTTATAATAGTTAGTTATATACGTGATTTTTAGTGTGTGTCCAAGTATGAATGCAAAAGCACATGTAAAATATTTCATTATTAAGTAGAATGGCCAGCAGAGGGCACTAGAAGACCACTTATTGGCTCACTTTCACTTTAAACCAGTTTTCTGCACTAAAGCAAACCAGTTTTTCCATGTTAACTCAATGCATGCTTTCACACACACACACACACACACACAAACACACACACACACACACACATACACACACACACACACACACACACAGCATAGTTAACCATGATTTACCATGATATACCACGTTCTAGTATTATTTACCAGGAGATAAACGACAATCTAGTATTATTTACTTTGATTTACCATGTTTCTAGCCTGATTTATCACATTACTAGCAATTATTTGAAGTGTCAGTGCAAATAAAGTGATTAACACTGACAAAATATGATTGTGTTATAATAGTTATTGCTATATAAGTGATTTTTAGTGTATTCAAGTATGAATGCAAGCACATGTTGAAATATTTCATTAATAAGTAGAATGGCCAGCAGAGGGCAGTAGAAGACCACTTATTGGCTCACTTTCACTTTAAACCTCATGATTTTGACCAGTTTTCTGCACTAAAGCAAACCAGTGTTTCCATGTTAACTCAATAATGCATACTTGCTACATATGCTACACACAATAATGCTACACACACACACACACACACACACACACACACACACAAATGTTTCAGTGATATTGGTGTCACATTCACCTTCATCACATTCACCTTCTGTCTTCATCACATTCACCATCTGTCGTCATCACCTGCACCTGCTCCTCATCACCCTCCTCATCATCACCTGCTCCTCATCATCATAACCGTCACCTGTTGTCCTTGTCTTGATCTGTGTATTTAAGTTCCCCTCTCATCCATTACCATTGTCGGTTATTGTTTGTGCACTAGCACTCTGTTATGTTTGTTTTCATGTTGGAAAATAAAACCTTTGTTATATTTGTACCACACACACACACACACACACACACACACACACACACACACACACACACACACACACACACACACACACACACACACACACACACACACACACACACACACACACACACACACACACACACACACCATCATTTATCATGATTTACCATGGCTGATACCAATACCAATATGAGAAAATGACTATTTTAAACAGCAGGGGGCAGTAAAATACCACTTATTGGCTTAACATGCCATTAATTCATATCATTTTCACCTTTTTAACTGTTATAGAGGCAAATTTTGTCCGATCTGTCTGAAAATTTTCATGCTTGTTCAGGGTGATATTTCACACGTTCTGACTTGTTTTTAAGAAGGTCTGAGCATTGATTAAAGAGATATAGGCTTTCGGGGACACTTGGTAAAGGCCAGATTTTGAAGTGAACCTATTATAGCTATCCAAATGAAGTAGTTCAACTTTTTCTGACAATTATTGATCTAGTGAGTCCAGAGAATTGTATTGCACTAGTTTTGAACATTATGATATGAAAATTATATGATCAGAGATGGAAAAGACCATTTACAGCCAATACAGGCAGTTTACCATAGGAAATATATGATTTTAAAGCTTTTTAACAGTTATAGCGCCACCTATCGTCCGATCTCCATAGAATTTTTCATGCTTGTTAATGATGTTATGTCACATATGCTGACCAATTTTTGTGAAGTTCTGAGTTTTTATTTAGGATTTATAGGCTTTTTAATGTATTTTGACACGCCCATTTTATAAATGACCCTATTACAGCCATCCAAATGCAAAAGTTCAACTTTTTTTTGATAATTATTGATCTAGAGAGTCCAGAGAATTGTCCTAGACTCGTTTGGTTCCGATCGGGCAAAAAACCAGGGACTAGTTCGCAAAAGTAGGTTTTTAACATATTCGTGAATAATTAATAAACTGTTTGATTGACAGCAATGGTTCTAGAGGCAAAGTTGTTCAGCATAAGCAGATCTATCAAATGATATGCATTTTGTGATGATAAGTGTAACACCACGTGATTACAGAGCCATAAAACTCATTAGCGCCAACTAGTGGCCGATTTCTTTCAAAATTCTTACAGACCTCTAGGGCCATGAGCCGAACATGCCCATTGAGTTTCGTTCCGATCGGCCTCCGTTAACCTTGTCTAATAGGTGCTCAAACTTCATTGGCCGATGGCGGCCATGTTTTTTGAGATACGCCAATGTCCTCATACACATACATGGCACCTTGGACCAAGACACTGCATACCAATTTTCAAGTCAATCGGACTAACGGTCAGGTGGTTATAGCCTGTTTTATGTTTTTTTCATATTATAGCGCCACCATGAGGCCAATCACCGCGATTTTTTTACTGTGACCTCAACTTGAGCTCTTACATATGTGTACCGAGTTTGGTGAAAATATCTCATTTCGTTCACGAGTTATAGCCATTTTCGTATAATTAGCTCCGCCTCCTGCGAACGTTTTGATACCCCTTAGCAACCGTGGATCGAAATTTTACATTTTTTTCGATAATTATTGATCTTCAGACTCCTGTGAATATTTCTGCACTGGTTTGGTTCCGATCGGGCGAAAAACCAGGGACTAGTTCGCAAAAGTAGGTTTTGGACATAATCCAAAATGGCGGGAAAATTTGCATACCGGAAATGAAATCCTTGAGGCCTTTTTTGTTCGGCTTGACCCAAGGATTCCAAAGATATAAGACACTTGAGTCTGTGACAAAGGGTTGATGAGATTTAAGCAAAAATATGCAATTTTTTTGTTTTTTGCACTGTAGCGCCACCTATTGGCCAATCTAGCTCATATTCTCTGAACCTCTCCTCGATTTTTGTACTACCTTCTGGCCAAGTTTCAAGTCTCTAGCACTTACGGTTTAGGCTGCACGATGCGTTTTACGGCAGAATAATAATAATAATTAAAGCTGCAAGCAGCATTTATCGGGGTTCAAGCAGTTAAGGCCTTTAAGCACATAAGCATTTAAGACATTAAGTTTTATTTAGAAAGCTTTTAACCACTGACATAATAGATGGAAAACACCATTTACAGCCAATACAGGCAATGTACCATAGGAAATATATGGTTTTAAAGCTTTTTAACAGTTATAGCGCCACCTTTAGTCCAATCTCCATAACATTTTGCATGCTTGTTAATGATGTTATGTCACATATGCTCACCAATTTTTGTGAAGTTCTGAGTTTTCATTTAGGATTTATAGGCTTTTTAGTGTATTTGCCACACCCTTTTTCATTACGACCCAATTATAGCCATACGAAAAATTCAAAAGTTCAACTTTTTTTCGATAATTATTGATCAGGAGAGTCCAGAGAATTTTCCTAGACTGGTCTGGTTCCGATCGGGCGAAAAACCAGGGACTAGTTCGCAAAAGTATGTTTTTAACATATTCATGAATAATTAATGAACAGTTTGATTGACAGCAATGGTTCTTGAGGCAAAGTTGTTCAGGATGAGGAGATCTATCAAATGATATGCATATTGTGTGGATATTTGTAACACCACGTGATTACAGAGCCGTAAAACTCGTTAGCGCCAACTAGTGGCCGATTTCTTTCAAAATTCTTACAGACCTCTAGGGGCTTGAGCCGAACATGCCCACTGAGTTTCGTTCTGATTGGCCTCCGTTAACCTTGTCTAATAGGTGCTCAAACTTCATTGGCCGATGGCGGCCATGTTTTTCGAGATACACCAATGTCCTCATAGACATACATGGCACCTTGGACCAAGACACTGCATACCAATTTTCAAGTCAATCGGACAAACGGTCAGGTGGTCATAGCCTGTTTTATGTTTTTTTAATGTTATAGCGCCACCATGTGGCTAATCACCGCGATTTCTTTACTGTGACCTTAGATTGACCTCTTACACATGTGTACCAAGTTTGGTGAAGATAACTCATTTACTTCTGGAGTTATAGCCATTTTAGTAAAACTAGCTCCGCCTCCTTCGAACGTTTTGGCGCCCCTTAGCGACCGTGAATCAAAATTTAAACTTTTTTTTAATAATTATTGATATTCAGACTCCAGAGAACATTTCTGCACTTGTTTGGTTCCGATCGGACAAAAAACCTAGGACTAGTTCGCAAAAGTAGGTTTTGGACAAAATCCAAAATGGCGGAAAATTTGCATACCGGAAAGGAAATCCTTGAGGCCTTTTTTGTTCGGCTTGAGCCAAGGATTCCAATGATATAAGACACTTGAGTCTGTGACAAAGGGTTGGTGAGATTTAAGCAAAAATATGCAATTTTTTTGGTTTTTGCACTGTAGCGCCACCTATTGGCCAATCTGGCTCATATTTTGATAACCTCTCCTCGATTTTTGTACTACCATATGGCAAAGTTTCAAGTCTCTAGCACTTACGGTTTGGGCTGCACGATGCGTTTTACGGCAGAAGAAAAATAATAATAATTAAAGCTGCAAGCAGCATTTATCGGGGTTCAAGCAATTAAGGCCTTTAAGGCCTTTAAGCATAAAAGCATCAAAAGTTATTAAGATTTATTTAGCAAGCATGTAACTACTGACATAATAGATGAAAAAGACCACTTACCATAGGAAATATATGGTTTTAAAGCTTTTTAACAGTTATAGCGCCACCTTTGGTCCAATCTCCATAAAATTTTGAATGCTTGTTAATGATGGTATGTCACATATGCTCACCAATTTTTGTGAAGTTCTGAGTTTTTGTTTAGGATTTATAGGCTTTTGATTGCATTTTGCCACGCCCATTTTATAAATGACCCTATTACAGCAATCCAAATGCAAAAGTTCAACTTTTTTTTGATAATTATTGATCTAGAGAGTCCAGAGAATTGTCCTAGACTGGTCTGGTTCCGATCGGGCGAAAAACCTAGGACTAGTTCGCAAAAGTAGGTTTTTAACATATTCATGAATATTTAATGAACTGTTTGATTGACAGCAATGGTTCTAGAGGCAAAGTTGTTCAGCATGAGCAGATCTATCATATGATATGCATTTTGTGACGATAAGTGTAACACCACGTGATTACAGAGCCACAAAACTCGTTAGCGCCAACTAGTGGCCGATTTCTTTCAAAATTCTTACAGACCTCTAGGGGCTTGAGCCGAACATGCCCACTGAGTTTTGTTCCAATCGGCCTCTGTTAACCTTGTCTAATAGGTGCTCAAAGTTCATTGGCCGATAGCGGCCATGTTTTTCGAGATACACCAATGTCCTCATAGACATACATGGCACCTTGGACCAAGACACTGCATACCAATTTTCAAGTCAATCGGACTAACGGTCAGGTGGTTATAGCCTGTTTTATGTTTTTTTCATATTATAGCGCCACCATGAGGCCAATCACCGCGATTTTTTTACTGTGACCTCAACTTGAGCTCATACATATGTGTACCGAGTTTGGTGAAAATATCTCATTTCGTTCACGAGTTATAGCCATTTTCGCATAATTAGCTCCGCCTCCTGCGAACATTTTGATGCCCCTTAGCAACCGTGGATCGAAATTTTAACTTTTTTTCGATAATTATTGATATTCAGACTCCTGTGAATATTTCTGCACTGGTTTGGTTCCGATCGGGCGAAAAACCAGGGACTAGTTCGTAAAAGTAGCTTTTGGACAAAATCCAAAATGGCGGAAAAATTTGCATACCGGAAATGAAATCCTTGAGGCCTTTTTTGTTCGGCTTGACCCAAGGATTCCAAAGATATAAGACACTTGAGTCTGTGACAAAGGGTTGATGAGATTTAAGCAAAAATATGCAATTTTTTTGTTTTTTGCACTGTAGCGCCACCTATTGGCCAATCTAGCTCATATTCTCTGAACCTCTCCTCGATTTTTGTACTACCTTCTGGCCAAGTTTCAAGTCTCTAGCACTTACGGTTTAGGCTGCACGATGCGTTTTACGGCAGAATAATAATAATAATTAAAGCTGCAAGCAGCATTTATCGGGGTTCAAGCAGTTAAGGCCTTTAAGGACTTTAAGCACAAAAGCATCAAAAGTTGTTAAGTTTTACACCACGTGATTACAGAGCCATAAAACTCATTAGCGCCAACTAGTGGCCGATTTCTTTCAAAACTCTTACAGACCTCTAGGGCCATGAGTCGAACATGCCCATCAAGTTTCGTTCCGATCGGCCTCCGTTAACCTTGTCTAATAGGTGCTCAAATTTCATTGGTCGATGGCAGCCATGTTTTTCGAGATACGCCAACGTCCTCATAGACATACATGGCACCTTGGACCAAGACACTGCATACCAATTTTCAAGTCAATTGGACTAACGGTCAGGTGGTTATAGCCTGTTTTATGTTTGGAACATGTTTTGTTCCTCGCGGAGTACCTCTGGAATGCTTCTGCGGAGGTTTATTGTTTTATCCGCAGCAATAAAGTTTGTCGGCGTCTAAATGGATCGCGCTCTGGATCACTAACAGGAATTATTCTCGTCATGTATACACTTAACTTGATGAAAAGCGGGATTGACGCACTGCAAGCAGAGAGATGATTTCTGGCTGCCTCCGCAAAAATTGTCTTCGGCGGACAGCCCGCTGTCTTTGGAACGATTTTAGTACTTTTGCGGCAGACAAACACATGTGTTTCTCTTTCTGGATCTTTTCTTTGAAAACAAAACCAAAGGTTAAAAAAAAAAAAAGAACAAATGTGAAGCGAGCAATTCTATCCATTTTGACGCCTTTTCATTCATTACCAAGCAACACGATTACGCACCAGCTGCAACTTGATGACACAAGCATACTGCGGTTCGGATACAAATAATATGTGAAAACAAGTCCATCGGGGGCAGGGGGGGAGCAATCGAACTCGGGTTAGGAACAGGCAATCGAACCAAGTGTGAAAGCGCCCTTAGTCTAGTTTTAGTCAATGAAAATTGTATTTTAGTCTCTTTTTAGAAATGCAATTCTATTTAACCCAGTCAATATAGTGTATCACTATGGAAAAATAGCGAACAGAAAAGTAACACTCGTCTCATTCGTGGAGGTTGAAAAACAAGTTCTTTCTGACATCCAAGATTTACTGTATTAATTTAAATGCAAAAGAAAAGGCATGAGAGTCGGTTGTTTTTGTCAATTTTAAGTTTTAATTTAAAATATTTGTCATTTTAATATAACTATATGGCTAAATATTTTACCACTTGCTAATAAATCTAGACAGAAGTAGTGCATTGAATACATTGTTTAAATTGTGCTTAAAAGTGAATTACGACCATTAAAGAGTATGTGTGTACAAAGAGAATCGTAATGCTGACAAAACTTTTTTTAAATAAAAGTATTTGATAACTTCTGGATTTGAAATAAAAATAGTGAGTATGTGTTTGTGGTTCAGCCGTGGATCAGTTACGCACTGCAAACGCAGCATATGTGAAAGCACTATAGCGAGTGCTGCTCCTGCACCGCATATGCACTGCACACGGAGTATGGGCCCTATCTTGCACCCAGCGCAATTGACTTTGTACACCGACGCATGTATCATTCCTATTTTGCACCCGCGCACAGCGGACTTTTCCCTCCACAGACGCACGTCGGTTAACTAAGAAATACACTTGCGCTCCCGGGGGCGGTTCAGCGCAAAGAGGCGGCGTGTTCCGGCGCAAACGTTCCCTCATGCTATTTTGCACGTTTAGAAAACAATTCCGCCACTAACTGAAAAAATCTAGTTTAAAGTCAGTGGCGCGTTGCACATGTTATTCTTATGCTATTTTAAGGGCGCATGCTTGGCCATAATCAATGTAGCGTGTGCACAACGCACATACACTTTGATTCTCTCACACAGAAGCAGCCGTTTTCATTTTTGCAAATCATACATTACGATAGATAGATAGATAGATAATTATAAAAGCATACTTCTAGTTTACACATTTACCCAAATTATCATACGCCTGTTTAACCGAAGTTAATTTGGGTGTGTTTCTCCATCCCCAATGTCACTTCTCTGTGTTTTACGGCCCTGACGAGAACGTCGGTCTCCTCGGCTGTGAATCGCTGCTGGCGCGCGTCTGGCAAATCCACCGTTATAATAGGAATCCGCTATAGAATAAGCGCGTCTGCTCTTAAAGTGAATGTGAGATGACGCTCTGATTGGTTTATTTCACGTTACGCCCAAACCACACCTATGAGTAATGAAGCTACTGCAGACCAACACATTTTAGATTTGCGTTGAGCGCAAGAGTAATTTATCCCGCCGGTATAATAGCAACAGCGCCCAAGACCCGGCCACAAAGTTACTTGCGTTTCGCGCTTGATACTTGCGTTTCAGATCGTTAAAATCGGGCCCTATGTGTGAAACGGGCGTCAGACTTAACTTTGTTTGTTGTCGTTTACGCTAACTCACCGCAGCTGCATCTTCTAAATAATGCCGCGAGTGGGGCTTGAGGAAGTGACGTCGTCTGCGCAGTGCGCCCTGATGCAGCCCCTGAAGTGAGACACGGGAAACAGAAATACTGCAAAATAATAATAATAATAATAATAATGTGACTAAACAAGACGAAATAGCGTCATAACATTTCATCTCGTTTTGGTCAACGAAAATGAAGAGACATTTTAACATAGTTTTTATTTTGTAAACCACATTTAGTCTCGTTTTTATTCGTCAACAATATTGCATTATACATTTAATTATAGTTATTGTCACATGACCAGCATTTACGTTGCGTCTCGTTTTCGTCACGTGGTTCGTTGACGACAATATTTAGTTATAATTTTTGTTGACGAAAGAAATACTAGTAATCCGATATCGGATTTGACTCAAAAGACAATGTGATTCATCATTCCTTCCAATTAACCACCTTATCTTTGTATAGTAAAATAGTATGTTCAACAACATGAATAACGACGTAGCTGACCAGAGTTCGTGAATCAAATGATTCAGTTTAAAGAGTTGTTCAGACTTCTCTCGATCAGTTGAAGTCTCTCCATTTCAGATGTAAAAATAAATTAATTTATTTCACAAATTAAAAGTCCTGTGAGTCCGAAAAACAAAAGAAAATTGTAATTATCCTACCAGTTGATGGTTTCAAATTATGGTTCAAAGTGGAAACCGGTCCATGGGCACTGGTCAGCTAGCCATTTGTGCATATTTAATTGTATTCAATAGGCAGGCGATTCACCTTCACAGGATTATTTATGGCACAAAACAGGATACACTTGCCGATCACGTTCACATAGGAAAAAAAACAGAGAACAAGAAAACGCAGCCTTGGAAAACACAAGGCAAACGTACAATAATTCATTTCTGATTCAACATTTCAGTAACAAATCATATACATGCGCAGTTCAAATGACACATTAATCGAACTTTTCGACAGTTACTTAACACAGACACTCATTAATCACTCAATGGGTCTCATTCATGAAATCGTAAATATACGAGTAAATATGTGAGTGATTTGCGCGTAAAGGCGACATTCCCGAAAATTCTTCTCCTGATTCAGAAATACTTCGTAAACGTCAGATGTGATAGTGAAATGTGTGTGTGTGTGTTAATGAATTCCAATCAGTTGTAAATGGGACGCGTGTGCACGCTCATTCTCTAAATTACCATAAATCCCGCCCATTAAAACCGACTGAAAACTATAGGCTATATGGGCATCATATTATGACACCAAACGAAGGATTTCAACTTGTCTTCTCAAAAACGAATGAAGAAGAGAAATTTCTCAGATGCAGAAATTGAAGTTTATTATCAGAAGTTCATTCAAAACGCCACATTTTGTTTTCAAGCGTACATAGTGGCGTATCAGGCCTAAAAAAAAGGAAGCTTGGCAGCATAGATGCAGTTAATGGAGTTTCATCTGTTAATCGAACAGTCCTAGAAGTGAAAAGAAAATGGTTTGACATGAAGCTTGACTGCATTATTTGTGACTTGCGGACTTGTAAAAGAATAAACAGCTTGAATAAAAAAATTAAATAAAAAAAACTTGCGGACTTTTGTTCCGTTTGCATAGATGGCTCTCGTAATTACTGGCTGTCGTAATAAAAGTAAAAAGAAAAACCGTATGTAATTACTATATATAATATTTGGTAACACTTTACAATACAGGTGCACTAATAACCATTAATTCATGCTTAACTAATGCACAGATAATCATGTGTTAATGTATGACTCATGAAGAACTAAACCATTAATTAATGATTACTGCATCATGAAGATTCTAAATGATTAATATAAAGTAATATATGAATTGTTATTAATTAAATGTGTCATAATGTATTAATTCATTAATAACTTATTTTATTAACTAAAAGTCTAAATCAATGCGTTAATTACCACAATTGGTCAAGGCAATGTACTTCAACTTCCAGTTGTCTGCTTTAATTAATCATTAACTAATGATTTGCAAATGCATCATTATGTTATGACTTTACTTGTTGAGGCACATGACTATTAACTAATTGTTAAGTAATATGCCATTTTGGTTTTGACATCCACACTAAGCCATGGATTTCAATTTCCAACCATGTACAACCAAGATTTCACTGAGTCCGATGAACTTTGTTGTTCATGGCACAGGACTATGTCAGGTTAACATACACTGAGAACATGCGGTTGAGCGCTGCTAGTTCATAACACTGTGTCTAGACTGGACAAAGACAATAGAACGTCCATTATAGTCAGTGATACTACACTGGATGCGTCGCGACACTACACGACAAAACCCAGTCAGTAAACCGATGCCACACTCTATTACTGACGTACTCTGAGCTCTTGTGCTAGTTCTGTTACGAAGGACTAATGGACTTGCGATGGTCTGTCATGTCCAGGTGTAGACAGCTGGTCTCGTCCAGTGTAAACACAGTATAACAGCTTCAGGAGTTCAGATTCTGGTGTGCTGATATTTGTGTGCAGCCCAACTCACCCCATCCTTCAAACACGTTCACCGACATTACATTCACTGCATGTGCAAACTGTCAAAACCCATAAATGGCATATTACTTAACAATTAGTTAATAGTCATGTGCCTCAACAAGTAAAGTCATAACATAATGATGCATTTGCAAATCATTAGTTAATGATTAATTAAAGCAGACAACTGGAAGTTGAAGTACATTGCTTTGACCAACTGTGGTAATTAACGCATTCATTTACACTTTTAGTTAATAAAATAAGTTATTAATTAATTAATACATTGACACATTTAATTAATAACAATTCATATATTACTTAATCTATTAATCATTTAGAATCTTTATTAGTTGCTGATGCAGTAATCATTAATTAATGGTTTAGTTCTTCATGAGTTATACATTAACACATGATTATCTGTGCATTAGTTAAATATGAATTAATGCAGATTAGTGCACCCGTATTGTAAAGTGTTACCTAATATTTTTTCAAAATGCTGTGTAAATATGTACACGATTAAGGTGAATTAAAATGCAGCCTTATTAATGAGCAAAACGTTCGGATGTTAAACGCACTATTTACGCGTGGCTGGAGCAGGTGTAGATCTCTTTCGTACCAACTAACGTTTGGAAAATACGAACATTTTAATGAATCCGAAAATTTACGTCAGAACCACTTTACACACGATTTACACAAAAATTCGTTCTGCTCGTGTTTCATGAATAAGACCCATTGTCTCAACTCATGACACATGATCATTGTTATACGTGATAGCTTTAGCCTACGGCTAATTAGTTCAGCTCGCGCTGTGCGGCCTACACTCAGCTCATATCAAATCATTTCTGAAATTGACATATCTTTCATAAGATAACATATGATAAAAAAATGTCACTCACCAAAACGAGATTGCATCACATATTCAATAAAAAAAAGACTACCGGTATTCAATAAAGATTACCGCTCTGGGATCCACTAAATCTTTACTCCGATTTCCACTTCACCTCTCTCTGACGACAACACTCCAGGCCGAAGCATCCAAAGTTTACAAGTGCACACAATCACAGTTCTCGATAGATTATGATTATCATTTAGTGCAAGGAGTTTCTGGAGAAATGCTCCGTGTCTCATTTGATCTGTTCTCATCTGATTCTCTGTTTATGCTGACAGCGGCAGCGCCTGCGCGACCTGTGGGCGGGCCTTATGAATATGCCGCTTCTGTTGGCTCTCAGGGGTGTCAGTCACAGCAGCACAATCAGTGATTGGATGAATCGTGTGTTATTGCCCAGTGGTGTAATCGAGTGCATCAAGTAAAGGAAAAAAAAAAGAACTGATTGAAAAATATAATTTGTCCAGAACAGATCGACACGACTCAATTTAAACTGTTATAGAAGAGCTAATATACTAAGAATGCACTGGTCTCTCAAGGATTGTCTCTCTGCTTTATTTTATAAGAAATATCTCTGTGTCTAAAGTTCCTAATGTCCTGTACTCTCAACTTTTGTATAATAGTACTAGTCATAATTTTTACACCAGGCATGAATAAAAGCAGTAAAATACCACTTATTGGCTTAATGACATGTTATATAATTTTTACCTTTTTGACTGTTATAGAGGCAAATTTTGTCTGATCTGTCTGAAATGTTTCATGCTTATTAAGAGTCATGAACATTATTATATGAAAATTATTTCATTTTGATCAAATTATTTCCTATGGAATTTTTCATAGAAAAAGACCATTCACAGCCAATACAGGCAATTTACCATAGGAAATATATGGTTTTAAAGTGTTTTAACAGTTATAGCGCCACCTTTGGTCCGATCTCCATACAAATTTCCAGGCTTCTTTAGCATGTTATGACAAATATGCGCATACATTTTTGTGAAGTTCTGTGTTTTCGTTTAGGTTTTATAGGCTTTTGAGTGCATTTTGCCACGCCCATTTTCTTTATGACCCAATATACCCATAAGAAAAATGCAAAAGTTCAACTTTTTTTTGATAATTATTGACCTAGAGAGTCCATAGAATTGTCCTAGACTGGTTTGGTTCTGATTGGGCGAAAAACCAGGGACTAGTTCGCAAAAGTAGGTTTTTAACATAATTACGAATATTTAATGAACGGTTTGATTGACAGCAATGGTTCTTGAGGCAAAGTTGTTCAACAAGAGGAGATCTATCAAATGGTATGCATTTTGTGACAATAAGTGTAACACCACGTGATTACAGAGCCATTAAACTCGTTAGCGCCAACTAGTGGCCGATTTCTTTCAAAATTCTTACAGACCTCTAGGGCCATGAGTCGAACATGCCTACCGAGTTTTGTTCCGATCAGCCTCCGTAAACCTTGTCTAATAGGTGCTCAAATTTCATTGGCCGATGGCGGCCATGTTTTTTGAGATACGCCAATGTCCTCATAGACATACATGGCACCTTGGACCAAGACACTGCATACCAATTTTCAAGTCAATCGGACTAACGGTCAGGTGGTTAAAGCCTGTTTTATGTTTTTTTCATATTATAGCGCCACCATGTGGCAAATCGCCGCGATTTTTTTACTGTTACCTCATATTGAGCTCATACATATGTGTACCGAGTTTAGTGAAGATACCTAATTTACTTCTGGAGTTATAGCCATTTTAGTAAAATAGGCCCCTCCCACAACGTACGTTTTGGCGCCCCTTAGCGTCCGTGAATCGAAATTTCGACTTTTTTTCGATAATTATTGATCTTCAGTTTCTAGAGAACATTTCTGCACTGGTTTGGTTCCGATCGGGTGAAAAACCAGGGACTAGTTCGCAAAAGTAGGTTTTTGACAAAATTCAAAATGGCGGAAAATCCATCATGGCGGAAATGAAATCGGAGATATACGTTTTGTTCGTCAGGCGTCCAGCTTTCCAATGATATAAGACACTTGAGTCTACGACATACGGTCTAGGAGTTCTGAGCAGTTTCGCGCTTTTGGTTGCTATAGCGCCACCTATGGGCCAATCGGGGTCATAATTTGATAACCTCTCCTCGATTTTTGTACTACCATCTGGCAAAGTTTCAAGGTTCCAGCTCTTACGGTTTGGGCTGCACGATGCGTTTTACGGCAGAAGAAAAATAATAATAAAAATCAGGACAATTACAATAGGGTTTCAGCACTTCGTGCTTGAACCCCTAATTAAAGCTGCAAGCAGCATTTATCGGGGTTCAAGCAGTTAAGGCCTTTTAGGCATTTAAGCACAAAAGCATCAAAAGTTATTAAGATTTATTTAGCAAGCATGTAACCACTGACATAATAGATGGAAAAGACCATTTACAGCCAATACAGGCAATTTGCCATGGGATATATATGGTTTTAAAGCTTTTTAACAGTTATAGCGCCACCTATGGTCCGATCTCCATAAAATTGTTTACTGTGACCTCAAATTGAACCCATACACATGTGTACTGAGTTTGGTGAAGATATCTCATTTACTTCTTGAGTTATAGCCATTTGAGTAAAATAGGCTCCTCCCACAACGATTTGCCACATTCTAGAATTATTTAATATGATTCTAGCATGATTTACTATCATATACCATGTTCCAGAATGATTTATTAGGATTCTAGCATGATTTACCTTGATACACCTCATTTCAGTATTATTTACTATGATTTACAATGTTTCTAGCATGATTAACCACATTACTAGCAATTATGTGAAGTGTCAGTGCAAATGAGGTGATGAACACTGACAAAATATTATTGTGTTATAATAGTTAGTTATATACGTGATTTTTAGTGTGTGTCCAAGTATGAATGCAAAAGCACATGTAAAATATTTCATTATTAAGTAGAATGGCCAGCAGAGGGCACTAGAAGACCACTTATTGGCTCACTTTCACTTTAAACCAGTTTTCTGCACTAAAGCAAACCAGTTTTTCCATGTTAACTCAATGCATGCTTACACACACACACACACACACACACACACACACACACACACACACACACACACAGCATAGTTAACCATGATTTACCATGATATACCACGTTCTAGTATTATTTACCAGGAGATAAACGACAATCTAGTATTATTTACTTTGATTTACCATGTTTCTAGCCTGATTTATCACATTACTAGCAATTATTTGAAGTGTCAGTGCAAATAAAGTGATTAACACTGACAAAATATGATTGTGTTATAATAGTTATTGCTATATAAGTGATTTTTTTAGTGTGTATTCAAGTATGAATGCAAGCACATGTTGAATTATTTCATTAATAAGTAGAATGGCCAGCAGAGGGCAGTAGAAGACCACTTATTGGCTCACTTTCACTTTAAACCAGTTTTCTGCACTAAAGCAAACCAGTTTATCCATGTTAACTCAATGCATGCTTACACACACACACACACACACACACACACACACACACACACACACACACACACACACACACAGCATAGTTAACCATGATTTACCATGATTTACCACATTACTAGCAATTATTTGAAGTGTCAGTGCAAATAAAGTGATTAACACTGACAAAATATGATTGTGTTATAATAGTTATTGCTATATAAGTGATTTTTAGTGTGTATTCAAGTATAAATGCAAGCACATGTGGAAAAATTTAATTAATAAGTAGAATGGCCAGCAGAGGGCAGTAGAAGACCACTTATTGGCTCACTTTCACTTTAAACCTCATGATTTTGACCAGTTTTCTGCACTAAAGCAAACCAGTGTTTCCATGTTAACTCAATAATGCATACTTGCTACATATGCTACACACAATAATGCTACACACACACACACACACACACACACACACACACACAAATGTTTCAGTGATATTGGTGTCACATTCACCTTCATCACATTCACCTTCTGTCTTCATCACATTCACCATCTGTCGTCATCACCTGCACCTGCTCCTCATCACCCTCATCATCATCACCTGCTCCTCATCATCATAACCGTCACCTGTTGTCCTTGTCTTGATCTGTGTATTTAAGTTCCCCTCTCACCCATTATCATTGTCGGTTATTGTTTGTGCACTAGCACTCTGTTATGTTTGTTTTCATGTTGGAAAATAAAACCTTTGTTATATTTGTACCACACACACACACACACACACACACACACACACACACACACTTACCATAGTTTATCATGATTTACCATGGCTGATACCAATACCAATATGACAAAATGACTATTTTAAACAGCAGGGGGCAGTAAAATACCACTTATTGGCTTAACATGCCATTAATTCATATCATTTTCACCTTTTTAACTGTTATAGAGGCAAATTTTGTCCGATCTGTCTGAAAATTTTCATGCTTGTTCAGGGTGATATTTCACACGTTCTGACTTGTTTTTAAGAAGGTCTGAGCATTGATTAAAGAGATATAGGCTTTCGGGGACACTTGGTAAAGGCCAGATTTTGAAGTGAACCTATTATAGCTATCCAAATGAAGTAGTTCAACTTTTTCTGACAATTATTGATCTAGTGAGTCCAGAGAATTGTATTGCACTAGTTTTGAACATTATGATATGAAAATTATATGATCAGAGATGGAAAAGACCATTTACAGCCAATACAGGCAGTTTACCATAGGAAATATATGATTTTAAAGCTTTTTAACAGTTATAGCGCCACCTATCGTCCGATCTCCATAGAATTTTTCATGCTTGTTAATGATGTTATGTCACATATGCTGACCGATTTTTGTGAAGTTCTGAGTTTTTATTTAGGATTTATAGGCTTTTTAAGGTATTTTGACACGCCCATTTTATAAATGACCCTATTACAGCCATCCAAATGCAAAAGTTCAACTTTTTTTTGATAATTATTGATCTAGAGAGTCCAGAGAATTGTTCTAGACTCGTTTGGTTCCGATCGGGCAAAAAACCAGGGACTAGTTCGCAAAAGTAGGTTTTTAACATATTCGTGAATAATTAATAAACTGTTTGATTGACAGCAATGGTTCTAGAGGCAAAGTTGTTCAGCATAAGCAGATCTATCAAATGATATGCATTTTGTGATGATAAGTGTAACACCACGTGATTACAGAGCCATAAAACTCATTAGCGCCAACTAGTGGCCGATTTCTTTCAAAATTCTTACAGACCTCTAGGGCCATGAGCCGAACATGCCCATTGAGTTTCGTTCCGATCGGCCTCCGTTAACCTTGTCTAATAGGTGCTCAAACTTCATTGGCCGATGGCGGCCATGTTTTTTGAGATACGCCAATGTCCTCATACACATACATGGCACCTTGGACCAAGACACTGCATACCAATTTTCAAGTCAATCGGACTAACGGTCAGGTGGTTATAGCCTGTTTTATGTTTTTTTCATATTATAGCGCCACCATGAGGCCAATCACCGCGATTTTTTTACTGTGACCTCAACTTGAGCTCTTACATATGTGTACCGAGTTTGGTGAAAATATCTCATTTTGTTCACGAGTTATAGCCATTTTCGTATAATTAGCTCCGCCTCCTGCGAACGTTTTGATACCCCTTAGCAACCGTGGATCGAAATTTTACATTTTTTTCGATAATTATTGATCTTCAGACTCCTGTGAATATTTCTGCACTGGTTTGGTTCCGATCGGGCGAAAAACCAGGGACTAGTTCGCAAAAGTAGGTTTTGGACATAATCCAAAATGGCGGGAAAATTTGCATACCGGAAATGAAATCCTTGAGGCCTTTTTTGTTCGGCTTGACCCAAGGATTCCAAAGATATAAGACACTTGAGTCTGTGACAAAGGGTTGATGAGATTTAAGCAAAAATATGCCATTTTTTTGTTTTTTGCACTGTAGCGCCACCTATTGGCCAATCTAGCTCATATTCTCTGAACCTCTCCTCGATTTTTGTACTACCTTCTGGCCAAGTTTCAAGTCTCTAGCACTTACGGTTTAGGCTGCACGATGCGTTTTACGGCAGAATAATAATAATAATAATAAAAATCAGCACAATTACAATAGGGTTTCAGCATTTCATGCTTGAACCCCTAATAATAAAAATCAGCACAATTACAATAGGGTTTCAGCATTTCATGCTTGAACCCCTAATTAAAGCTGCAAGCAGCATTTATCGGGGTTCAAGCAGTTAAGGCCTTTAAGGCATTTAAGCACAAAAGCATCAAAAGTTATTAAGATTTATTTAGCAAGCATGTAACCACTGACATAATAGATGGAAAAGACCATTTACAGCCAATACAGGCAATTTGCCATGGGATATATATGGTTTTAAAGCTTTTTAACAGTTATAGCGCCACCTATGGTCCGATCTCCATAAAATTGTTTACTGTGACCTCAAATTGAACCCATACACATGTGTACTGAGTTTGGTGAAGATATCTCATTTACTTCTTGAGTTATAGCCATTTGAGTAAAATAGGCTCCTCCCACAACGATTTGCCACATTCTAGAATTATTTAATATGATTCTAGCATGATTTACTATCATATACCATGTTCCAGAATGATTTATTAGGATTCTAGCATGATTTACCTTGATACACCTCATTTCAGTATTATTTACTATGATTTACAATGTTTCTAGCATGATTAACCACATTACTAGCAATTATGTGAAGTGTCAGTGCAAATGAGGTGATGAACACTGACAAAATATTATTGTGTTATAATAGTTAGTTATATACGTGATTTTTAGTGTGTGTCCAAGTATGAATGCAAAAGCACATGTAAAATATTTCATTATTAAGTAGAATGGCCAGCAGAGGGCACTAGAAGACCACTTATTGGCTCACTTTCACTTTAAACCAGTTTTCTGCACTAAAGCAAACCAGTTTTTCCATGTTAACTCAATGCATGCTTACACACACACACACACACACACACACACACACACACACACACACACACACACACACAGCATAGTTAACCATGATTTACCATGATATACCACGTTCTAGTATTATTTACCAGGAGATAAACGACAATCTAGTATTATTTACTTTGATTTACCATGTTTCTAGCCTGATTTATCACATTACTAGCAATTATTTGAAGTGTCAGTGCAAATAAAGTGATTAACACTGACAAAATATGATTGTGTTATAATAGTTATTGCTATATAAGTGATTTTTTTAGTGTGTATTCAAGTATGAATGCAAGCACATGTTGAAATATTTCATTAATAAGTAGAATGGCCAGCAGAGGGCAGTAGAAGACCACTTATTGGCTCACTTTCACTTTAAACCAGTTTTCTGCACTAAAGCAAACCAGTTTATCCATGTTAACTCAATGCATGCTTACACACACACACACACACACACACACACACACACACACACACACACACACACACACACACACACACACACACAGCATAGTTAACCATGATTTACCATGATTTACCACATTACTAGCAATTATTTGAAGTGTCAGTGCAAATAAAGTGATTAACACTGACAAAATATGATTGTGTTATAATAGTTATTGCTATATAAGTGATTTTTAGTGTGTATTCAAGTATAAATGCAAGCACATGTGGAAAAATTTAATTAATAAGTAGAATGGCCAGCAGAGGGCAGTAGAAGACCACTTATTGGCTCACTTTCACTTTAAACCTCATGATTTTGACCAGTTTTCTGCACTAAAGCAAACCAGTGTTTCCATGTTAACTCAATAATGCATACTTGCTACATATGCTACACACAATAATGCTACACACACACACACACACACAAATGTTTCAGTGATATTGGTGTCACATTCACCTTCATCACATTCACCATCTGTCGTCATCACCTGCACCTGCTCCTCATCACCCTCCTCATCATCACCTGCTCCTCATCATCATAACCGTCACCTGTTGTCCTTGTCTTGATCTGTGTATTTAAGTTCCCCTCTCATCCATTATCATTGTCGGTTATTGTTTGTGCACTAGCACTCTGTTATGTTTGTTTTCATGTTGGAAAATAAAACCTTTGTTATATTTGTACCACACACACACACACACACACACACACACACACACACACGCCATCATTTATCATGATTTACCATGGCTGATACCAATACCAATATGAGAAAATGACTATTTTAAACAGTAGGGGGCAGTAAAATACCAATTATTGGCTTAACATGCCATTAATTCATATCATTTTCACCTTTTTAACTGTTATAGAGGCAAATTTTGTCCGATCTGTCTGAAAATTTTCATGCTTGTTCAGGGTGATATTTCACACGTTCTGACTTGTTTTTAAGAAGGTCTGAGCATTGATTAAAGAGATATAGGCTTTCGGGGACACTTGGTAAAGGCCAGATTTTGAAGTGAACCTATTATAGCTATCCAAATGAAGTAGTTCAACTTTTTCTGACAATTATTGATCTAGTGAGTCCAGAGAATTGTATTGCACTAGTTTTGAACATTATGATATGAAAATTATATGATCAGAGATGGAAAAGACCATTTACAGCCAATACAGGCAGTTTACCATAGGAAATATATGATTTTAAAGCTTTTTAACAGTTATAGCGCCACCTATCGTCCGATCTCCATAGAATTTTTCATGCTTGTTAATGATGTTATGTCACATATGCTGACCAATTTTTGTGAAGTTCTGAGTTTTTATTTAGGATTTATAGGCTTTTTAATGTATTTTGACACGCCCATTTTATAAATTACCCTATTACAGCCATCCAAATGCAAAAGTTCAACTTTTTTTTGATAATTATTGATCTAGAGAGTCCAGAGAATTGTCCTAGACTGGTCTGGTTCCGATCGGGCGAAAAACCTAGGACTAGTTCGCAAAAGTAGGTTTTTAACATATTCATGAATATTTAATGAACTGTTTGATTGACAGCAATGGTTCTAGAGGCAAAGTTGTTCAGCATGAGCAGATCTATCATATGATATGCATTTTGTGACGATAAGTGTAACACCACGTGATTACAGAGCCATAAAACTCGTTAGCGCCAACTAGTGGCCGATTTCTTTCAAAATTCTTACAGACCTCTAGGGGCTTGAGCCGAACATGCCCACTGAGTTTTGTTCCGATCGGCCTCCGTTAACCTTGTCTAATAGGTGCTCAAACTTCATTGGCCGATAGCGGCCATGTTTTTTGAGATACACCAATGTCCTCATAGACATACATGGCACCTTGGACCAAGACACTGCATACCAATTTTCAAGTCAATCGGACTAACGGTCAGGTGGTTATAGCCTGTTTTATGTTTTTTTCATATTATAGCGCCACCATGAGGCCAATCACCGCGATTTTTTTACTGTGACCTCAACTTGAGCTCTTACATATGTGTACCGAGTTTGGTGAAAATATCTCATTTCGTTCACGAGTTATAGCCATTTTCGTATAATTAGCTCCGCCTCCTGCGAACGTTTTGATACCCCTTAGCAACCGTGGATCGAAATTTTACATTTTTTTCAATAATTATTGATCTTCAGACTCCTGTGAATATTTCTGCACTGGTTTGGTTCCGATCGGGCGAAAAACCAGGGACTAGTTCGCAAAAGTAGGTTTTGGACAAAATCCAAAATGGCGGGAAAATTTGCATACCGGAAATGAAATCCTTGAGGCCTTTTTTGTTCGGCTTGACCCAAGGATTCCAAAGATATAAGACACTTGAGTCTGTGACAAAGGGTTGATGAGATTTAAGCAAAAATATGCCATTTTTTTGTTTTTTTGCACTGTAGCGCCACCTATTGGCCAATCTAGCTCATATTCTCTGAACCTCTCCTCGATTTTTGTACTACCTTCTGGCCAAGTTTCAAGTCTCTAGCACTTACGGTTTAGGCTGCACGATGCGTTTTACGGCAGAATAATAATAATAATTAAAGCTGCAAGCAGCATTTAGCGGGGTTCAAGCAGTTAAGGCCTTTAAGGCATTTAAGCACAAAAGCATCAAAAGTTATTAAGATTTATTTAGCAAGCATGTAACCACTGACATAATAGATGGAAAAGACCATTTACAGCCAATACAGGCAATTTGCCATGGGATATATATGGTTTTAAAGCTTTTTAACAGTTATAGCGCCACCTATGGTCCGATCTCCATAAAATTGTTTACTGTGACCTCAAATTGAACCCATACACATGTGTACTGAGTTTGGTGAAGATATCTCATTTACTTCTTGAGTTATAGCCATTTGAGTAAAATAGGCTCCTCCCACAACGATTTGCCACATTCTAGAATTATTTAATATGATTCTAGCATGATTTACTATCATATACCATGTTCCAGAATGATTTATTAGGATTCTAGCATGATTTACCTTGATACACCTCATTTCAGTATTATTTACTATGATTTACAATGTTTCTAGCATGATTAACCACATTACTAGCAATTATGTGAAGTGTCAGTGCAAATGAGGTGATGAACAATGACAAAATATTATTGTGTTATAATAGTTAGTTATATACGTGATTTTTTGTGTGTGTCCAAGTATGAATGCAAAAGCACATGTAAAATATTTCATTATTAAGTAGAATGGCCAGCAGAGGGCACTAGAAGACCACTTATTGGCTCACTTTCACTTTAAACCAGTTTTCTGCACTAAAGCAAACCAGTTTTTCCATGTTAACTCAATGCATGCTTACACACACACACACACACACACACACACACACACACATACACACACAGCATAGTTAACCATGATTTACCATGATATACCACGTTCTAGTATTATTTACCAGGAGATAAACGACAATCTAGTATTATTTACTTTGATTTACCATGTTTCTAGCCTGATTTATCACATTACTAGCAATTATTTGAAGTGTCAGTGCAAATAAAGTGATTAACACTGACAAAATATGATTGTGTTATAATAGTTATTGCTATATAAGTGATTTTTTTAGTGTGTATTCAAGTATGAATGCAAGCACATGTTGAAATATTTCATTAATAAGTAGAATGGCCAGCAGAGGGCAGTAGAAGACCACTTATTGGCTCACTTTCACTTTAAACCAGTTTTCTGCACTAAAGCAAACCAGTTTATCCATGTTAACTCAATGCATGCTTACACACACACACACACACACACACACACACACACACACACACACACACACACACACACACACACACACAGCATAGTTAACCATGATTTACCATGATTTACCACATTACTAGCAATTATTTGAAGTGTCAGTGCAAATAAAGTGATTAACACTGACAAAATATGATTGTGTTATAATAGTTATTGCTATATAAGTGATTTTTAGTGTGTATTCAAGTATAAATGCAAGCACATGTGGAAAAATTTAATTAATAAGTAGAATGGCCAGCAGAGGGCAGTAGAAGACCACTTATTGGCTCACTTTCAATTTAAACCTCATGATTTTGACCAGTTTTCTGCACTAAAGCAAACCAGTGTTTCCATGTTAACTCAATAATGCATACTTGCTACATATGCTACACACAATAATGCTACACACACACACACACACACACACACACACACACACACACACACACACACACACACACACACACACACACACACAAATGTTTCAGTGATATTGGTGTCACATTCACCTTCATCACATTCACCTTCTGTCTTCATCACATTCACCATCTGTCGTCATCACCTGCACCTGCTCCTCATCACCCTCCTCATCATCACCTGCTCCTCATCATCATAACCGTCACCTGTTGTCCTTGTCTTGATCTGTGTATTTAAGTTCCCCTCTCATCCATTATCATTGTCGGTTATTGTTTGTGCACTAGCACTCTGTTATGTTTGTTTTCATGTTGGAAAATAAAACCTTTGTTATATTTGTACCACACACACACACACACACACCATCATTTATCATGATTTACCATGGCTGATACCAATACCAATATGAGAAAATGACTATTTTAAACAGCAGGGGGCAGTAAAATACCACTTATTGGCTTAACATGCCATTAATTCATATCATTTTCACCTTTTTAACTGTTATAGAGGCAAATTTTGTCCGATCTGTCTGAAAATTTTCATGCTTGTTCAGGGTGATATTTCACACGTTCTGACTTGTTTTTAAGAAGGTCTGAGCATTGATTAAAATCGATATAGACTTGGTAAAGGCCAGATTTTGAAGTGAACCTATTATAGCTATCCAAATGAAGTAGTTCAACTTTTTCTGACAATTATTGATCTAGTGAGTCCAGAGAATTGTATTGCACTAGTTTTGAACATTATGATATGAAAATTATATGATCAGAGATGGAAAAGACCATTTACAGCCAATACAGGCAGTTTACCATAGGAAATATATGATTTTAAAGCTTTTTAACAGTTATAGTGCCACCTATCGTCCGATCTCCATAGAATTTTTCATGCTTGTTAATGATGTTATGTCACATATGCTGACCAATTTTTGTGAAGTTCTGAGTTTTTATTTAGGATTTATAGGCTTTTTAATGTATTTTGACACGCCCATTTTATAAATGACCCTATTACAGCCATCCAAATGCAAAAGTTCAACTTTTTTTTGATAATTATTGATCTAGAGAGTCCAGAGAATTGTCCTAGACTCGTTTGGTTCCGATCGGGCAAAAAACCAGGGACTAGTTCGCAAAAGTAGGTTTTTAACATATTCGTGAATAATTAATAAACTGTTTGATTGACAGCAATGGTTCTAGAGGCAAAGTTGTTCAGCATAAGCAGATCTATCAAATGATATGCATTTTGTGATGATAAGTGTAACACCACGTGATTACAGAGCCATAAAACTCATTAGCGCCAACTAGTGGCCGATTTCTTTCAAAATTCTTACAGACCTCTAGGGCCATGAGCCGAACATGCCCATTGAGTTTCGTTCCGATCGGCCTCCGTTAACCTTGTCTAATAGGTGCTCAAACTTCATTGGCCGATGGCGGCCATGTTTTTTGAGATACGCCAATGTCCTCATACACATACATGGCACCTTGGACCAAGACACTGCATACCAATTTTCAAGTCAATCGGACTAACGGTCAGGTGGTTATAGCCTGTTTTATGTTTTTTTCATATTATAGCGCCACCATGAGGCCAATCACCGCGATTTTTTTACTGTGACCTCAACTTGAGCTCTTACATATGTGTACCGAGTTTGGTGAAAATATCTCATTTCGTTCACGAGTTATAGCCATTTTCGTATAATTAGCTCCGCCTCCTGCGAACGTTTTGATACCCCTTAGCAACCGTGGATCGAAATTTTACATTTTTTTCGATAATTATTGATCTTCAGACTCCTGTGAATATTTCTGCACTGGTTTGGTTCCGATCGGGCGAAAAACCAGGGACTAGTTCGCAAAAGTAGGTTTTGGACATAATCCAAAATGGCGGGAAAATTTGCATACCGGAAATGAAATCCTTGAGGCCTTTTTTGTTCGGCTTGACCCAAGGATTCCAAAGATATAAGACACTTGAGTCTGTGACAAAGGGTTGATGAGATTTAAGCAAAAATATGCCATTTTTTTGTTTTTTGCACTGTAGCGCCACCTATTGGCCAATCTAGCTCATATTCTCTGAACCTCTCCTCGATTTTTGTACTACCTTCTGGCCAAGTTTCAAGTCTCTAGCACTTACGGTTTAGGCTGCACGATGCGTTTTACGGCAGAATAATAATAATAATTAAAGCTGCAAGCAGCATTTATCGGGGTTCAAGCAGTTAAGGCCTTTAAGGCCTTTAAGCACAAAAGCATCAAAAGTTATTAGTTTTATTAAGCAAGCATGTAACCACTGACATAATAGATGAAAAAGACAATTTACAGCCAATACAGGCAATGTACCATAGGAAATATATGGTTTTAAAGCTTTTTAACAGTTATAGCGACACCTATGGTCCGATCTCCATAAAATTGTTTACTGTGACCTCAAATTGAACCCATACACATGTGTACTGAGTTTGGTGAAGATATCTCATTTACTTCTTGAGTTATAGCCATTTTAGTAAAATAGGCTCCTCCCACAACAATTTACCACATTCTAGTATTATTTACTATGATTCTAGCATGATTTGCCATATTCTAGCAGGATTTACCATGATATACTACATTCTAGTATGATTTACCATACATTCTAGTATGATTTACCATTGTTTACTGTGATTCTAGCATGGTTCACCATAGTTTATCATGATTTATCATAGTTTACCATGATTTACCCTGTTCTAGCAACGTTTACCATGATTTACCATGTTCTAGCATGATGTACCATGATATACCATGTTCTAGAATGATGTACCAGGATTATAGTATGATTTACCTTGATACACCACATTCTAGTATTATTTACTATGATTTACCATGTTTTTAGCGTGATTTACCATGATTTACCACATTGTTAGCAATTATGTGAAGTTAGGTTTCTGAATAAATTCTGAATAATCTGATTAATAGTTTACAAAGACTTTGTGAAGTGTTTATAGACCATTCAAATATATTTTCATAATGACATATCCCAATAGCATTGAAAAAACAACATTTGTGTGTGTGTGTGTGTGTGTGTGTGTGTGTGTGATCTGTCTGAAAATGTTCATGCATGTTTAGAGTGATATTTCACATGTTCTGACTTGTTTTTAAGAAGGTCTGAGCATCTTAAAAGATATAAGCTTTCGGGGACACTTGGTCAAGGCCACGTATTGAAGTGACCCTATTATAGTCATCCAAATGAAGTAGTTCAACTTTTTCTGATAATTATTGATCTAGAGAGTCCAGAGAATTGTACTGCACTAGTTTTGAACATTATGATATGAAAATTATTTGATCATAGATGAAACAGACCATTTGCAGCCAATACAGGCAATTTACCATAGGAAATATATGGTTTTAAAGCTTTTTAACAATTATAGCGCCAACTATGGTCCGATCTCCATAAAATTTGGCATGCTTGTTAAAGATGTTATGGCACATATTCCCACCAATTTTTGTGAAGTTCTGAGTTTTCATTTATGATTTATAGGCTTTTTAGTGCATTTTGCCACACCCATTTTCTTTATGACCCTATTATAGCCATGCGCAAAATGCAAAAGTTCAACTTTTTTTTGATAATTATTGATCTAGAGAGTCCATAGAATTGTCCTAGACTGGTCTGGTTCCGATCGGGCGAAAAACCTAGGACTAGTTCGCAAAAGTAGGTTTTTAACATATTCGCGAATAATTAATGAACGGTTTGATTGACAGCAATGGTTCTTGAGGCAAAGTTGTTCAGCATGAGCAGATCTATTAAATGATATGCATTTTGTGACAATAAGTGTAACACCACGTGATTACAGAGCCATAAAACTCGTTAGCGCCAACTAGTGGCCGATTTCTTTCAAAATTCTTACAGACCTCTAGGGCCATGAGTCGAACATGCCCACCGAGTTTCGTTCCGATCGGCCTCCGTTAACCTTGTCTAATAGGTGCTCAAACTTCATTGGCCGATGGCGGCCATGTTTTTTGAGATACACCAATGTCCTCATAGACATACATGGGGCCTTGGACCAAGACACTGCATGCCAATTTTCAAGTCAATCGGACTAACGGTCAGGTGGTTATAGCCTGTTTTATGTTTTTTTCATGTTATAGCGCCACCATGTGGCCAATCGCCACGATTTTTTTACTGTGACCTCAGATTGACCTCTTACATATACGTACCAAGTTTGGTGAAGATACCTCATTCATTTCTGGAGTTATAGCTGTTTTAGTACAATAGGCTCCTCCCACAACATACATTTTGGCGCCCCTTAGCGACCGTGAATCGAAATTTCGACTTTTTTTCGATAATTATTGATATTCAGACTCCAGAGAACATTTCTGCACTGGTTTGGTTCCGATCGGACGAAAAACCTAGGACTAGTTCGCAAAAGTAGGTTTATAACAAAATTCAAAATGGCGGAAAAATTTGCATACCGGAAATGAAATCGGAGATATACGTTTTGTTCTTCAAGTGTCCAGCTTTCCAATGATATAAGACACTTGAGTCTACGACATACGGTCTAGGAGTTATGAACAGTTTCGCGCTTTTGGTTGCTATAGCGCCACCTATGGGCCAATCGGGGTCATACTCTCTGAACCTCTCCTCGATTTTTGTACTACCATCTGGCAAAGTTTCAAGGTTCCAGCTCATACGGTTTGGGCTGCACGATGCGTTTTAGCGGAGAAGAAAAATAATAATAAAAATCAGTACAATTACAATAGGGTTTCAGCACTTCGTGCTTGAACCCCTAATAATAAAAATCAGCACAATTACAATAGGGTTTCAGCATTTCATGCTTGAACCCCTAATAATAAAAATCAGCACAATTACAATAGGGTTTCAGCATTTCATGCTTGAACCCCTAATAATAAAAATCAGCACAATTACAATAGGGTTTCAGCATTTCATGCTTGAACCCCTAATAATAAAAATCAGCACGATTACAATAGGGTTTCAGCATTTCATGCTTGAACCCCTAATAAGAAGAGACGTTTTGGACAGTTATAGCGCCACCTATTGTCCGATCTTCACGAAACTTGGCATGCTTCTTCACCATGTTCTGACACATATGCTCATCGATTTTTGTGAAGTTTGGGGTTTTCCCTTAGGTTGTATAGGCTTTTGAGTGTTTTTATGTCCCACCCCTTTCCTAAATGACCCTGTTACAGCCAGGCCAATGCAAAAGTTCAACTTTTTTTCAATAATTATTGATCTAGAGAGTCCAGAGAATTGTCCTAGACTGGTCTGGTTCCGATTGGGCCAAAAACCAGGGACTAGTTGGCCAAAGTAGGTTTTGGACTAAAGTGCCCATATAAATTTTTTTTTTTGCTCGTAGGCGAATTTGGAGATAGCCATCTTGTCCGTCTGGAGCCAGGGATCACAGTGATGCTAAAATTGAGATTCTAGGACAAACTGTCTAGGAGTTATGAGCAATTTAGTAAATGTGGTCATTATAGCTCCACCTATGGGCCAATCTGGGCCATACTTTGATAGGTTCTCCCCAAATTGAGGACTACCATTTGGCCAAGTTTCAAAGCTCCAGCTCTTACGGTTTGGGCTGCACGATGCGTTTTAGGGCGGAATAATAATAATAATAATAATTAAAGCTGCAAGCAGCATTTATCGGGGTTCAAGCAGTTAAGGCCTTTAAGGACTTTAAGCACAAAAGCATCAAAAGTTGTTAAGTTTTACACCACGTTATTACAGAGCCATAAAACTCATTAGCGCCAACTAGTGGCTGATTTCTTTCAAAACTCTTACAGACCTCTAGGGCCATGAGTCGAACATGCCCATCGAGTTTCGTTCCGATTGGCCTCCGTTAATCTTGTCTAATAGGTGCTCAAATTTCATTGGTCGATGGCGGCCATGTTTTTCGAGATACGCCAACGTCCTCATAGACATACATGGCACCTTGGACCAAGACACTGCATACCAATTTTCAAGTCAATTGGACTAACGGTCAGGTGGTTATAGCCTGTTTTATGTTTGGAACATGTTTTGTTCCTCGCGGAGTACCTCTGGAATGCTTCTGCGGAGGTTTATTGTTTTATCCGCAGCAATAAAGTTTGTCGGCGTCCAAATGGATCGCGCTCTGGATCACTAACAGGAATTATTCTCGTCATGTATACACTTAACTTGATGAAAAGCGGGATTGACGCACTGCAAGCAGAGAGATGATTTCTGGCTGCCTCCGCAAAAATTGTCTTCGGCGGACAGCCCGCTGTCTTTGGAACGATTTTAGTACTTTTGCGGCAGACAAACACAAATGTGTTTCTCTTTCTGGATCTTTTCTTTGAAAACAAAACCAAAGGTTAAAAAAAAAAAAAGAACAAATGTGAAGCGAGCAATTCTATCCATTTTGACGCCTTTTCATTCATAGCGGTTACCAAGCAACACGATTACGCACCAGCTGCAACTTGATGACACAAGCATACTGCGGTTCGGATACAAATAATATGTGAACAAAAGTCCATCGGGGGCAGGGGGGGAGCAATCGAACTCGGGTTAGGAACAGGCAATCGAACCAAGTGTGAAAGCGCCCTTAGTCTAGTTTTAGTCAATGAAAATTGTATTTTAGTCTCTTTTTAGAAATGCAATTCTATTTAACCCAGTCAATATAGTGTATCACTATGGAAAAATAGCTAAAATAGTGAACAGAAAAGTAACACTCGTCTCATTCGTGGAGGTTGAAAAACAAGTTCTTTCTGACATCCAAGATTTACTGTATTAATTTAAATGCAAAAGAAAAGGCATGAGAGTCAGTTGTTTTTGTCAATTTTAAGTTTTAATTTAAAATATTTGTCATTTTAATATAACTATATGGCTAAATATTTTACCACTTGCTAATAAATCTAGATAGAAGTAGTGCATTGAATACATTGTTTAAATTGTGCTTAAATGTGAATTACGACCATTAAAGAGTATGTGTGTACAAAGAGAATCGTAATGCTGACAAAACTTTTTTTAAATAAAAGTATTTGATAACTTCTGGATTTGAAATAAAAATAGTGAGTATGTGTTTGTGGTTCAGCCGTGGATCAGTTACGCACTGCAAACGCAGCATATGTGAAAGCACTATAGCGAGTGCTGCTCCTGCACCGCATATGCACTGCACACGGAGTATGGGCCCTATCTTGCACCCAGCGCAATTGACTTTGTACACCGACGCATGTATCATTCCTATTTTGCACCCGCGCACAGCGGACTTTTCCCTCCACAGACGCACGTCGGTTAACTAAGAAATACACTTGCGCTCCCGGGGGCGGTTCAGCGCAAAGAGGCGGCGTGTTCCGGCGCAAACGTTCCCTCATGTTATTTTGCACGTTTAGAAAACAATTCCGCCACTAACTGAAAAAATCTAGTTTAAAGTCAGTGGCGCGTTGCACATGTTATTCTTATGATATTTTAAGGGCGCATGCTTGGCCATAATCAATGTAGCGTGTGCACAACGCGCATACACTTTGATTCTCTCACACAGAAGCAGCCGTTTTCATTTTTGCAAATCATACATTACGATAGATAGATAGATAGATAGATAGATAGATAGATAGATAGATAGATAGATAGATAGATAGATAGATAGATAGATAGATAGATAGATAGATAGATTATAAAAGCATACTTCTAGTTTACACATTTACCCAAATTATCATACGCCTGTT
This sequence comes from Rutilus rutilus, assembly GCF_951802725.1. Taxonomy (NCBI): domain Eukaryota; kingdom Metazoa; phylum Chordata; class Actinopteri; order Cypriniformes; family Leuciscidae; genus Rutilus; species Rutilus rutilus. The sequence continues at coordinate 22,561,006 of NC_140213.1, read as the reverse complement.
TAACCGAAGTTAATTTGGGTGTGTTTCTCCATCCCCAATGTCACTTCTCTGTGTTTTACGGCCCTGACGAGAACGTCGGTCTCCTCGGCTGTGAACCGCTCCTGGCGCGCGTCTGGCAAATCCACCGTTATAATAGGAATCCGCTATAGAATAAGCGTGTCTGCTCTTAAAGGGAATGTGAGATGACGCTCTGATTGGTTTATTTCACGTTACGCCCAAACCACACCTATGAATAATGAAGCTACTTCAGACCAACCCATTTTAGATTTGCGTTGAGCGCAAGAGTCATTTATCCCGCCGGTATAATAGCAACAGCGCCCAAGACCCGGCCACAAAGTTACTTGCGTTTCGCGCTTGATACTTGCGTTTCAGATCGTTAAAATCGGGCCCTATGTGTGAAACGGGCGTCAGACTTAACTTTGTTTGTTGTCGTTTACGTTAACTCACCGCAGCTGCATCTTCTAAATAATGCCGCTAGTGAGGCTTGAGGAAGTGACGTCGTCTGCGCAGTGCGCCCTGATGCAGCCCCTGAAGTGAGACACGGGAAACAGAAATACTGCAAAATAATAATAATAATAATAATGTGACTAAACAAGACGAAATAGCGTCATAACATTTCATCTCGTTTTGGTCAACGAAAATGAAGAGACATTTTAACATAGTTTTTATTTTGTAAACCACATTTAGTCTCGTTTTTATTCGTCAACAATATTGCATTATACATTTAATTATAGTTATTGTCACATGACCAGCATTTACGTTGCGTCTCGTTTTCGTCACGTGGTTCGTTGACGACAATATTTAGTTATAATTTTTGTTGACGAAAGAAATACTAGTAATCCGATATCGGATCTGACTCAAAAGACAATGTGATTCATCATTCCTTCCAATTAACCACCTTATCTTTGTATAGTAAAATAGTATGTTCAACAACATGAATAACGACGTAGCTGACCAGAGTTCGTGAATCAAATGATTCAGTTTAAAGAGTTGTTCAGACTTCTCTCGATCAGTTCAAGTCTCTCCATTTCAGATGTAAAAAAAAAAAAAATTATTTCACAAATTAAAAGTCCTGTGAGTCCGAAAAACAAAAGAAAATTGTAATTATCCTACCAGTTGATGGTTTCAAATTATGGTTCAAAGTGGAAACCGGTCCATGGGCACTGGTCAGCTAGCCATTTGTGCATATTTAATTGTATTCAATAGGCAGGCGATTCACCTCCACAGGATTATTTATGGCACAAAACAGGATACACTTGCCGATCACGTTCACATAGAAAAAAAACAGAGAACAAGAAAACGCAGCCTTGGAAAACACAAGGCAAACGTACAATAATTAATTTCTGATTCAACATTTCAGTAACAAATCATATACATGCGCAGTTCAAATGACACATTAATCGAACTTTTCGACAGTTATTTAACACAGACACTCATTAATCACTCAATGGGTCTCATTCATGAAACATTCGTAAATATACAAGTAAATATGTGAGTGATTTAAAGTGGTAAAGGCGACATTCCCGAAAATTCTTCTCCTGATTCAGAAATACTTCGTAAACGTCAGATGTGATAGTGAAATGTGTGTGTGTGTGTTAATGAATTCCAATCAGTTGTAAATGGGACGCGTGTGCACGCTCATTCTCTAAATTACCATAAATCCCACCCATTAAAACCGACTGAAAACTATAGGCTATATGGGCATCATATTATGACACCAAACGAAGGATTTCAACTTGTCTTCTCAAAAACGAATTAAGAAGAGAAATTTCTCAGATGCAGAAATTGAAGTTTATTATCAGAAGTTCATTCAAAACGCCACATTTTGTTTTCAAGCGTACACAGTGGCGTATCAGGCCTAAAAAAAAGGAAGCTTGGCAGCATAGATGCAGTTAATGGAGTTTCATCTGTTAGGCTAATCGAACAGTCCCAGAAGTGAAAAGAAAATGGTTTGACATGAAGCTTGACTGCATTATTTGTGACTTGCGGACTTGTAAAAGAATAAACAGCTTGAATAAAAAAATAAAATAAAAAAAACTTGCAGACTTTTGTTCCGTTTGCAGATGGCTCTCGTAATTACTGGCTGTCGTAATAAAAGTAAAAAGAAAAACCGTATGTAATTACTATATATAATATTTGGTAACACTTTACAATACGGGTGCACTAATAACCATTAATTCATGCTTAACTAATGCACAGATAATCATGTGTTAATGTATGACTCATGAAGAACTAAACCATTAATTAATGATTACTGCATCATGAAGATTCTAAATGATTAATATAAAGTAATATATGAATTGTTATTAATTAAATGTGTCATAATGTATTAATTCATTAATAACTTATTTTATTAACTAAAAGTCTAAATCAATGCGTTAATTACCACAATTGGTCAAGGCAATGTACTTCAACTTCCAGTTGTCTGCTTTAATTAATCATTAACTAATGATTTGCAAATGTATCATTATGTTATGACTTTACTTGTTGAGGCACATGACTATTAACTAATTGTTAAGTAATATGCCATTTTGGTTTGGACATCCACACTAAGCCATGGATTTCAATTTCCAACCATGTACAACCAAGATTTCACTGAGTCCGATGAACTTTGTTGTTCATGGCACAGGACTATGTCAGGTTAACATACACTGAGCACATGCGGTTGAGCTCTGCTATTTCATAACACTGTCTAGACTGGACAAAGACAATAGAACGTCCATTATAGTCAGTGATACTACACTGGATGCGTCGAGACACTACACGACAAAACCCAGTCAGTAAACCGATGCCACACTCTATTACTGACGTACTCTGAGCTCTTGTGCTAGTTCTGTTATGAAGGACAAATGGACTTGTGATGGTCTGTCATGTCCAGGTGTAGACAGCTGGTCTCGTCCAGTTTAAACACAGTGTAACAGCTTCAGGAGTTCAGATTCTGGTGTGCTGATATTTGTGTGTAGCCCAACTTACCCATCCTTCACACACATTCACCAACATTACATTCACTGCATGTGCAAACTGTCAAAACCCATAAATGGCATATTACTTAACAATTAGTTAATAGTCATGTGCCTCAACAAGTAAAGTCATAACATAATGATGCATTTGCAAATCATTAGTTAATGATTAATTAAAGCAGACAACTGGAAGTTGAAGTACATTGCTTTGACCAACTGTGGTAATTAACGCATTCATTTACACTTTTAGTTAATAAAATAAGTTATTAATTAATTAATACATAGACACATTTAATTAATAACAATTCATATATTACTTAATCTATTAATCATTTAGAATCTTTATTAGTTGCTGATGCAGTAATCATTAATTAATGGTTTAGTTCTACATGAGTCATACATTAACACATGATTATCTGTGCATTAGTTAAATATGAATTAATGCAGATTAGTGCACCCGTATTGTAAAGTGTTACCTAATATTTTTTCAAAATGCTGTGTAAATATGTACCCGATTAAGGTGAATTAAAATGCAGCCTTATTAATGAGCAAAACGTTCGGATGTTAAGCGCACTATTTACGCGTGGCTGGGAGCAGGTGTAGATTTCTTTCGTACCAACTAACGTTTGGAAAATACGAACATTTTAATGAATCCGAAAATTTACGTCAGAACCACTTTACACACGATTTACACAAAAATTCGTTCTGCTCGTGTTTCATGAATAAGACCCATTGTCTCAACTCATGACACAATGCTCATTGTTATACGTGATAGCTTTAGCCTACGGCTAATTAGTTCAGCTCGCGCTGTGCGGCCTACACTCAGCTCATATCAAATCATTTCTGAAATTGACATATCTTTCATAAGATAACATATGATAAAAAAATGTCACTCACCAAAACGAGATTGCATCACATATTCAATTAAAAAAAGACTATTCAATAAAGATTACCGCTCTGGGATCCACTAAATCTTTACTCCGATTTCCACTTCACCTCTCTCTGACGACAACACTCCAGGCTGAAGCATCCAAAGTTTACAAGTGCACACAATCACAGTTCTCGATAGATTATGATTATCATTTAGTGCAAGGAGTTTCTGGAGAAATGCTCCGTGTCTCATTTGATCTGTTCTCATCTGATTCTCTGTTTATGCTGACAGTGGCAGCGCCTGCGCGACCTGTGGGCGGGCCTTATGAATATGCCGCTTCTGTTGGCTCTCAGAGGTGTCAGTCACAGCAGCACAATCAGTGATTGGATGAATCGTGTGTTATTGCCCAGTGGTGTGATCGAGTGCATCAAGTAAAGGAAAAAAAAAAGAACTGATTGAAAAATATAATTTGTCCAGAACAGAGCGACACGACTCAATTTAAACTGTTATAGAAGAGATAATATACTAAGAATGCACTGGTCTCTCAAGGATTGTCTCTCTGCTTTATTTTATAAGAAATATCTCTGTGTCTAAAGTTCCTAATGTCCTGTACTCTCAACTTTTGTATAATAGTACTAGGCATAATTTTTACACCAGGCATGAATAAAAGGGATGTTTTTTTTTTTTTTCCTGTTTCGTAAACCACTGGAAAAGAACGGACTGTAATGTATAGAGGAATGAAAATATGGAATCATTTAGCCTACCATTGATATCACCCATTTTTACAAGAAAAATTTGTTTAAAAAAAAATATTTAAAGGAACATTTTTACAAGAAAAATTAGTTTTAAAAAAATATTTAAAGGAACATTTAATGGCACAATATATAGTAAATTGTTGATTTCGATATTTGGAATGAATTTTGGGTTAGTGTGTTTCATTGACTTGACTTTTTATTGTTGTTGATTAAATGTAGTTTTGTATTTTTTACTTGTTGGGACCCCAGGAAGAGTAGACACTGCCTAGGTAGTGGCTAATGGGGATCCAAATAAACTAATAAACTTATATCATTGATGGAAAATACCATTTACAGCCAATACAGGCAATTTACTTAGGAACGTTTTTTTGACAGTTATAGCACCACCACGTCTTGCCTGATCTCCACCACTTTTATTAGGTGTCCTTGAAAGGTGCCCATACATGTCAAGTCAAGTCAAGTCAAGTTTATTTGTATAGCGCTTCTCACAATACAGATTGCATCAAAGCAGCTTCACAGCATCAAATCAAAACAATACAACAAAGCTTGTTTCAAGAGGAATTCACTGATTGATAAAACCAAATCAAACATCCCCAAAATATCCCCAACTGAGCAAGCCAAAGGCAACAGTGGCAAGGAACCGAAAAACTCCATCAAGTGACCTAATGGTATCCTAAAACTCCATCAGGTGACCTAATGGAGAAAAAAACCTTGGGAGAACCCAGGCTCAGTCGGGGGCCAGTTCTCCTCTGGCATTTATGAGCTAGAGGCCGGATTGTAGTTTGAATTGTGGGATTATATGAATGCCTGGCCAAAGAGATGCGACTTTAATCTAGTTTTAAACTGGGAGAGCGAGTCTGAGCAACGAACAGTATCAGGAAGACTATTCCAGAGTTTTGGAATGTCTGTCAAATTTGTTGTAAATATAATTTTTTTTATTGAAGTTTAGACACTTCTATTTATGAGAGCATAAAAATGATCCATGGGTGATAATGATTGGATTTTTTTTTTAGTTTTTTTTGTTCCTATCATAATTTTGACATTTTGGCATTATTGTTTAGCTATTTACCAATGTTTTCAAATTTCCTTAGTTTTTTTGTTGTTGTCTCGATCGGACTAACGGCTTTGAAGATAACCACAATTTTTTAAAGCTCTAAATGACACTTACAAAAACCATAAGGCGAAACCTGGCATGTTTGGTATTGTTGGAATCGGCAAGGATTCAGGAGTCTTAGGAGGTCACTCCTGTGAAAAAACACTTTCTTGAAACTTCTAAGGCTCCTTCAAGGCATTGTGCCAATGACGTATACTGAGTTTTGAGATACACCAATGTTCTCATAGACCAGGGATCAGCAACTCCGGTCCTGGAGGGCCACTGTCCTGCAGAGTTTAGCTCCAACCCTAATTAAACACACCTGAACAAGGCAATCAGTGTTTTCAGGATTACTAGATAGATACAGGCAGGTGAGTTTTTATCAGGGCTGAAGCTAAACTCTGCAGGACAGTGGCCCTCCAGGACCGGAGTTGCTGATCCCTGTCATAGACTATCATGGCACCCTGGACAAAGACACTGCGTGCCAATTTTCAGTAGACTAACGGTTGGGTGCGCTTATAGCTATTTTCATGATTTTTTTCACTGTTATAGCACCACCATGTGGCCAATTGTCACGATTTTTTTCATGTCAACTCAGATTGAGCTTATGAACATGTGTCCCAAGTTTAGCGAAAATATCTCTTTCCGCTCACAAGTTATAACCATTTTATAGCGCCACCAAGTGGCCAATTGTCATGATTTTTTTTCACGTGACCTCAGAATGAGCTCATGAACATGTGTCCCAAGTTTTGCGAAAATATCTCTTTCCGTTCACAAGTTATAACCGTTTTATAGTGCCACCTAGTGGCCAATGGTTGCGATTTTTTTTCAAGTGATCTCAGACTGAGCTCAGGAAGACGTATCCCAAGTTTAGCAAAAAAATCTCTTTCCGTTCACAATTTATAACCGTTTTAGTAAAAGTGGCCCTGGTGCCATCAAATATTTTGGTTCCCCTTATCGATTGTTAATTGAAATTTTGAATTTTTTGGATGATTATTGATTGTCAGACTCCAGAGAATATTCTTGCAGTGGTTTGGTTCTGATCGGACCAAAAACCTAGAAGAAGTTCGCAAAAATAGGTTTTTCAAAAAAATGCAATTTACTCGAAATTGGCGCCTGAAGGGCGAGCAAATCCGAGGCATGCACCTGGTCCGCCTCGAGCCAAGGAATCCAACGATATAAGACACTTGAGCCTACGCCTCACGGTTGATGAGTTATGAGCCGTTTCGTACTTTTGACCGCTGTAGCGCCCCCGTCAGGCCGATCGGGGCGGGCCTTGGTGACGCTGTAGGCGGTGTGAGTACTATCAGCCCCCAAAGTTTCAAGTCTCTACGACTTACGGTTTGGTCTGCCCGATCAGTTTTATGTCTGAATGTTGCATCATGGGAAAATTAACAATAACAATAGGGTTTCAGCACTTCGTGCTTGAACCCCTAATAAGTGGCTAAAAAAGGGCCACAAAAAGGCCTCTAAAAAAAAAACTATAGGGTCTAGGCACTTGCCGCTTGCGCTGCTGCGTTCCAAAAACTTTATCAAGCCTTTTAACGTGTGCCTCGGAGAGGAAAAAGTATGTTTTTTGCCCTTTTAGCTCATTTATCATGGAAATGTGGTGAATTTTTTTTTTTACCTTTTAAACTGTGACACCTCCACTGATGGCCCGATCTCCATAAAAGTTTGCACGCTTCTTTAGAATAATATGGCGCATGTGCTCAGCTAATTTGGTGAAGTGCTGCTCTTTTTTCCCCCATTTTTCAGTCATTTAAATGTCATTTTGCATAGGATAATACAGAGGCCTTCTCACCTTTATGACAGTTAAAGCGCCCCACCAATGGCCCGACGTCCGTGAAAGTTTCCAAGCTTCTTTAGGATCACGTGACGCATGCGCATGCCCGATTTTGTGAGGTTGTATGCAAATCAGACAGCAAGATGGCCGCTTTCAGCCATTTCATGGGATTTGCCATAGAAATGCATCATTTTGACACCCTTTTAACAGTTATAGCGCCACCAAGTGGCCAGTCGCCACGTCCTTTTTCACGCGACCACAGAATGAGCTCGTACATACGCGTGCTGAGTTTGGTGCAAAAATCGCGTTTCCGTTCACGAGTTATAGCCAATTAAGCAAAATGGGCTCCTCCCACTTCAAACGTTTTGGCGGCCCTTAGGGACCGTGAGCCCAAATTTTCACTTTTTTTTGATAATTATTGACATTCGGACTCCAGAGAATCTTGCTGCACTGGTTTGGTTCCGGTCGGGCCAAAAACCTAGGACTAGTTCGCGAAAGTAGGTTTTGTGAAAAACCCCAAATACCCGAAAATTTTCCCAGGGTGACGAGCAAATCCGAGGCATGCACCTGGTCCGCCTCGAGCCAAGGAATCCAACGATATAAGACACTTGAGCCTACGCCTCACGGTTGATGAGTTATGAGCCGTTTCGTACTTTTGACCGCTGTAGCGCCCCCGTCAGGCCGATCGGGGCGGGCCTTGGTGACGCTGTAGGCGGTGTGAGTACTATCAGCCCCCAAAGTTTCAAGTCTCTACGACTTACGGTTTGGTCTGCCCGATCAGTTTTATGTCTGAATGTTGCATCATGGGAAAATTAACAATAACAATAGGGTTTCAGCACTTCGTGCTTGAACCCCTAATAAGTGGCTAAAAAAGGGCCACAAAAAGGCCTCTAAAAAAAAAACTATAGGGTCTAGGCACTTGCCGCTTGCGCTGCTGCGTTCCAAAAACTTTATCAAGCCTTTTAACGTGTGCCTCGGAGAGGAAAAAGTATGTTTTTTGCCCTTTTAGCTCATTTATCATGGAAATGTGGTGAATTTTTTTTTTTACCTTTTAAACTGTGACACCTCCACTGATGGCCCGATCTCCATAAAAGTTTGCACGCTTCTTTAGAATAATATGGCGCATGTGCTCAGCTAATTTGGTGAAGTGCTGCTCTTTTTTCCCCCATTTTTCAGTCATTTAAATGTCATTTTGCATAGGATAATACAGAGGCCTTCTCACCTTTATGACAGTTAAAGCGCCCCACCAATGGCCCGACGTCCGTGAAAGTTTCCAAGCTTCTTTAGGATCACGTGACGCATGCGCATGCCCGATTTTGTGAGGTTGTATGCAAATCAGACAGCAAGATGGCCGCTTTCAGCCATTTCATGGGATTTGCCATAGAAATGCATCATTTTGACACCCTTTTAACAGTTATAGCGCCACCAAGTGGCCAGTCGCCACGTCCTTTTTCACGCGACCACAGAATGAGCTCGTACATACGCGTGCTGAGTTTGGTGCAAAAATCGCGTTTCCGTTCACGAGTTATAGCCAATTAAGCAAAATGGGCTCCTCCCACTTCAAACGTTTTGGCGGCCCTTAGGGACCGTGAGCCCAAATTTTCACTTTTTTTTGATAATTATTGACATTCGGACTCCAGAGAATCTTGCTGCACTGGTTTGGTTCCGGTCGGGCCAAAAACCTAGGACTAGTTCGCGAAAGTAGGTTTTGTGAAAAACCCCAAATACCCGAAAATTTTCCCAGGGTGACGAGCAAATCCGAGGCATGCACCTGGTCCGCCTCGAGCCAAGGAATCCAACGATATAAGACACTTGAGCCTACGCCTCACGGTTGATGAGTTATGAGCCGTTTCGTACTTTTGACCGCTGTAGCGCCCCCGTCAGGCCGATCGGGGCGGGCCTTGGTGACGCTGTAGGCGGTGTGAGTACTATCAGCCCCCAAAGTTTCAAGTCTCTACGACTTACGGTTTGGTCTGCCCGATCAGTTTTATGTCTGAATGTTGCATCATGGGAAAATTAACAATAACAATAGGGTTTCAGCACTTCGTGCTTGAACCCCTAATAAAAATCAGCACGATTACAATAGGGTTTCAGCATTTCATGCTTGAACCCCTAATAAGAAGAGACGTTTTGGACAGTTATAGCGCCACCTATTGTCCGATCTTCACGAAACTTGGCATGCTTCTTCACCATGTTCTGACACATATGCTCATCGATTTTTGTGAAGTTTGGGGTTTTCCCTTAGGTTGTATAGGCTTTTGAGTGTTTTTATGTCCCACCCCTTTCCTAAATGACCCTGTTACAGCCAGGCCAATGCAAAAGTTCAACTTTTTTTCAATAATTATTGATCTAGAGAGTCCAGAGAATTGTCCTAGACTGGTCTGGTCTGGATTGGGCCAAAAACCAGGGACTAGTTGGCCAAAGTAGGTTTTGGACTAAAGTGCCCATATAAATTTTTTTTTTTGCTCGTAGGCGAATTTGGAGATAGCCATCTTGTCCGTCTGGAGCCAGGGATCACAGTGATGCTAAAATTGAGATTCTAGGACAAACTGTCTAGGAGTTATGAGCAATTTAGTAAATGTGGTCATTATAGCTCCACCTATGGGCCAATCTGGGCCATACTTTGATAGGTTCTCCCCAAATTGAGGACTACCATTTGGCCAAGTTTCAAAGCTCCAGCTCTTACGGTTTGGGCTGCACGATGCGTTTTAGGGCGGAATAATAATAATAATAATAATAAAAATCAGCACGATTACAATAGGGTTTCAGCATTTCATGCTTGAACCCCTAATAAGAAGAGACGTTTTGGACAGTTATAGCGCCACCTATTGTCCGATCTTCACGAAACTTGGCATGCTTCTTCACCATGTTCTGACACATATGCTCATCGATTTTTGTGAAGTTTGGGGTTTTCCCTTAGGTTGTATAGGCTTTTGAGTGTTTTTATGTCCCACCCCTTTCCTAAATGACCCTGTTACAGCCAGGCCAATGCAAAAGTTCAACTTTTTTTCAATAATTATTGATCTAGAGAGTCCAGAGAATTGTCCTAGACTGGTCTGGTCTGGATTGGGCCAAAAACCAGGGACTAGTTGGCCAAAGTAGGTTTTGGACTAAAGTGCCCATATAAATTTTTTTTTTTGCTCGTAGGCGAATTTGGAGATAGCCATCTTGTCCGTCTGGAGCCAGGGATCACAGTGATGCTAAAATTGAGATTCTAGGACAAACTGTCTAGGAGTTATGAGCAATTTAGTAAATGTGGTCATTATAGCTCCACCTATGGGCCAATCTGGGCCATACTTTGATAGGTTCTCCCCAAATTGAGGACTACCATTTGGCCAAGTTTCAAAGCTCCAGCTCTTACGGTTTGGGCTGCACGATGCGTTTTAGGGCGGAATAATAATAATAATAATTAAAGCTGCAAGCAGCATTTATCGGGGTTCAAGCATTTAAAGCCTTTAAGCACATAAGCATTTAAGACATTCAGTTTTATTTAGAAAGCTTTTAACCACTGAAATAATAGATGGAAAAGTCCATTTACAGCCAATACAGGCAATTTACCATAGGAAATATATGGTTTTCAAACCTTTTTAACAGTTATAGCGCCACCTATGGTCCGATCAACGTGAAATTTGGCATGCTTGTTTAGAATATTATGGCACATATGCTCACCAATTTTCGTGAAGTTCTGAGTTTTCGTTTAGGATTTATAAGCTTTTGAGTACATTTTGCCACACCCATTTTCTTTATGACCCAATTATAGCCATACGAAAAATTCAAAAGTTCAACTTTTTTTCGATAATTATTGATCAGGAGAGTCCAGAGAATTGTCCTAGACTGGTCTGGTTCCGATCGGGCAAAAAACCTAGGACTAGTTCGCAAAAGTAGGTTTTTAACATATTAATGAATAATTAATGAACAGTTTGATTGACAGCAATGGTTCTTGAGGCAAAGTTGTTCAGGATGAGGAGATCTATCAAATGATATGCATATTGTGTGGATATTTGTAACACCACGTGATTACAGAGCCGTAAAACTCGTTAGCGCCAACTAGTGGCCGATTTCTTTCAAAATTCTTACAGACCTTTAGGGCCATGAGCCGAACATGCCCATCGAGTTTCGTTCCGATCGGCCTCCGTTAACCTTGTCTAATAGGTGCTCAAACTTCGTTGGCCGATGGCGGCCATGTTTTTTGAGATACGCCAATGTCCTCATACACATACATGGCACCTTGGACCAAGACACTGCATACCAATTTTCAAGTCAATCGGACTAACGGTCAGGTGGTTATAGCCTGTTTTATGTTTTTTTCATTTTATAGCGCCACCATGAGGCCAATCGTCGCGATTTTTTTACTGTGACCTCAACTTGAGCTCATACATATGTGTACCGAGTTTGGTGAAAATATCTCATTTCGTTCACGAGTTATAGCCATTTTCGTATAATTAGCTCCGCCTCCTGCGAACGTTTTGATACCCCTTAGCAACCGTGGATCGAAATTTTACATTTTTTTCGATAATTATTGATCTTCAGACTCCTGTGAATATTTCTGCACTGGTTTGGTTCCGATCGGGCGAAAAACCAGGGACTAGTTCGCAAAAGTAGGTTTTGGACTAAATCCAAAATGGAGGAAAAATTTGCATACCGGAAATGAAATCCTTGAGGCCTTTTTTGTTCGGCTTGACCCAAGGATTCCAAAGATATAAGACACTTGAGTCTGTGACAAAGGGTTGATGAGATTTAAGCAAAAATATGCCATTTTTTTGTTTTTTGCACTGTAGCGCCACCTATTGGCCAATCTAGCTCATATTCTCTGAACCTCTCCTCGATTTTTGTACTACCTTCTGGCCAAGTTTCAAGTCTCTAGCACTTACGGTTTAGGCTGCACGATGCGTTTTACGGCAGAATAATAATAATAATTAAAGCTGCAAGCAGCATTTATCGGGGTTCAAGCATTTAAGGCCTTTAAGGCATTTAAGCACAAAAGCATCAAAAGTTATTAAGATTTATTTTAGCAAGCATGTAACCACTGACATAATAGATGGAAAAGACCATTTACAGCCAATACAGGCAATTTGCCATGGGATATATATGGTTTTAAAGCTTTTTAACAGTTATAGCGCCACCTATGGTCCGATCTCCATAAAATTGTTTACTGTGACCTCAAATTGAACCCATACACATGTGTACTGAGTTTGGTGAAGATATCTCATTTACTTCTTGAGTTATAGCCATTTGAGTAAAATAGGCTCCTCCCACAACGATTTGCCACATTCTAGAATTATTTAATATGATTCTAGCATGATTTACTATCATATACCATGTTCCAGAATGATTTATTAGGATTCTAGCATGATTTACCTTGATACACCTCATTTCAGTATTATTTACTATGATTCACAATGTTTCTAGCATGATTAACCACATTACTAGCAATTATGTGAAGTGTCAGTGCAAATGAGGTGATGAACAATGACAAAATATTATTGTGTTATAATAGTTAGTTATATACGTGATTTTTAGTGTGTGTCCAAGTATGAATGCAAAAGCACATGTAAAATATTTCATTATTAAGTAGAATGGCCAGCAGAGGGCAGTAGAAGACCACTTATTGGCTCACTTTCACTTTAAACCAGTTTTCTGCACTAAAGCAAACCAGTTTTTCCATGTTAACTCAATGCATGCTTACACACACACACACACACACACACACACACACACACACACACACACACACACACACACACACACACACACACACACACACACACACACACACACACACACAGCATAGTTAACCATGATTTACCATGATTTACCACATTACTAGCAATTATTTGAAGTGTCAGTGCAAATAAAGTGATTAACACTGACAAAATATGATTGTGTTATAATAGTTATTGCTATATAAGTGATTTTTAGTGTGTATTCAAGTATAAATGCAAGCACATGTGGAAAAATTTAATTAATAAGTAGAATGGCCAGCAGAGGGCAGTAGAAGACCACTTATTGGCTCACTTTCACTTTAAACCTCATGATTTTGACCAGTTTTCTGCACTAAAGCAAACCAGTGTTTCCATGTTAACTCAATAATGCATACTTGCTACATATGCTACACACAATAATGCTACACACACACACACACACACACACACACACACACACACACACACACACACACACAAATGTTTCAGTGATATTGGTGTCACATTCACCTTCATCACATTCACCTTCTGTCTTCATCACATTCACCATCTGTCGTCATCACCTGCACCTGCTCCTCATCACCCTCCTCATCATCACCTGCTCCTCATCATCATAACCGTCACCTGTTGTCCTTGTCTTGATCTGTGTATTTAAGTTCCCCTCTCATCCATTATCATTGTCGGTTATTGTTTGTGCACTAGCACTCTGTTATGTTTGTTTTCATGTTGGAAAATAAAACCTTTGTTATATTTGTACCACACACACACACACACACACACACACACACACACACACACACACACCATCATTTATCATGATTTACCATGGCTGATACCAATACCAATATGAGAAAATGACTATTTTAAACAGCAGGGGGCAGTAAAATACCACTTATTGGCTTAACATGCCATTAATTCATATCATTTTCACCTTTTTAACTGTTATAGAGGCAAATTTTGTCCGATCTGTCTGAAAATGTTCATGCTTGTTCAGGGTGATATTTCACACGTTCTGACTTGTTTTTAAGAAGGTCTGAGCATTGATTAAAGAGATATAGGCTTTCGGGGACACTTGGTAAAGGCCAGATTTTGAAGTGAACCTATTATAGCTATCCAAATGAAGTAGTTCAACTTTTTCTGACAATTATTGATCTAGTGAGTCCAGAGAATTGTATTGCACTAGTTTTGAACATTATGATATGAAAATTATATGATCAGAGATGGAAAAGACCATTTACAGCCAATACAGGCAGTTTACCATAGGAAATATATGATTTTAAAGCTTTTTAACAGTTATAGCGCCACCTATCGTCCGATCTCCATAGAATTTTTCATGCTTGTTAATGATGTTATGTCACATATGCTGACCAATTTTTGTGAAGTTCTGAGTTTTTATTTAGGATTTATAGGCTTTTTAATGTATTTTGACACGCCCATTTTATAAATGACCCTATTACAGCCATCCAAATGCAAAAGTTCAACTTTTTTTTGATAATTATTGATCTAGAGAGTCCAGATAATTGTCCTAGACTGGTCTGGTTCCGATCGGGCAAAAAACCTAGGACTAGTTCGCAAAAGTAGGTTTTTAACATATTAATGAATAATTAATGAACTGTTTGATTGACAGCAATGGTTCTTGAGGCAAAGTTGTTCAGGATGAGGAGATCTATCAAATGATATGCATATTGTGTGGATATTTGTAACACCACGTGATTACAGAGCCGTAAAACTCGTTAGCGCCAACTAGTGGCCGATTTCTTTCAAAATTCTTTCAGACCTTTAGGGCCATGAGCCGAACATGCCCATTGAGTTTCGTTCCGATCGGCCTCCGTTAACCTTGTCTAATAGGTGCTCAAACTTCATTGGCCGATGGCGGCCATGTTTTTTGAGATACGCCAATGTCCTCATACACATACATGGCACCTTGGACCAAGACACTGCATACCAATTTTCAAGTCAATCGGACTAACGGTCAGGTGGTTATAGCCTGTTTTATGTTTTTTTCATTTTATAGCGCCATCATGAGGCCAATCGTCGCGATTTTTTTACTGTGACCCCACATTGAACTCATACACATGTGTACCAAGTTTGGTGAAGATACCTCATTTACATCGGGAGTTATAGCCATTTTAGTAAAATAGGCCCCTCCCACAATGTACGTTTTGGCGCCCCTTAGCGACCGTGAATCGAAATTTCCACTTTTTTTCGATAATTATTGATATTCAGACTCCAGAGAACATTTCTGCACTGGTTTGGTTCCAATCGGGCAAAAAACCAGGGACTAGTTCGCAAAAGTAGGTTTTTGACAAAATTCAAAATGGCGGAAAATCTATCATGGCGGAAATGAAATCGGAGATATACGTTTTGTTCGTCAGGCATCCAGCTTTCCAATGATATAAGACACTTGAGTCTACGACATACGGTCTAGGAGTTATGAACAGTTTCGCGCTTTTGGTTGCTATAGCGCCACCTATGGGCCAATCGGGGTCATAATCTCTGAACCTTTCCTCGATTTTTGTACTACCATCTGTCAAAGTTTCAAAGTTCCAGCTCTTACGGTTTGGGCTGCACGATGCGTTTTACGGCGGAATAATAATAATAATAATAATAAAAATCAGCACAATTACAATAGGGTTTCAGCACTTCGTGCTTGAACCCCTAATTAAAGCTGCAAGCAGCATTTATCGGGGTTCAAGCAGTTAAGGCCTTTAAGGCATTTAAGCACAAAAGCATCAAAAGTTATTAAGATTTATTTAGCAAGCATGTAACCACTGACATAATAGATGGAAAAGACCATTTACAGCCAATACAGGCAATTTGCCATGGGATATATATGGTTTTAAAGCTTTTTAACAGTTATAGCGCCACCTATGGTCCGATCTCCATAAAATTGTTTACTGTGACCTCAAATTGAACCCATACACATGTGTACTGAGTTTGGTGAAGATATCTCATTTACTTCTTGAGTTATAGCCATTTGAGTAAAATAGGCTCCTCCCACAACGATTTGCCACATTCTAGAATTATTTAATATGATTCTAGCATGATTTACTATCATATACCATGTTCCAGAATGATTTATTAGGATTCTAGCATGATTTACCTTGATACACCTCATTTCAGTATTATTTACTATGATTTACAATGTTTCTAGCATGATTAACCACATTACTAGCAATTATGTGAAGTGTCAGTGCAAATGAGGTGATGAACAATGACAAAATATTATTGTGTTATAATAGTTAGTTATATACGTGATTTTTTGTGTGTGTCCAAGTATGAATGCAAAAGCACATGTAAAATATTTCATTATTAAGTAGAATGGCCAGCAGAGGGCACTAGAAGACCACTTATTGGCTCACTTTCACTTTAAACCAGTTTTCTGCACTAAAGCAAACCAGTTTTTCCATGTTAACTCAATGCATGCTTACACACACACACACACACACACACACATACACACACAGCATAGTTAACCATGATTTACCATGATATACCACGTTCTAGTATTATTTACCAGGAGATAAACGACAATCTAGTATTATTTACTTTGATTTACCATGTTTCTAGCCTGATTTATCACATTACTAGCAATTATTTGAAGTGTCAGTGCAAATAAAGTGATTAACACTGACAAAATATGATTGTGTTATAATAGTTATTGCTATATAAGTGATTTTTTTAGTGTGTATTCAAGTATGAATGCAAGCACATGTTGAAATATTTCATTAATAAGTAGAATGGCCAGCAGAGGGCAGTAGAAGACCACTTATTGGCTCACTTTCACTTTAAACCAGTTTTCTGCACTAAAGCAAACCAGTTTATCCATGTTAACTCAATGCATGCTTACACACACACACACACACGCACACACACACACACACACACACACACACACACACACACACACACACACACACACACACACACACACACACACACAGCATAGTTAACCATGATTTACCATGATTTACCACATTACTAGCAATTATTTGAAGTGTCAGTGCAAATAAAGTGATTAACACTGACAAAATATGATTGTGTTATAATAGTTATTGCTATATAAGTGATTTTTAGTGTGTATTCAAGTATAAATGCAAGCACATGTGGAAAAATTTAATTAATAAGTAGAATGGCCAGCAGAGGGCAGTAGAAGACCACTTATTGGCTCACTTTCACTTTAAACCTCATGATTTTGACCAGTTTTCTGCACTAAAGCAAACCAGTGTTTCCATGTTAACTCAATAATGCATACTTGCTACATATGCTACACACAATAATGCTACACACACACACACACACACACACACACACACACACACACACACACACACACACACAAATGTTTCAGTGATATTGGTGTCACATTCACCTTCATCACATTCACCTTCTGTCTTCATCACATTCACCATCTGTCGTCATCACCTGCACCTGCTCCTCATCACCCTCCTCATCATCACCTGCTCCTCATCATCATAACCGTCACCTGTTGTCCTTGTCTTGATCTGTGTATTTAAGTTCCCCTCTCATCCATTATCATTGTCGGTTATTGTTTGTGCACTAGCACTCTGTTATGTTTGTTTTCATGTTGGAAAATAAAACCTTTGTTATATTTGTACCACACACACACACACACACACCATCATTTATCATGATTTACCATGGCTGATACCAATACCAATATGAGAAAATGACTATTTTAAACAGCAGGGGGCAGTAAAATACCACTTATTGGCTTAACATGCCATTAATTCATATCATTTTCACCTTTTTAACTGTTATAGAGGCAAATTTTGTCCGATCTGTCTGAAAATTTTCATGCTTGTTCAGGGTGATATTTCACACGTTCTGACTTGTTTTTAAGAAGGTCTGAGCATTGATTAAAATCGATATAGACTTGGTAAAGGCCAGATTTTGAAGTGAACCTATTATAGCTATCCAAATGAAGTAGTTCAACTTTTTTCTGACAATTATTGATCTAGTGAGTCCAGAGAATTGTATTGCACTAGTTTTGAACATTATGATATGAAAATTATATGATCAGAGATGGAAAAGACCATTTACAGCCAATACAGGCAGTTTACCATAGGAAATATATGATTTTAAAGCTTTTTAACAGTTATAGTGCCACCTATCGTCCGATCTCCATAGAATTTTTCATGCTTGTTAATGATGTTATGTCACATATGCTGACCAATTTTTGTGAAGTTCTGAGTTTTTATTTAGGATTTATAGGCTTTTTAATGTATTTTGACACGCCCATTTTATAAATGACCCTATTACAGCCATCCAAATGCAAAAGTTCAACTTTTTTTTGATAATTATTGATCTAGAGAGTCCAGAGAATTGTCCTAGACTCGTTTGGTTCCGATCGGGCAAAAAACCAGGGACTAGTTCGCAAAAGTAGGTTTTTAACATATTCGTGAATAATTAATAAACTGTTTGATTGACAGCAATGGTTCTAGAGGCAAAGTTGTTCAGCATAAGCAGATCTATCAAATGATATGCATTTTGTGATGATAAGTGTAACACCACGTGATTACAGAGCCATAAAACTCATTAGCGCCAACTAGTGGCCGATTTCTTTCAAAATTCTTACAGACCTCTAGGGCCATGAGCCGAACATGCCCATTGAGTTTCGTTCCGATCGGCCTCCGTTAACCTTGTCTAATAGGTGCTCAAACTTCATTGGCCGATGGCGGCCATGTTTTTTGAGATACGCCAATGTCCTCATACACATACATGGCACCTTGGACCAAGACACTGCATACCAATTTTCAAGTCAATCGGACTAACGGTCAGGTGGTTATAGCCTGTTTTATGTTTTTTTCATATTATAGCGCCACCATGAGGCCAATCACCGCGATTTTTTTACTGTGACCTCAACTTGAGCTCTTACATATGTGTACCGAGTTTGGTGAAAATATCTCATTTCGTTCACGAGTTATAGCCATTTTCGTATAATTAGCTCCGCCTCCTGCGAACGTTTTGATACCCCTTAGCAACCGTGGATCGAAATTTTACATTTTTTTCGATAATTATTGATCTTCAGACTCCTGTGAATATTTCTGCACTGGTTTGGTTCCGATCGGGCGAAAAACCAGGGACTAGTTCGCAAAAGTAGGTTTTGGACATAATCCAAAATGGCGGGAAAATTTGCATACCGGAAATGAAATCCTTGAGGCCTTTTTTGTTCGGCTTGACCCAAGGATTCCAAAGATATAAGACACTTGAGTCTGTGACAAAGGGTTGATGAGATTTAAGCAAAAATATGCCATTTTTTTGTTTTTTGCACTGTAGCGCCACCTATTGGCCAATCTAGCTCATATTCTCTGAACCTCTCCTCGATTTTTGTACTACCTTCTGGCCAAGTTTCAAGTCTCTAGCACTTACGGTTTAGGCTGCACGATGCGTTTTACGGCAGAATAATAATAATAATAATAAAAATCAGCACAATTACAATAGGGTTTCAGCATTTCATGCTTGAACCCCTAATAATAAAAATCAGCACAATTACAATAGGGTTTCAGCATTTCATGCTTGAACCCCTAATAATAAAAATCAGCACGATTACAATAGGGTTTCAGCATTTCATGCTTGAACCCCTAATAAGAAGAGACGTTTTGGACAGTTATAGCGCCACCTATTGTCCGATCTTCACGAAACTTGGCATGCTTCTTCACCATGTTCTGACACATATGCTCATCGATTTTTGTGAAGTTTGGGGTTTTCCCTTAGGTTGTATAGGCTTTTGAGTGTTTTTATGTCCCACCCCTTTCCTAAATGACCCTGTTACAGCCAGGCCAATGCAAAAGTTCAACTTTTTTTCAATAATTATTGATCTAGAGAGTCCAGAGAATTGTCCTAGACTGGTCTGGTCTGGATTGGGCCAAAAACCAGGGACTAGTTGGCCAAAGTAGGTTTTGGACTAAAGTGCCCATATAAATTTTTTTTTTGCTCGTAGGCGAATTTGGAGATAGCCATCTTGTCCGTCTGGAGCCAGGGATCACAGTGATGCTAAAATTGAGATTCTAGGACAAACTGTCTAGGAGTTATGAGCAATTTAGTAAATGTGGTCATTATAGCTCCACCTATGGGCCAATCTGGGCCATACTTTGATAGGTTCTCCCCAAATTGAGGACTACCATTTGGCCAAGTTTCAAAGCTCCAGCTCTTACGGTTTGGGCTGCACGATGCGTTTTAGGGCGGAATAATAATAATAATAACTAGTTCGCAAAAGTAGGTTTTGGACAAAATCCAAAATGGCGGGAAAATTTGCATACCGGAAATGAAATCCTTGAGGCCTTTTTTGTTCGGCTTGACCCAAGGATTCCAAAGATATAAGACACTTGAGTCTGTGACAAAGGGTTGATGAGATTTAAGCAAAAATATGCCATTTTTTTGTTTTTTGCACTGTAGCGCCACCTATTGGCCAATCTAGCTCATATTCTCTGAACCTCTCCTCGATTTTTGTACTACCTTCTGGCCAAGTTTCAAGTCTCTAGCACTTACGGTTTAGGCTGCACGATGCGTTTTACGGCAGAATAATAATAATAATAATAAAAATCAGCACAATTACAATAGGGTTTCAGCATTTCATGCTTGAACCCCTAATAATAAAAATCAGCACGATTACAATAGGGTTTCAGCATTTCATGCTTGAACCCCTAATAAGAAGAGACGTTTTGGACAGTTATAGCGCCACCTATTGTCCGATCTTCACGAAACTTGGCATGCTTCTTCACCATGTTCTGACACATATGCTCATCGATTTTTGTGAAGTTTGGGGTTTTCCCTTAGGTTGTATAGGCTTTTGAGTGTTTTTATGTCCCACCCCTTTCCTAAATGACCCTGTTACAGCCAGGCCAATGCAAAAGTTCAACTTTTTTTCAATAATTATTGATCTAGAGAGTCCAGAGAATTGTCCTAGACTGGTCTGGTCTGGATTGGGCCAAAAACCAGGGACTAGTTGGCCAAAGTAGGTTTTGGACTAAAGTGCCCATATAAATTTTTTTTTTGCTCGTAGGCGAATTTGGAGATAGCCATCTTGTCCGTCTGGAGCCAGGGATCACAGTGATGCTAAAATTGAGATTCTAGGACAAACTGTCTAGGAGTTATGAGCAATTTAGTAAATGTGGTCATTATAGCTCCACCTATGGGCCAATCTGGGCCATACTTTGATAGGTTCTCCCCAAATTGAGGACTACCATTTGGCCAAGTTTCAAAGCTCCAGCTCTTACGGTTTGGGCTGCACGATGCGTTTTAGGGCGGAATAATAATAATAATAATAATTAAAGCTGCAAGCAGCATTTATCGGGGTTCAAGCATTTAAGGCCTTTGAGCACATAAGCATTTAAGACATTAAGTTTTATTTAGCAAGCTTTTAACCACTGAAATAATAGATGGAAAAATCCATTTACAGCCAATAAAGGCAATTTACCATAGGAAATATGTGGTTTTCAAACCTTTTTGCCAGTTATAGCGCCACCTATGGTCCAATCTCCATGAAACTCTGCATGCTTCTTCACCATGTTATGACACATATGCCCACCAATTTTCGTGAAGTTCTGAGTTTTCATTTATGATTTATAGGCATTTTAGTGTATTTTGCCACGCCCCTTTTATAAATTACCCTATTACAGCCACCCAAATGCAAAAGTTCAACTTTTTTTCGATAATTATTGATCTAGAGAGTCCAGAGAATTGTCCTAGACTGGTCTGGTTCCGATCGGGCGAAAAACCAGGGACTAGTTCGCAAAAGTAGGTTTTTAACATATTCTTGAATATTTAATGAACGGTTTGATTGACAGCAATAGTTCTTGAGGCAAAGTTGTTCAACATGAGCAGATCTATCAGATGATATGCATTTTGTGATGATAAGTGTAACACCACGTGATTACAGAGCCATAAAACTCGTTAGCGCCAACTAGTGGCCGATTTCTTTCAAAATTCTTACAGACCTCTAGGACCATGAGTCGAACATGCCCATCGAGTTTCGTTCCGATCGGACTTCGTTAACGGTGCTCAAATTTCATTGGCCAATGGCGGCCATGTTTTTTGAGATACGCCAATATCCTTTTAGACATACATGGCCCGTTGGGCCAAGACACTGCATACCAAATTTCAAGTCATTCGGAAAAACGGTCAGGTGTCTATACGTTTTTTTTGTTTTATTTCGCCACCATGAGGCCAATCGACGCAATTTTTTTACTGTGACCTCAAATTGACCGTCTACATATGTGTACCAAGTTTGGTGAAAATATCTAATTTCGTTCACGAGTTATAACAATTTTAGTAAAACTGACTCCGCCTCCTTCGAACATTTTGGCGCCCCATAGCGACCATGAATCGAAATTTCAACTTTTTTTCGATAATTATTGATATTCAGACTCCAGAGAACATTTCTGCACTGGTTTGGTTCCGATCGGACAAAAAACCACAGACTAGTTTGCAAAAGTAGGTTTTTAACAAAATTCAAAATGGCGGAAAAATTTGCATACCGGAAATGAAATCGGAGATATACGTTTTTTCTGCCTTGACCCAAGGATTACAGTGATATAAGACACTTGAGTCTACGACAAACCGTCTAGGAGTTATTTGCGATTTTATACTTTTGCTTACTATAGCGCCACCTATTGGCCAATCGGGGTCATAATTTGATAACCTCTCCTCGATTTTTGTACTACCTTCTGGCAAAGTCTCAAGTCTCCAGCACTTATGGTTTGGGCTGCACGATGCGTTTTACGGCAGAATAATAATAATAATTAAAGCTGCAAGCAGCATTTATCGGGGTTCAAGCAGTTAAGGCCTTTAAGCACAAAAGCATCAAAAGTTATTAAGTTTTATTTAGCAAGCATGTAACCACTGAAATAATAGATGGAAAATACCATTTACAGCCAATACATACAATGTACCATAGGAAATCTATGGTTTTAAAGCTTTTTAACAGTTATAGCGCCACCTATGGACCGATCTCCATGAAATTTTGCATGCTTGTTAAGGATGTTATGTCACATATTCTCACCAATTTTTGTGAAGTTCTGAGTTTTCATTTAGGATTTATAGGCTTTTGAGTGTATTTTGCCACGCCCATTTTATAAATGACCCTATTACAGCCATCCAAATGCAAAAGTTAAACTTTTTTTTGATAATTGTTGATCTAGAGAGTCCAGAGAATTGTCCTAGACTGGTCTGGTTCCGATCGGGCAAAAAACCTAGGACTAGTTCGCAAAAGTAGGTTTTAGACATATTCGTGAATATTTAATGAACGGTTTGATTGACAGCAATGGTTCTTGAGGCAAAGTTGTTCAGCATGAGCAGATCTATCAAATGATATGCATTTTGTGACAATAAGTGTAACACCACGTGATTACAGAGCCATAAAACTCGTTAGCGCCAACTAGTGTCCGATTTCTTTCAAAATTCTTACAGACCTATTGGGCCATGAGTCGAACATGCCCATCGAGTTTCGTTCCGATCGGCCTCCGTTAACCTTGTCTAATAGTTGCTCAAACTTCATTGGCCAATGGCGGCCATGTTTTTTGAGTTACGCCAATGTCCTTTTAGACATACATGGCCCCTTGGGCCAAGACACTGCGTACCAAATTTCAAGTCAATCGGACTAACGGTCAGGCGTCTATAAGTTTTTTTTGTTTTATAGCGCCACCATGTGGCCAATCGACGCAATTTTTTTACTGTGACCTCAGATTGACCTCCTACACATGTGTACCAAGTTTGGTGAAGTTTACTGAATTACTTCTTGAGTTATAGCCATTTTAGTAAAATAAGCTCCTCCCACAACGTTAATTTTGCACCCCCTAGCGACCGTGAATCGAAATTTCAACATTTTTTCGATAATTATTGATCTTCAGACACCAGAGAACAATTCTGCACTGGTTTGGTTCCGATCGGGCGAAAAACCAGGGACTAGTTCGTAAAAGTAGGTTTTCAACATAATTCAAAATGGCGGAAAATCTATCATGGCGGAAATAAAATCGGAGATATACGTTTTGTTCATCAGGCGTCCAGCTTTCCAATGATATAAGACACTTGAGTCTATGACTTACGGTCTAGGAGTTATGAGCAGTTTCGCGCTTTTGGTTGCTATAGCGCCACCTATGGGCCAATCGGGCTCATAATTTGATAACCTCTCCTCGATTTTTGTACTACCATCTGGCAAAGTTTCAAAGCTCCAGCTCTTACGGTTTGGGCTGCACGATGCGTTTTAGCGGAGAAGAAAAATAATAATAATAATAAAAATCAGTACAATTACAATAGGGTTTCAGCACTTCGTGCTTGAACCCCTAATTAAAGCTGCAAGCAGCATTTATCGGGGTTCAAGCAGTTAAGGCCTTTAAGGCCTTTAAGCACAAAAGCATCAAAAGTTATTAGTTTTATTAAGCAAGCATGTAACCACTGACATAATAGATGAAAAAGACAATTTACAGCCAATACAGGCAATGTACCATAGGAAATATATGGTTTTAAAGCTTTTTAACAGTTATAGCGACACCTATGGTCCGATCTCCATAAAATTGTTTACTGTGACCTCAAATTGAACCCATACACATGTGTACTGAGTTTGGTGAAGATATCTCATTTACTTCTTGAGTTATAGCCATTTTAGTAAAATAGGCTCCTCCCACAACAATTTACCACATTCTAGTATTATTTACTATGATTCTAGCATGATTTGCCATATTCTAGCAGGATTTACCATGATATACTACATTCTAGTATGATTTACCATACATTCTAGTATGATTTACCATTGTTTACTGTGATTCTAGCATGGTTCACCATAGTTTATCATGATTTATCATAGTTTACCATGATTTACCCTGTTCTAGCAACGTTTACCATGATTTACCATGTTCTAGCATGATGTACCATGATATACCATGTTCTAGAATGATGTACCAGGATTATAGTATGATTTACCTTGATACACCACATTCTAGTATTATTTACTATGATTTACCATGTTTTTAGCGTGATTTACCATGATTTACCACATTGTTAGCAATTATGTGAAGTTAGGTTTCTGAATAAATTCTGAATAATCTGATTAATAGTTTACAAAGACTTTGTGAAGTGTTTATAGACCATTCAAATATATTTTCATAATGACATATCCCAATAGCATTGAAAAAACAACATTTGTGTGTGTGTGTGTGTGTGTGTGTGTGTGTGATCTGTCTGAAAATGTTCATGCATGTTTAGAGTGATATTTCACATGTTCTGACTTGTTTTTAAGAAGGTCTGAGCATCTTAAAAGATATAAGCTTTCGGGGACACTTGGTCAAGGCCACGTATTGAAGTGACCCTATTATAGTCATCCAAATGAAGTAGTTCAACTTTTTCTGATAATTATTGATCTAGAGAGTCCAGAGAATTGTACTGCACTAGTTTTGAACATTATGATATGAAAATTATTTGATCATAGATGAAACAGACCATTTGCAGCCAATACAGGCAATTTACCATAGGAAATATATGGTTTTAAAGCTTTTTAACAATTATAGCGCCAACTATGGTCCGATCTCCATAAAATTTGGCATGCTTGTTAAAGATGTTATGGCACATATTCCCACCAATTTTTGTGAAGTTCTGAGTTTTCATTTATGATTTATAGGCTTTTTAGTGCATTTTGCCACACCCATTTTCTTTATGACCCTATTATAGCCATGCGCAAAATGCAAAAGTTCAACTTTTTTTTGATAATTATTGATCTAGAGAGTCCATAGAATTGTCCTAGACTGGTCTGGTTCCGATCGGGCGAAAAACCTAGGACTAGTTCGCAAAAGTAGGTTTTTAACATATTCGCGAATAATTAATGAACGGTTTGATTGACAGCAATGGTTCTTGAGGCAAAGTTGTTCAGCATGAGCAGATCTATTAAATGATATGCATTTTGTGACAATAAGTGTAACACCACGTGATTACAGAGCCATAAAACTCGTTAGCGCCAACTAGTGGCCGATTTCTTTCAAAATTCTTACAGACCTCTAGGGCCATGAGTCGAACATGCCCACCGAGTTTCGTTCCGATCGGCCTCCGTTAACCTTGTCTAATAGGTGCTCAAACTTCATTGGCCGATGGCGGCCATGTTTTTTGAGATACACCAATGTCCTCATAGACATACATGGGGCCTTGGACCAAGACACTGCATGCCAATTTTCAAGTCAATCGGACTAACGGTCAGGTGGTTATAGCCTGTTTTATGTTTTTTTCATGTTATAGCGCCACCATGTGGCCAATCGCCACGATTTTTTTACTGTGACCTCAGATTGACCTCTTACATATACGTACCAAGTTTGGTGAAGATACCTCATTCATTTCTGGAGTTATAGCTGTTTTAGTACAATAGGCTCCTCCCACAACATACATTTTGGCGCCCCTTAGCGACCGTGAATCGAAATTTCGACTTTTTTTCGATAATTATTGATATTCAGACTCCAGAGAACATTTCTGCACTGGTTTGGTTCCGATCGGACGAAAAACCTAGGACTAGTTCGCAAAAGTAGGTTTATAACAAAATTCAAAATGGCGGAAAAATTTGCATACCGGAAATGAAATCGGAGATATACGTTTTGTTCTTCAAGTGTCCAGCTTTCCAATGATATAAGACACTTGAGTCTACGACATACGGTCTAGGAGTTATGAACAGTTTCGCGCTTTTGGTTGCTATAGCGCCACCTATGGGCCAATCGGGGTCATACTCTCTGAACCTCTCCTCGATTTTTGTACTACCATCTGGCAAAGTTTCAAGGTTCCAGCTCATACGGTTTGGGCTGCACGATGCGTTTTAGCGGAGAAGAAAAATAATAATAAAAATCAGTACAATTACAATAGGGTTTCAGCACTTCGTGCTTGAACCCCTAATTAAAGCTGCAAGCAGCATTTATCGGGGTTCAAGCAGTTAAGGCCTTTAAGGCCTTTAAGCACAAAAGCATCAAAAGTTATTAGTTTTATTAAGCAAGCATGTAACCACTGACATAATAGATGAAAAAGACAATTTACAGCCAATACAGGCAATGTACCATAGGAAATATATGGTTTTAAAGCTTTTTAACAGTTATAGCGACACCTATGGTCCGATCTCCATAAAATTGTTTACTGTGACCTCAAATTGAACCCATACACATGTGTACTGAGTTTGGTGAAGATATCTCATTTACTTCTTGAGTTATAGCCATTTTAGTAAAATAGGCTCCTCCCACAACAATTTACCACATTCTAGTATTATTTACTATGATTCTAGCATGATTTGCCATATTCTAGCAGGATTTACCATGATATACTACATTCTAGTATGATTTACCATACATTCTAGTATGATTTACCATTGTTTACTGTGATTCTAGCATGGTTCACCATAGTTTATCATGATTTATCATAGTTTACCATGATTTACCCTGTTCTAGCAACGTTTACCATGATTTACCATGTTCTAGCATGATGTACCATGATATACCATGTTCTAGAATGATGTACCAGGATTATAGTATGATTTACCTTGATACACCACATTCTAGTATTATTTACTATGATTTACCATGTTTTTAGCGTGATTTACCATGATTTACCACATTGTTAGCAATTATGTGAAGTTAGGTTTCTGAATAAATTCTGAATAATCTGATTAATAGTTTACAAAGACTTTGTGAAGTGTTTATAGACCATTCAAATATATTTTCATAATGACATATCCCAATAGCATTGAAAAAACAACATTTGTGTGTGTGTGTGTGTGTGTGTGTGTGTGTGATCTGTCTGAAAATGTTCATGCATGTTTAGAGTGATATTTCACATGTTCTGACTTGTTTTTAAGAAGGTCTGAGCATCTTAAAAGATATAAGCTTTCGGGGACACTTGGTCAAGGCCACGTATTGAAGTGACCCTATTATAGTCATCCAAATGAAGTAGTTCAACTTTTTCTGATAATTATTGATCTAGAGAGTCCAGAGAATTGTACTGCACTAGTTTTGAACATTATGATATGAAAATTATTTGATCATAGATGAAACAGACCATTTGCAGCCAATACAGGCAATTTACCATAGGAAATATATGGTTTTAAAGCTTTTTAACAATTATAGCGCCAACTATGGTCCGATCTCCATAAAATTTGGCATGCTTGTTAAAGATGTTATGGCACATATTCCCACCAATTTTTGTGAAGTTCTGAGTTTTCATTTATGATTTATAGGCTTTTTAGTGCATTTTGCCACACCCATTTTCTTTATGACCCTATTATAGCCATGCGCAAAATGCAAAAGTTCAACTTTTTTTTGATAATTATTGATCTAGAGAGTCCATAGAATTGTCCTAGACTGGTCTGGTTCCGATCGGGCGAAAAACCTAG
Source organism: Rutilus rutilus (assembly GCF_951802725.1). Taxonomy (NCBI): domain Eukaryota; kingdom Metazoa; phylum Chordata; class Actinopteri; order Cypriniformes; family Leuciscidae; genus Rutilus; species Rutilus rutilus. The sequence continues at coordinate 22,532,475 of NC_140213.1, read as the reverse complement.
GACTAGTTCGCAAAAGTAGGTTTTTAACATATTCGCGAATAATTAATGAACGGTTTGATTGACAGCAATGGTTCTTGAGGCAAAGTTGTTCAGCATGAGCAGATCTATTAAATGATATGCATTTTGTGACAATAAGTGTAACACCACGTGATTACAGAGCCATAAAACTCGTTAGCGCCAACTAGTGGCCGATTTCTTTCAAAATTCTTACAGACCTCTAGGGCCATGAGTCGAACATGCCCACCGAGTTTCGTTCCGATCGGCCTCCGTTAACCTTGTCTAATAGGTGCTCAAACTTCATTGGCCGATGGCGGCCATGTTTTTTGAGATACACCAATGTCCTCATAGACATACATGGGGCCTTGGACCAAGACACTGCATGCCAATTTTCAAGTCAATCGGACTAACGGTCAGGTGGTTATAGCCTGTTTTATGTTTTTTTCATGTTATAGCGCCACCATGTGGCCAATCGCCACGATTTTTTTACTGTGACCTCAGATTGACCTCTTACATATACGTACCAAGTTTGGTGAAGATACCTCATTCATTTCTGGAGTTATAGCTGTTTTAGTACAATAGGCTCCTCCCACAACATACATTTTGGCGCCCCTTAGCGACCGTGAATCGAAATTTCGACTTTTTTTCGATAATTATTGATATTCAGACTCCAGAGAACATTTCTGCACTGGTTTGGTTCCGATCGGACGAAAAACCTAGGACTAGTTCGCAAAAGTAGGTTTATAACAAAATTCAAAATGGCGGAAAAATTTGCATACCGGAAATGAAATCGGAGATATACGTTTTGTTCTTCAAGTGTCCAGCTTTCCAATGATATAAGACACTTGAGTCTACGACATACGGTCTAGGAGTTATGAACAGTTTCGCGCTTTTGGTTGCTATAGCGCCACCTATGGGCCAATCGGGGTCATACTCTCTGAACCTCTCCTCGATTTTTGTACTACCATCTGGCAAAGTTTCAAGGTTCCAGCTCATACGGTTTGGGCTGCACGATGCGTTTTAGCGGAGAAGAAAAATAATAATAAAAATCAGTACAATTACAATAGGGTTTCAGCACTTCGTGCTTGAACCCCTAAAAATCCTTACAATTACAATAGGGTTTCAGCACTTCGTGCTTGAACCCCTAATAAAAATCAGCACGATTACAATAGGGTTTCAGCATTTCATGCTTGAACCCCTAATAAGAAGAGACGTTTTGGACAGTTATAGCGCCACCTATTGTCCGATCTTCACGAAACTTGGCATGCTTCTTCACCATGTTCTGACACATATGCTCATCGATTTTTGTGAAGTTTGGGGTTTTCCCTTAGGTTGTATAGGCTTTTGAGTGTTTTTATGTCCCACCCCTTTCCTAAATGACCCTGTTACAGCCAGGCCAATGCAAAAGTTCAACTTTTTTTCAATAATTATTGATCTAGAGAGTCCAGAGAATTGTCCTAGACTGGTCTGGTCTGGATTGGGCCAAAAACCAGGGACTAGTTGGCCAAAGTAGGTTTTGGACTAAAGTGCCCATATAAATTTTTTTTTTGCTCGTAGGCGAATTTGGAGATAGCCATCTTGTCCGTCTGGAGCCAGGGATCACAGTGATGCTAAAATTGAGATTCTAGGACAAACTGTCTAGGAGTTATGAGCAATTTAGTAAATGTGGTCATTATAGCTCCACCTATGGGCCAATCTGGGCCATACTTTGATAGGTTCTCCCCAAATTGAGGACTACCATTTGGCCAAGTTTCAAAGCTCCAGCTCTTACGGTTTGGGCTGCACGATGCGTTTTAGGGCGGAATAATAATAATAATAATTAAAGCTGCAAGCAGCATTTAGCGGGGTTCAAGCATTTAGGGTCTTTAAGCACATAAGGCAGTTTAGTGAGTTGTCTGAGTTTTCGTTTAGGATTTACAGGCTTTTGAGTGTTTTTTTGCCATACACATTTTCTAAATGATCCTATTATGGCTACCCAATGGGTAAAGTTTAAGTTTTTTATATAATTATTGATCTAGAGCTTCCAGAGAATTGTACTGCACTGGTATATTTCCGATCGGGTTAAAAATATAGGACTAGTTTGCAAAAGTAGGTTTTTAACATAATCGCAAGTATTTAATGAACAAATTAATTGACAGCAGTAGTTTTTGAGGCAAAGTTGTTCAGTATGAGGAGATCTATCAAATGACACGCATCACGTGATTACAGAGCAGTAAAACCTGTTAGCGCCAACTAGTGGCTGATTTCTTTCAAAATTCTTACAGACCTCTAGGGCCACGAGTCGAACATGCCCACCGAGTTTCGTTCCAATCGGCCTTCGTTAACCTTGTCTAAGAGGTGCACAAACTTTATTGGCCGATGGCGGCATAGACATACATGGCACCTTGGACCAAGACACTGCATACCAATTTTAAAGTCAATCGAACTAATGGTCAGGTGGTTATAGCCCTTTTCATGTTTTTGTGATGTTATGGCCTGATCTCCATTTTAAATAATTATTTTAAAGGTGCTGTAGAATGCATTGATATATTTTAAATTGTTCTCTGATATCTCTGAAACAGAAATGTCTTCAACAGTCAAGTAGTGGATAAAATCACTAATGTTACTTTCTGCTTGCGGTAGGGGTTGTAATGGAAATATAACATTAGTTGGAACTGCCCCCTTCTTGAGTATCAAACGATGAGCGAAACCTGCTTGATATTGTCCCAGGTTAGAAAAACTGTCTGGGGTAAAATGGGCAGAGCAAACTAACAGCTTTGAATTAAAATGGTGAGGTATCCTGTTGTAAACATCAACCATGCCTGTTGACAGTTCTCTTTTGTGGGAAGGGAATGAAAAGTTCTCAAATCCGCAGCACAGCCTCAGACATAACATTTATATCCATGATCTGCCATTTTCACTATTGTCCTTGCTTGCTTCTTCACAACACCTGCAGATCTTCTGATGATTCGGCTGTGCAGGTCCACATTAACACTGCCTGGCCTAGAACATGGACTGGAAAATGCAAATTTGGGGGGTATAAATATTAATGATCCTGACTCCAACGTCACAGTCGGTGTTATGGTGGGATTCACTCATTTTTCAGCGGTCTTTTGCAAACAGGAGATTTACACATGAAGGAGGAAACAATGGTGTTTGAGGCTCACGGTATGTCAGTTCCATGTCCAGAACTCTTATCATTCAACTATGCCAAGATAAATACAGTTTTCAATTGTATGGCACCTTTAAAATAGATGATTAGTAATATAATGCTTACTTGGAGTCTGAAATGGCTTTAACAAAAGAAGAAAAATATTCTTAGATTTCTGTTCATTCTAATCATGTACAAATAAAGTAGCACAGTAAGATTACATTTATTTGAATGCATTAGTGAGTGTGTGATTGTGCTGTGTGTGCAGCGTGTCAATACTAAAAGTGAAGGTGTAGTTGATATCTTTGGTGATAATATCTGTAGTAATCATAAAAAAAACAATTAAGAAATAAAGAATTAAAATTACAAATAATATTCTATTAAGATATGAGTTACAATAACATGATTTGCAATAGTAATTATATCAATAATATATGCACAATACACACAGATTAGACTATCAGGTCTGTGTTTTACAAAAACATTAGTATTGCAGCCAATGTGAGTCTGTGGGATTTATAAACAGACAAAATATGATTTGAAATGTTATTTTAATGATTTTATTAAGTTTAAAAAATATTTCAAATGGAAAAAAAATGAAAAATAATAATTTTAGTGAGCAGAATGAACCAATGAGTGTTCTTCTTCTGGTGGTTAAAATGTAAATGAAAACAATAATACTTAAACAATAATACTTAATACATGCTTGAACACACACATGCACACACATTTTGTTGTAGATGTAGATATTTAAAATAAAAGATAGGTAACAAAATGATAATTGCAAATCTCCTCTGTATAACACCATTTTCAGATTTCAAATTAATCACTGAGAGGCAGAATTGTTCAAACTGAGAGCTCAGTAAAAATGAAGTGATAAACTTTGACAAAACATGACTGTGTTATAATAGGTGATTTTCATGCAAGTAATTTTATATAGTCCAAAAACTAATGCAAAAGCACAGATGAAAATATTTTATTAAGTAGAATGTCCTGCAGAGGGCAGTAGAAGACCACTAATTGACTCACTTTCATTTGAAAGACTTTTTTTATCCACCAGTAAAACAAAGCAGTTTCTCCATGTTCTTTCCATTAAGCATGCTTACACACACAGACACACACACAAACACACACACACACACACAAAGACAAATATGTTTTCAATGTTTTTAGGATGTGATATTGTGAAAATATCTTCATCTCCTCATCTTGAACAACTTTGCCTCAAGAATCACTAATGTCAATCAAACCGTTCATAATCATAATAAAAAAAAAATATATATACAAATATCATAATAAAAAAAAAAACATCATAATAAAAAAGATTGCTTCTTAAAGCATTTGTTTATTTCCCAATACTGAAGCGAATTAAAAGATCATGCGTAATCCTGCTGCTCCCTCTAGTGGACAACAGTGGTATTATAGCTTACATTTTACAGTTGAAGTGTTTGAATGAATGAATGGGAATTAGTTTTTTTACTTATATCTCAGGAACCAAAAGGCGAAAAATTCTGAAACTCAGAGCATATATAGTGCTTGAGGAGCCCTGTTGAATGAGACCATCAAGGTGTTTTTGGGCGATTGGGGCTGGGAGTTATGACTGTTATAAGGCATATCTGTTCGGGCTATTATCTCTGGAATGCCCAGGGCAAATAACACCACATTTGAATCGAAGCTAGCCAAGGACGCGCCCTTTCCAACGAGCTCTCACACAATGTTCGGGGTGGTCCGGGTCGGGAGTAATGGCCGCTCAAAATCGGGGGTCCCGCGGATTCGCGATGCGCGGGGGGCGCGCTCCCGAGGCCCGCGACGACACGTTTCGATCAAGAGCCCGGAGAGGTCCTCACCATCAAAATTTGAGCGCGCAACGACTTTCCGTTTTCGAGTTATGAATGAATTTGTATTCGGGGGCGTGGCTTAAATGCCGTTACTTTCGTTTCATTTCATTCATTTACTTTCGTCCATTTCCATATCTCAGTGTAACACAATTGTCAATAGTAATACTCAATAGATGAGTTTTGACAAAATGTGATTGTAAATGTTAAAATAATGATTTTATAAAGTCTAAATATGAATTTTATAACAATATTAGGGAGTAGTATGATGAAATGACAGCAGGGGGCAGTAAAATACCACTTATTGGCTTAATATGTCATTATATTCATATAAAATCACCTTTTGAAGAAGTTAAACTTTTTTTCTGATAATTATTGATCTAGAGAGTTCAGAGAATTGTGCTGCACTGGTTTTGAACATTATGATATGAACATTATATGATAGAAGACACCATTTACAGCAAATACAGGCAATTTACCATAGGAAATATATGGTTTTAAAGCGTTTTAACAGTTATAGCGCCAACTATGGTCCGCTCTCCATAAAATTTTCCATGCTTCTTAAGCAGGTTATGACACATATGCTCATCAATTTTCGTGAAGTTCTGAGTTTTCGTTTAGGATTTATAGGCTTTTGAGTGCATTTTACCACGCCCATTTTCTAAATGACCCTGTTAGCCATGCGAAAAATGCAAAAGTTCAACTTTTTTTTGATAATTATTGACCTAGAGAGTCCATAGAATTGTCCTAGACTGGTTTGTTTCCGATCGGGCGAAAAACCTAGGACTAGTTCGCAAAAGTAGGTTTTTAACATAATTACGAATATTTAATGAACGGTTTGATTGACAGCAATGGTTCTTGAGGCAAAGTTGTTCAACAAGAGGAGATCTATCAAATGGTATCCATTTTGTGACAATAAGTGTAACACCACGTGATTACAGAGCCATAAAACTCGTTAGCGCCAACTAGTGGCCGATTTCTTTCAAAATTCTTACAGACCTCTAGGGCCATGAGTCGAACATGCCCACCGAGTTTCGTTCCGATCGGCCTCCGTTAACCTTGTCTAATAGGTGCTCAAACTTCATTGGCCGATGGCGGCCATGTTTTTTGAGATACACCAATGTCCTCATAGACATACATGGGGCCTTGGACCAAGACACTGCATGCCAATTTTCAAGTCAATCGGACTAACGGTCAGGTGGTTATAGCCTGTTTTATGTTTTTTTCATGTTATAGCGCCACCATGTGGCCAATCGCCACGATTTTTTTACTGTGACCTCAGATTGACCTCTTACATATACGTACCAAGTTTGGTGAAGATACCTCATTCATTTCTGGAGTTATAGCTGTTTTAGTACAATAGGCTCCTCCCACAACATACATTTTGGCGCCCCTTAGCGACCGTGAATCGAAATTTCGACTTTTTTTCGATAATTATTGATATTCAGACTCCAGAGAACATTTCTGCACTGGTTTGGTTCCGATCGGACGAAAAACCTAGGACTAGTTCGCAAAAGTAGGTTTATAACAAAATTCAAAATGGCGGAAAAATTTGCATACCGGAAATGAAATCGGAGATATACGTTTTGTTCTTCAAGTGTCCAGCTTTCCAATGATATAAGACACTTGAGTCTACGACATACGGTCTAGGAGTTATGAACAGTTTCGCGCTTTTGGTTGCTATAGCGCCACCTATGGGCCAATCGGGGTCATACTCTCTGAACCTCTCCTCGATTTTTGTACTACCATCTGGCAAAGTTTCAAGGTTCCAGCTCATACGGTTTGGGCTGCACGATGCGTTTTAGCGGAGAAGAAAAATAATAATAAAAATCAGTACAATTACAATAGGGTTTCAGCACTTCGTGCTTGAACCCCTAAAAATCCTTACAATTACAATAGGGTTTCAGCACTTCGTGCTTGAACCCCTAATAAAAATCAGCACGATTACAATAGGGTTTCAGCATTTCATGCTTGAACCCCTAATAAGAAGAGACGTTTTGGACAGTTATAGCGCCACCTATTGTCCGATCTTCACGAAACTTGGCATGCTTCTTCACCATGTTCTGACACATATGCTCATCGATTTTTGTGAAGTTTGGGGTTTTCCCTTAGGTTGTATAGGCTTTTGAGTGTTTTTATGTCCCACCCCTTTCCTAAATGACCCTGTTACAGCCAGGCCAATGCAAAAGTTCAACTTTTTTTCAATAATTATTGATCTAGAGAGTCCAGAGAATTGTCCTAGACTGGTCTGGTCTGGATTGGGCCAAAAACCAGGGACTAGTTGGCCAAAGTAGGTTTTGGACTAAAGTGCCCATATAAATTTTTTTTTTTGCTCGTAGGCGAATTTGGAGATAGCCATCTTGTCCGTCTGGAGCCAGGGATCACAGTGATGCTAAAATTGAGATTCTAGGACAAACTGTCTAGGAGTTATGAGCAATTTAGTAAATGTGGTCATTATAGCTCCACCTATGGGCCAATCTGGGCCATACTTTGATAGGTTCTCCCCAAATTGAGGACTACCATTTGGCCAAGTTTCAAAGCTCCAGCTCTTACGGTTTGGGCTGCACGATGCGTTTTAGGGCGGAATAATAATAATAATAATAATAAAAATCAGCACGATTACAATAGGGTTTCAGCATTTCATGCTTGAACCCCTAATAAGAAGAGACGTTTTGGACAGTTATAGCGCCACCTATTGTCCGATCTTCACGAAACTTGGCATGCTTCTTCACCATGTTCTGACACATATGCTCATCGATTTTTGTGAAGTTTGGGGTTTTCCCTTAGGTTGTATAGGCTTTTGAGTGTTTTTATGTCCCACCCCTTTCCTAAATGACCCTGTTACAGCCAGGCCAATGCAAAAGTTCAACTTTTTTTCAATAATTATTGATCTAGAGAGTCCAGAGAATTGTCCTAGACTGGTCTGGTCTGGATTGGGCCAAAAACCAGGGACTAGTTGGCCAAAGTAGGTTTTGGACTAAAGTGCCCATATAAATTTTTTTTTTGCTCGTAGGCGAATTTGGAGATAGCCATCTTGTCCGTCTGGAGCCAGGGATCACAGTGATGCTAAAATTGAGATTCTAGGACAAACTGTCTAGGAGTTATGAGCAATTTAGTAAATGTGGTCATTATAGCTCCACCTATGGGCCAATCTGGGCCATACTTTGATAGGTTCTCCCCAAATTGAGGACTACCATTTGGCCAAGTTTCAAAGCTCCAGCTCTTACGGTTTGGGCTGCACGATGCGTTTTAGGGCGGAATAATAATAATAATAATAATAATTAAAGCTGCAAGCAGCATTTATCGGGGTTCAAGCAGTTAAGGCCTTTAAGGCATTTAAGCACAAAAGCATCAAAAGTTATTAAGATTTATTTAGCAAGCATGTAACCACTGACATAATAGATGGAAAAGACCATTTACAGCCAATACAGGCAATTTGCCATGGGATATATATGGTTTTAAAGCTTTTTAACAGTTATAGCGCCACCTATGGTCCGATCTCCATAAAATTGTTTACTGTGACCTCAAATTGAACCCATACACATGTGTACTGAGTTTGGTGAAGATATCTCATTTACTTCTTGAGTTATAGCCATTTGAGTAAAATAGGCTCCTCCCACAACGATTTGCCACATTCTAGAATTATTTAATATGATTCTAGCATGATTTACTATCATATACCATGTTCCAGAATGATTTATTAGGATTCTAGCATGATTTACCTTGATACACCTCATTTCAGTATTATTTACTATGATTTACAATGTTTCTAGCATGATTAACCACATTACTAGCAATTATGTGAAGTGTCAGTGCAAATGAGGTGATGAACACTGACAAAATATTATTGTGTTATAATAGTTAGTTATATACGTGATTTTTAGTGTGTGTCCAAGTATGAATGCAAAAGCACATGTAAAATATTTCATTATTAAGTAGAATGGCCAGCAGAGGGCACTAGAAGACCACTTATTGGCTCACTTTCACTTTAAACCAGTTTTCTGCACTAAAGCAAACCAGTTTTTCCATGTTAACTCAATGCATGCTTACACACACACACACACACACACACACACACACACAGCATAGTTAACCATGATTTACCACATTACTAGCAATTATTTGAAGTGTCAGTGCAAATAAAGTGATTAACACTGACAAAATATGATTGTGTTATAATAGTTATTGCTATATAAGTGATTTTTAGTGTGTATTCAAGTATAAATGCAAGCACATGTGGAAAAATTTAATTAATAAGTAGAATGGCCAGCAGAGGGCAGTAGAAGACCACTTATTGGCTCACTTTCACTTTAAACCTCATGATTTTGACCAGTTTTCTGCACTAAAGCAAACCAGTGTTTCCATGTTAACTCAATAATGCATACTTGCTACATATGCTACACACAATAATGCTACACACACACACACACACACACACACACACACACATACAAATGTTTCAGTGATATTGGTGTCACATTCACCTTCATCACATTCACCTTCTGTCTTCATCACATTCACCATCTGTCGTCATCACCTGCACCTGCTCCTCATCACCCTCCTCATCATCACCTGCTCCTCATCATCATAACCGTCACCTGTTGTCCTTGTCTTGATCTGTGTATTTAAGTTCCCCTCTCATCCATTATCATTGTCGGTTATTGTTTGTGCACTAGCACTCTGTTATGTTTGTTTTCATGTTGGAAAATAAAACCTTTGTTATATTTGTACCACACACACACACACACACACACACACACACACACACACACACACACACACACACACACACACACACACACACACACACACACACACACACACACACACACACACACCATCATTTATCATGATTTACCATGGCTGATACCAATACCAATATGAGAAAATGACTATTTTAAACAGCAGGGGGCAGTAAAATACCACTTATTGGCTTAACATGCCATTAATTCATATCATTTTCACCTTTTTAACTTTTATAGAGGCAAATTTTGTCCGATCTGTCTGAAAATTGTCATGCTTGTTCAGGGTGATATTTCACACGTTCTGACTTGTTTTTAAGAAGGTCTGAGCATTGATTAAAGAGATATAGGCTTTCGGGGACACTTGGTAAAGGCCAGATTTTGAAGTGAACCTATTATAGCTATCCAAATGAAGTAGTTCAACTTTTTCTGACAATTATTGATCTAGTGAGTCCAGAGAATTGTATTGCACTAGTTTTGAACATTATGATATGAAAATTATATGATCAGAGATGGAAAAGACCATTTACAGCCAATACAGGCAGTTTACCATAGGAAATATATGATTTTAAAGCTTTTTAACAGTTATAGCGCCACCTATCGTCCGATCTCCATAGAATTTTTCATGCTTGTTAATGATGTTATGTCACATATGCTGACCAATTTTTGTGAAGTTCTGAGTTTTTATTTAGGATTTATAGGCTTTTTAATGTATTTTGACACGCCCATTTTATAAATTACCCTATTACAGCCATCCAAATGCAAAAGTTCAACTTTTTTTTGATAATTATTGATCTAGAGAGTCCAGAGAATTGTCCTAGACTGGTCTGGTTCCGATCGGGCAAAAAACCTAGGACTAGTTCGCAAAAGTAGGTTTTTAACATATTAATGAATAATTAATGAACAGTTTGATTGACAGCAATGGTCCTTGAGGCAAAGTTGTTCAGGATGAGGAGATCTATCAAATGATATGCATATTGTGTGGATATTTGTAACACCACGTGATTACAGAGCCGTAAAACTCGTTAGCGCCAACTAGTGGCCGATTTCTTTCAAAATTCTTACAGACCTTTAGGGCCATGAGCCGAACATGCCCATTGAGTTTCGTTCCGATCGGCCTCCGTTAACCTTGTCTAATAGGTGCTCAAACTTCGTTGGCCGATGGCGGCCATGTTTTTTGAGATACGCCAATGTCCTCATACACATACATGGCACCTTGGACCAAGACACTGCATACCAATTTTCAAGTCAATCGGACTAACGGTCAGGTGGTTATAGCCTGTTTTATGTTTTTTTCATTTTATAGCGCCACCATGAGGCCAATCGTCGCGATTTTTTTACTGTGACCCCAGATTGAACTCATACATATGTGTACCAAGTTTGGTGAAGATACCTCATTTACATCGGGAGTTATAGCCATTTTAGTAAAATAGGCCCCTCCCACAACGTACGTTTTGGCGCCCCTTAGCGACCGTGAATCGAAATTTCCACTTTTTTTCGATAATTATTGATATTCAGACTCCAGAGAACATTTCTGCACTGGTTTGGTTCCAATCGGGCAAAAAACCAGGGACTAGTTCGCAAAAGTAGGTTTTTGACAAAATTCAAAATGGCGGAAAATCTATCATGGCGGAAATGAAATCGGAGATATACGTTTTGTTCGTCAGGCATCCAGCTTTCCAATGATATAAGACACTTGAGTCTACAACATACGGTCTAGGAGTTATGAACAGTTTCGCGCTTTTGGTTGCTATAGCGCCACCTATGGGCCAATCGGGGTCATAATCTCTGAACCTTTCCTCGATTTTTGTACTACCATCTGTCAAAGTTTCAAAGTTCCAGCTCTTACGGTTTGGGCTGCACGATGCGTTTTACGGCGGAATAATAATAATAATAATTAAAGCTGCAAGCAGCATTTATCGGGGTTCAAGCAGTTAAGGCCTTTAAGGCATTTAAGCACAAAAGCATCAAAAGTCATTAAGATTTATTTAGCAAGCATGTAACCACTGACATAAATGATGGAAAAGACCATTTACAGCCAATACAAGCAATTTGCCATGGGATATATATGGTTTTAAAGCTTTTTAACAGTTATAGCGCCACCTATGGTCCGATCTCCATAAAATTGTTTACTGTGACCTCAAATTGAACCCATACACATGTGTATTGAGTTTGGTGAAGATATCTCATTTACTTCTTGAGTTATAGCCATTTGAGTAAAATAGGCTCCTCCCACAACGATTTGCCACATTCTAGAATTATTTAATATGATTCTAGCATGACTTACTATCATATACCATGTTCCAGAATGATTTATTAGGATTCTAGCATGATTTACCTTGATACACCTCATTTCAGTAATATTTACTATGATTTACAATGTTTCTAGCATGATTAACCACATTACTAGCAATTATGTGAAGTGTCAGTGCAAATGAGGTGATGAACACTGACAAAATATTATTGTGTTATAATAGTTAGTTATATACGTGATTTTTAGTGTGTGTCCAAGTATGAATGCAAAAGCACATGTAAAATATTTCATTATTAAGTAGAATGGCCAGCAGAGGGCACTAGAAGACCACTTATTGGCTCACTTTCACTTTAAACCAGTTTTCTGCACTAAAGCAAACCAGTTTTTCCATGTTAACTCAATGCATGCTTACACACACACACACACACACACACACACACACACATACACATACACACACAGCATAGTTAACCATGATTTACCATGATATACCACGTTCTAGTATTATTTACCAGGAGATAAACGACAATCTAGTATTATTTACTTTGATTTACCATGTTTCTAGCCTGATTTATCACATTACTAGCAATTATTTGAAGTGTCAGTGCAAATAAAGTGATTAACACTGACAAAATATGATTGTGTTATAATAGTTATTGCTATATAAGTGATTTTTTTAGTGTGTATTCAAGTATGAATGCAAGCACATGTTGAAATATTTCATTAATAAGTAGAATGGCCAGCAGAGGGCAGTAGAAGACCACTTATTGGCTCACTTTCACTTTAAACCAGTTTTCTGCACTAAAGCAAACCAGTTTATCCATTTTAACTCAATGCATGCTTACACACACACACACACACACACACACACACACACACACACACAGCATAGTTAACCATGATTTACCATGATTTACCACATTACTAGCAATTATTTGAAGTGTCAGTGCAAATAAAGTGATTAACACTGACAAAATATGATTGTGTTATAATAGTTATTGCTATATAAGTGATTTTTAGTGTGTATTCAAGTATAAATGCAAGCACATGTGGAAAAATGTAATTAATAAGTAGAATGGCCAGCAGAGGGCAGTAGAAGACCACTTATTGGCTCACTTTCACTTTAAACCTCATGATTTTGACCAGTTTTCTGCACTAAAGCAAACCAGTGTTTCCATGTTAACTCAATAATGCATACTTGCTACATATGCTACACACAATAATGCTACACACACACACACACACACACACACAAATGTTTCAGTGATATTGGTGTCACATTCACCTTCATCACATTCACCTTCTGTCTTCATCACATTCACCATCTGTCGTCATCACCTGCACCTGCTCCTCATCACCCTCCTCATCATCACCTGCTCCTCATCATCATAACCGTCACCTGTTGTCCTTGTCTTGATCTGTGTATTTAAGTTCCCCTCTCATCCATTATCATTGTCGGTTATTGTTTGTGCACTAGCACTCTGTTATGTTTGTTTTCATGTTGGAAAATAAAACCTTTGTTATATTTGTACCACACACACACACACACACACACACACACACACACACAAACACACACACACACCATCATTTATCATGATTTACCATGGCTGATACCAATACCAATATGAGAAAATGACTATTTTAAACAGCAGGGGGCAGTAAAATACCACTTATTGGCTTAACATGCCATTAATTCATATCATTTTCACCTTTTTAACTGTTATAGAGGCAAATTTTGTCCGATCTGTCTGAAAATTTTCATGCTTGTTCAGGGTGATATTTCACACGTTCTGACTTGTTTTTAAGAAGGTCTGAGCATTGATTAAAATCGATATAGACTTGGTAAAGGCCAGATTTTGAAGTGAACCTATTATAGCTATCCAAATGAAGTAGTTCAACTTTTTCTGACAATTATTGATCTAGTGAGTCCAGAGAATTGTATTGCACTAGTTTTGAACATTATGATATGAAAATTATATGATCAGAGATGGAAAAGACCATTTACAGCCAATACAGGCAGTTTACCATAGGAAATATATGATTTTAAAGCTTTTTAACAGTTATAGCGCCACCTATCGTCCGATCTCCATAGAATTTTTCATGCTTGTTAATGATGTTATGTCACATATGCTGACCAATTTTTGTGAAGTTCTGAGTTTTTATTTAGGATTTATAGGCTTTTTAATGTATTTTGACACGCCCATTTTATAAATGACCCTATTACAGCCATCCAAATGCAAAAGTTCAACTTTTTTTTGATAATTATTGATCTAGAGAGTCCAGAGAATTGTCCTAGACTCGTTTGGTTCCGATCGGGCAAAAAACCAGGGACTAGTTCGCAAAAGTAGGTTTTTAACATATTCGTGAATAATTAATAAACTGTTTGATTGACAGCAATGGTTCTAGAGGCAAAGTTGTTCAGCATAAGCAGATCTATCAAATGATATGCATTTTGTGATGATAAGTGTAACACCACGTGATTACAGAGCCATAAAACTCATTAGCGCCAACTAGTGGCCGATTTCTTTCAAAATTCTTACAGACCTCTAGGGCCATGAGCCGAACATGCCCATTGAGTTTCGTTCCGATCGGCCTCCGTTAACCTTGTCTAATAGGTGCTCAAACTTCATTGGCCGATGGCGGCCATGTTTTTTGAGATACGCCAATGTCCTCATAGACATACATGGCACCTTGGACCAAGACACTGCATACCAATTTTCAAGTCAATCGGACTAATGGTCAGGTGGTTATAGCCTGTTTTATGTTTTTTTCATATTATAGCGCCACCATGAGGCCAATCACCGCGATTTTTTTACTGTGACCTCAACTTGAGCTCTTACATATGTGTACCGAGTTTGGTGAAAATATCTCATTTCGTTCACGAGTTATAGCCATTTTCGTATAATTAGCTCCGCCTCCTGCGAACGTTTTGATACCCCTTAGCAACCGTGGATCGAAATTTTACATTTTTTTCGATAATTATTGATCTTCAGACTCCTGTGAATATTTCTGCACTGGTTTGGTTCCGATCGGGCGAAAAACCAGGGACTAGTTCGCAAAAGTAGGTTTTGGACATAATCCAAAATGGCGGGAAAATTTGCATACCGGAAATGAAATCCTTGAGGCCTTTTTTGTTCGGCTTGACCCAAGGATTCCAAAGATATAAGACACTTGAGTCTGTGACAAAGGGTTGATGAGATTTAAGCAAAAATATGCCATTTTTTTGTTTTTTGCACTGTAGCGCCACCTATTGGCCAATCTAGCTCATATTCTCTGAACCTCTCCTCGATTTTTGTACTACCTTCTGGCCAAGTTTCAAGTCTCTAGCACTTACGGTTTAGGCTGCACGATGCGTTTTACGGCAGAATAATAATAATAATAATAAAAATCAGCACAATTACAATAGGGTTTCAGCATTTCATGCTTGAACCCCTAATAAAAATCAGCACAATTACAATAGGGTTTCAGCACTTCGTGCTTGAACCCCTAATCAGTACAATTACAATAGGGTTTCAGCACTTCGTGCTTGAACCCCTAATAAGAAGAGACGTTTTGGACAGTTATAGCGCCACCTATTGTCCGATCTTCACGAAACTTGGCATGCTTCTTCACCATGTTCTGACACATATGCTCATCGATTTTTGTGAAGTTTGGGGTTTTCCCTTAGGTTGTATAGGCTTTTGAGTGTTTTTATGTCCCACCCCTTTCCTAAATGACCCTGTTACAGCCAGGCCAATGCAAAAGTTCAACTTTTTTTCAATAATTATTGATCTAGAGAGTCCAGAGAATTGTCCTAGACTGGTCTGGTTCCGATTGGGTCAAAAACCAGGGACTAGTTGGCCAAAGTAGGTTTTGGACAAATTTGCCCATAACAAATTTTTTTTTTGCTCGTAGGGGAATTTGGAGATAGCCATTTTGTCCGTCTGGAGCCAGGGATCACAGTGATGCTAAAATTGAGATTCTAGGACAAACTGTCTAGGAGTTATGAGCAATTTAGTAAATGTGGTCATTATAGCTCCACCTATGGGCCAATCTGGGCCATACTTTGATAGGTTCTCCCCAAATTGAGGACTACCATCTGGCAAAGTTTCAAGGTTCCAGGTCTTACGGTTTGGGCTGCACGATGCGTTTTAGCGGAGAAGAAAAATAATAATAAAAATCAGTACAATTACAATAGGGTTTCAGCACTTCGTGCTTGAACCCCTAATAAGAAGAGACGTTTTGGACAGTTATAGCGCCACCTATTGTCCGATCTTCACGAAACTTGGCATGCTTCTTCACCATGTTCTGACACATATGCTCATCGATTTTTGTGAAGTTTGGGGTTTTCCCTTAGGTTGTATAGGCTTTTGAGTGTTTTTATGTCCCACCCCTTTCCTAAATGACCCTGTTACAGCCAGGCCAATGCAAAAGTTCAACTTTTTTTCAATAATTATTGATCTAGAGAGTCCAGAGAATTGTCCTAGACTGGTCTGGTTCCGATTGGGTCAAAAACCAGGGACTAGTTGGCCAAAGTAGGTTTTGGACAAATTTGCCCATAACAATTTTTTTTTTTGCTCGTAGGGGAATTTGGAGATAGCCATTTTGTCCGTCTGGAGCCAGGGATCACAGTGATGCTAAAATTGAGATTCTAGGACAAACTGTCTAGGAGTTATGAGCAATTTAGTAAATGTGGTCATTATAGCTCCACCTATGGGCCAATCTGGGCCATACTTTGATAGGTTCTCCCCAAATTGAGGACTACCATCTGGCAAAGTTTCAAGGTTCCAGGTCTTACGGTTTGGGCTGCACGATGCGTTTTAGCGGAGAAGAAAAATAATAATAAAAATCAGTACAATTACAATAGGGTTTCAGCACTTCGTGCTTGAACCCCTAATAATAAAAATCAGCACAATTACAATAGGGTTTCAGCACTTCGTGCTTGAACCCCTAAAAATCAGCACGATTACAATAGGGTTTCAGCATTTCATGCTTGAACCCCTAATAAGAAGAGACGTTTTGGACAGTTATAGCGCCACCTATTGTCCGATCTTCACGAAACTTGGCATGCTTCTTCACCATGTTCTGACACATATGCTCATCGATTTTTGTGAAGTTTGGGGTTTTCCCTTAGGTTGTATAGGCTTTTGAGTGTTTTTATGTCCCACCCCTTTCCTAAATGACCCTGTTACAGCCAGGCCAATGCAAAAGTTCAACTTTTTTTCAATAATTATTGATCTAGAGAGTCCAGAGAATTGTCCTAGACTGGTCTGGTCTGGATTGGGCCAAAAACCAGGGACTAGTTGGCCAAAGTAGGTTTTGGACTAAAGTGCCCATATAAATTTTTTTTTTTGCTCGTAGGCGAATTTGGAGATAGCCATCTTGTCCGTCTGGAGCCAGGGATCACAGTGATGCTAAAATTGAGATTCTAGGACAAACTGTCTAGGAGTTATGAGCAATTTAGTAAATGTGGTCATTATAGCTCCACCTATGGGCCAATCTGGGCCATACTTTGATAGGTTCTCCCCAAATTGAGGACTACCATTTGGCCAAGTTTCAAAGCTCCAGCTCTTACGGTTTGGGCTGCACGATGCGTTTTAGGGCGGAATAATAATAATAATTAAAGCTGCAAGCAGCATTTATCGGGGTTCAAGCAGTCAAGGCCTTTAAGCACAAAAGCATCAAAAGTGATTAAGTTTTATTTACCAAGAATGTAACTACTGACATAATAGATGAAAAAGACCATTTACAGGAAATACCATAGGAAATATATGGTTTTAAAGCTTTTTAGCAGTTATAGCGCCACCTATCGTCCGATCTCCATGAAAATTGGCATGCTTGTTAATGATGTTATGTCACATATGCTCACCAATTTTTGTGAAGTTCTGAGTTTTCATTTAGGATTTATAGGCTTTTTAATGTTTTTTTGCCACGCCCATTTTCTAAATGACCCTATTACAGCCATCTACATGCAAAAGTTCAACTTTTTTTTAATAATTATTCATCTAGAGTGTCCAGAGAATTGTCCTAGACTGGTCTGGTTTCGATCGGGCGAAAAACCTAGGACTAGTTTGCAAAAGTAGGTTTATAACATAATTACGAATATTTAATAACCGGTTTAATTGACAGCATTAGTTCTTGAGGCAAAGTTGTTCAGCATGAGCAGATCTATCAGATGATATGCATTTTGTGACGATAAGTGTAACACCACGTGATTACAGAGCCATAAAACTCGTTAGCGCCAACTAGTGGCCGATTTCTTTCAAAACTCTTACAGACCTCTAGGGCCATGAGTCGAACATGCCCATCGAGTTTCGTTCCGATCGGCCTCCGTTAACCTTGTCTAATAGGTGCTCAAATTTCATTGGTCGATGGCGGCCATGTTTTTCGAGATACGCCAATGTCCTCATAGACATACATGGCACCTTGGACCAAGACACTGCATACCAATTTTCAAGTCAATCGGACTAACGGTCACGTGGTCATAGCCGTTTTCATGTTTTTTTCATGTTATAGCGCCACCTAGTGATCAATCGTCGCGATTTTTTTACTGTGACCCCAGATTGAACTCATACACATGTGCACCAAGTTTGGTGAAGATATCTAATTTCCTTCTCGAGTTATAGCCATTTTAGTAAAATAGGCTCCTCCCACAACATTAATTTATCACCCCCTGGCGATCAGGAATCGAAATTTCGACTTTTTTTCGATAATTATTGATATTCAGACTCCAGAGAACATTTCTGCACTGGTTTGGATCCAATTGGACAAAAAACCTAGGACTAGTTCGCAAAAGTCGGTTTTTAACCAAATTCAAAATGGCGGACAATTTGCATACAGGAAATGAAATCGGAGATATACGTTTTGACCATCAGGTTTCCAGCTTTCCAGTGATATAAGACACTTGAGTCTACGTCATACGGTCTAGGAGTTATGAGCAGTTTCGCGCTTTTGGTTGCTATAGCGCCACCTATGGGCCAATTGGGGTCATATTCTCTGAACCTCTCCTCGATTTTTGTACTACCATCTGGCAAAGTTTCAAGGTTCCAGCTCTTACGGTTTGGGCTGCACGATGCGTTTTACGGCAGAATAATAATAATAATAAAAATCAGCACAATTACAATAGGGTTTCAGCATTTCATGCTTGAACCCCTAATAATAATAAAAATCAGCACGATTACAATAGGGTTTCAGCATTTCATGCTTGAACCCCTAATAAGAAGAGACGTTTTGGACAGTTATAGCGCCACCTATTGTCCGATCTTCACGAAACTTGGCATGCTTCTTCACCATGTTCTGACACATATGCTCATCGATTTTTGTGAAGTTTGGGGTTTTCCCTTAGGTTGTATAGGCTTTTGAGTGTTTTTATGTCCCACCCCTTTCCTAAATGACCCTGTTACAGCCAGGCCAATGCAAAAGTTCAACTTTTTTTCAATAATTATTGATCTAGAGAGTCCAGAGAATTGTCCTAGACTGGTCTGGTCTGGATTGGGCCAAAAACCAGGGACTAGTTGGCCAAAGTAGGTTTTGGACTAAAGTGCCCATATAAATTTTTTTTTTGCTCGTAGGCGAATTTGGAGATAGCCATCTTGTCCGTCTGGAGCCAGGGATCACAGTGATGCTAAAATTGAGATTCTAGGACAAACTGTCTAGGAGTTATGAGCAATTTAGTAAATGTGGTCATTATAGCTCCACCTATGGGCCAATCTGGGCCATACTTTGATAGGTTCTCCCCAAATTGAGGACTACCATTTGGCCAAGTTTCAAAGCTCCAGCTCTTACGGTTTGGGCTGCACGATGCGTTTTAGGGCGGAATAATAATAATAATA
The DNA here is from genome assembly GCF_951802725.1 of Rutilus rutilus. NCBI lineage: Eukaryota > Metazoa > Chordata > Actinopteri > Cypriniformes > Leuciscidae > Rutilus > Rutilus rutilus. Next base: position 22,512,703 of record NC_140213.1, on the reverse strand, counting down.
ATAATTAAAGCTGCAAGCAGCATTTATCGGGGTTCAAGCAGTTAAGGCCTTTAAGCACAAAAGCATCAAAAGTGATTAAGTTTTATTTAGCAAGCATGTAACTACTGACATAATAGATGGAAAAGACCATTTACAGGAAATACCATAGGAAATATATGGTTTTAAAGCTTTTTAGCAGTTATAGCGCCACCTATAGTCCGATCTCCATAAAAATTGGCATGCTTGTTAATGATGTTATGTCACATATGCTCACCAATTTTTGTGAAGTTCTGAGTTTTCATTTAGGATTTATAGGCTTTTTAGTGTTTTTTTGCCACGCCCCTTTTCTAAATGACCCTATTACAGCCATCTACATGCAAAAGTTCAACTTTTTTTTGATAATTATTGATCTAGAGTGTCCAGAGAATTGTCCTAGACTGGTCTGGTTTCGATCGGGCGAAAAACCTAGGACTAGTTTGCAAAAGTAGGTTTTTAACATAATTACGAATATTTAATAAACGGTTTAATTGACAGCATTAGTTCTTGAGGCAAAGTTGTTCAGCATGAGCAGATCTATCAGATGATATGCATTTTGTGACGATAAGTGTAACACCAAGTGATTACAGAGCCATAAAACTCGTTAGCGCCAACTAGTGGCCGATTTCTTTCAAAACTCTTACAGACCTCTAGGGCCATGAGTCGAACATGCCCATCGAGTTTCGTTCCGATCGGCCTCCGTTAACCTTGTCTAATAGGTGCTCAAATTTCATTGGTCGATGGCGGCCATGTTTTTCGAGATACGCCAATGTCCTCATAGACATACATGGCACCTTGGACCAAGACACTGCATACCAATTTTCAAGTCAATCGGACTAACGGTCACGTGGTCATAGCCGTTTTCATGTTTTTTTCATGTTATAGCGCCACCTAGTGATCAATCGTCGCGATTTTTTTACTGTGACCCCAGATTGAACTCATACACATGTGCACCAAGTTTGGTGAAGATATCTAATTTCATTCTCGAGTTATAGCCATTTTAGTAAAATAGGCTCCTCCCACAACATTAATTTATCACCCCCTGGCGATCAGGAATCGAAATTTCGACTTTTTTTCGATAATTATTTATATTCAGACTCCAGAGAACATTTCTGCACTGTTTTGGATCCAATTGGACAAAAAACCTAGGACTAGTTCGCAAAAGTAGGTTTTTAACTAAATTCAAAATGGCGGACAATTTGCATACAGGAAATGAAATCGGAGATATACGTTTTGACCTTCAGGTTTCCCGCTTTCCAGTGATATAAGACACTTGAGTCTACGTCATACGGTCTAGGAGTTATGAGCAGTTTCGCGCTTTTGGTTGCTATAGCGCCACCTATGGGCCAATTGGGGTCATATTCTCTGAACCTCTCCTCGATTTTTGTACTACCATCTGGCAAAGTTTCAAAGCTCCAGCTCTTACGGTTTGGGCTGCACGATGAGTTTTACGGCAGAAGAAAAATAATAATAATAATAATAATTAAAGCTGCAAGCAGCATTTATCGGGGTTCAAGCAGTTAAGGCCTTTAAGACCTTTAAGCACAAAAGCATCAAAAGTTATTAAGTTTTATTTAGCAAGCATTTAACCACTGACATATATGACTCCAACGTCACAGTCAGTGTTATGCTGGGATTCACTCATTTTTCAGCGGTCTTTTGCAAACAGGAGATTTACACATGAAGGAGAAAACAATGGTGTTTGAGGCTCACGGTATGTCAGTTCCATGTCCAGAACTCTTATCATTCAACTATGCCAAGATAAATACAGTTTTCAATTGTATGGCACCTTCAAAATAGATGATTAGTAATGTAATGCTTACTTGCAGTCTGAAATGGCTTTAACAAAAGAAGAAAAATATTCTTAGATTTCTGTTCATTCTAATCATGTACAAATAAAGTAGCACAGTAAGATTACATTTATTTGAATGCATTAGTGAGTGTGTGATTGTGCTGTGTGTGCAGCTTATCAATACTAAAAGTGAAGGTGTAGTTGATATCTTTGGTGATAATATCTGTAATCATAAAAAACAAAAACAATTAAGAAATAAAGAATTAAAATTACAAATAATATTCTATTAAGATATGAGTTACAATAACATGATTTGTAATAGTAATAATATCAATAATATATGCACAATACACACAGTTTAGACTATCAGGTCTGTGTTTTACAAAAACATTAGTATTGCAGCCAATGTGAGTCTGTGGGATTTATAAACAGACAAAATATGATTTGAAATGTTATTTTAATGATTTTATTAAGTTTAAACAATATTTCAAATGGTAAAAAAAAAATAATAATAATATTTTAGTGGGTAGAATGAACCAATGAGTGTTCTTCTTCTGGTGGTTAAAATGTAAATGAAAACAATAATACTTAAACAATAATACTTAATACACTAACCATGCTTGAACACACACATGCACACACATTTTGTTGTAGATGTAGATATTTAAAATAAAAGATAGGTAACAAAATGATAATTGCAAATCTCCTCTGTATAACACCATTTTCAGATTTCAAATTAATCACTGAGAGGCAGAATTGTTCAAACTGAGAGCTCAGTACAAATGAAGTGATAAACTTTGACAAAACATGATTGTGTTATAATGGGTGATTTTCATGCAAGTAATTTTATATAGTCCAAAACTTAATGCAAAAGCACAGATGAAAATATTTTATTAAGTAGAATGTCCTGCAGAGGGCAGTAGAAGACCACTAATTGACTCACTTTCATTTGAAAGACTTTTTTATCCACCAGTAAAACAAAGCAGTTTCTCCATGTTCTTTCCATTAAGCATGCTTACACACACAGACACACACACAGACACAAACACATCCACACACACAAAGACAAATGTTTTCAATGTTTTTAGGATGTGATATTGTGAAAATATCTTCATCTCCTCATCCTGAATAACTTTGACTCAAGAATTACTAATGTCAATCAAACCGTTCATAATCATAATAAAAAAAAAAATATATATATATATATACAAATATCATAAAAAAAAAAACATCATAATAAAAAAAGATTGCTTCTTAAAGCATTTGTTTATTTCCCAATACTGAAAGCGAATTAAAAGATCATGCGTAATCCTGCTGCTCCCTCTAGTGGACAACAGTGGAATTACAGTCTCCATCTTACAGTTGAAGTGTTTGAATGAATGAATGGGAATTTGGTTTTTCACTTATATCTCGGGAACCAGAAGGCGAAAAATTCTGAAACTCAGAGCATAGATAGTGCTTGAGGAGTCCTGTTGAATGAGACCATCGCAGTGTTTTTGGGCGATTGGGCCCGGGAGTTATGAGGCATATTATTTTGGGGCTTTTATCTCTGGAATGCCCAGGGCAAATTACACCACATTTGAATCGATGCTAGCCAAGGACGCGCCCTTTCCAACGAGCTCTCACACAAGGTTCGGGGTGGTCTGGGTCGGGAGTTACGGGCGTTCAAAGTCGGGGTCCCGCGGACTAACGATCCGCGGGGGGGGGCGCTCCCGAGGCCCGCGACCATACGTTTCGATCAAGAGCCCGGAGACGTCCTTACCATCAAAATTTGAACGCGCAGCGACTTTCCGTTTTCGAGTTATGAGTGAATTTGTACTGGGGGGGCGTGGCCTAAATGGCGGCCTCCGTTTTTACTTTCGTTTCTGGATTCCATTCATTAATGTGACACAATTGTCAATAGTAATACTTCAATAGATGAGTTTTGACAAAATGTGATTGTAAATGTTAAAATAATGATTTTATAAAGTCTAAATATGAATTATATAGCAATATTAGGGAGTAGTATGATGAAATGACAGCAGGGGGCAGTACAATACCACTTATTGGCTTAATATGCCATGTTATATATTTTTTTACATTTTTAACTGTTATAGAGGCAAATTTTGTCCGATCTGTCTGAAATTTTTCATACTTCTTAAGAGTCACATGTTCTGACTTGTTTTTATTAAAGAGATATAGGCTTTTGGAGACACTTGGTCAAGGCTACATATTGAAGTGACACTATTATAGCCATCCAAATGAAGAAGTTATACTTTTTCTGATAATTATTGATCTAGAGAGTCCAGAGAATTGCACTGCACTGGTTTTGAACATTATTATATGAACATTATATGATTATAGATGGAAAATACCATTTACAGCCAATACGGGCAATTTACCATATAATATATGATTTTAAAGCGTTTTAACAGTTATAGCGCCACCTATTGTCCGATCTCCATGAAATGTTGCATGCTTGTTAAGGATGTTATGTCACATATGCTCACCAATTTTTGTGAAGTTCTGAGTTTTTATTTAGGATTTATAGACTTTTTAGTGTATTTTGCCACGCCCATTTTATAAATGACCCTATTACAGCCATTCAAATGCAAAAGTTCAACTTTTTTTCGATAATTATTGATCTAGAGAGTCCAAAGAATTGTCCTAGACTGGTTTGGTTCCGATCGGGCGAAAAACCAGGGACTAGTTCGCAAAAGTAGGTTTTTAACATGTTCGCGAATATTTAATGAACGGTTTGATTGACAGAAATGGTTCTAGAGGCAAAGTTGTTCAGCATAAGCAGATCTATCAAATGATATGCATTTTGTGATGATAAGTGTAACACCACGTGATTACAGAGCCATAAAACTCATTAGCGCCAACTAGTGGCCGATTTCTTTCAAAATTCTTACAGACCTCTAGGGCCATGAGCCGAACATGCCCATTGAGTTTCGTTCCGATCGGCCTCCGTTAACCTTGTCTAATAGGTGCTCAAACTTCATTGGCCGATGGCGGCCATGTTTTTTGAGATACGCCAATGTCCTCATACACATACATGGCACCTTGGACCAAGACACTGCATACCAATTTTCAAGTCAATCGGACTAACGGTCAGGTGGTTATAGCCTGTTTTATGTTTTTTTCATTTTATAGCGCCACCATGAGGCCAATCGTCGCGATTTTTTTACTGTGACCCCAGATTGAACTCATACACATGTGTACCAAGTTTGGTGAAGATACCTCATTTACATCGGGAGTTATAGCCATTTTAGTAAAATAGGGCCCTCCCACAACGTACGTTTTGGCGCCCCTTAGCGACCGTGAATCGAAATTTCCACTTTTTTTCGATAATTATTGATATTCAGACTCCAGAGAACATTTCTGCACTGGTTTGGTTCCAATCGGGCAAAAAACCAGGGACTAGTTCGCAAAAGTAGGTTTTTGACAAAATTCAAAATGGCGGAAAATCTATCATGGCGGAAATGAAATCGGAGATATACGTTTTGTTCGTCAGGCATCCAGCTTTCAAATGATATAAGACACTTGAGTCTACGACATACGGTCTAGGAGTTATGAACAGTTTCGCGCTTTTGGTTGCTATAGCGCCACCTATGGGCCAATCGGGGTCATAATCTCTGAACCTTTCCTCGATTTTTGTACTACCATCTGTCAAAGTTTCAAAGTTCCAGCTCTTACGGTTTGGGCTGCACGATGCGTTTTACGGCGGAATAATAATAATAATTAAAGCTGCAAGCAGCATTTATCGGGGTTCAAGCAGTTAAGGCCTTTAAGCACAAAAGCATCAAAAGTGATTAAGTTTTATTTACCAAGAATGTAACTACTGACATAATAGATGAAAAAGACCATTTACAGGAAATACCATAGGAAATATATGGTTTTAAAGCTTTTTAGCAGTTATAGCGCCACCTATCGTCCGATCTCCATGAAAATTGGCATGCTTGTTAATGATGTTATGTCACATATGCTCACCAATTTTTGTGAAGTTCTGAGTTTTCATTTAGGATTTATAGGCTTTTTAATGTTTTTTTTGCCACGCCCATTTTCTAAATGACCCTATTACAGCCATCTACATGCAAAAGTTCAACTTTTTTTTGATAATTATTCATCTAGAGTGTCCAGAGAATTGTCCTAGACTGGTCTGGTTTCGATCGGGCGAAAAACCTAGGACTAGTTTGCAAAAGTAGGTTTATAACATAATTACGAATATTTAATAACCGGTTTAATTGACAGCATTAGTTCTTGAGGCAAAGTTGTTCAGCATGAGCAGATCTATCAGATGATATGCATTTTGTGACGATAAGTGTAACACCACGTGATTACAGAGCCATAAAACTCGTTAGCGCCAACTAGTGGCCGATTTCTTTCAAAACTCTTACAGACCTCTAGGGCCATGAGTCGAACATGCCCATCGAGTTTCGTTCCGATCGGCCTCCGTTAACCTTGTCTAATAGGTGCTCAAACTTCATTGGTCGATGGCGGCCATGTTTTTCGAGATACGCCAATGTCCTCATAGACATACATGGCACCTTGGACCAAGACACTGCATACCAATTTTCAAGTCAATCGGACTAACGGTCACGTGGTCATAGCCGTTTTCATGTTTTTTTCATGTTATAGCGCCACCTAGTGTTCAATCGTCGCGATTTTTTTACTGTCACCCCAGATTGAACTCATACACATGTGCACCAAGTTTGGTGAAGATATCTAATTTCCTTCTCGAGTTATAGCCATTTTAGTAAAATAGGCTCCTCCCACAACATTAATTTATCACCCCCTGGCGATCAGGAATCGAAATTTCGACTTTTTTTCGATAATTATTGATATTCAGACTCCAGAGAACATTTCTGCACTGGTTTGGATCCAATTGGACAAAAAACCTAGGACTAGTTCGCAAAAGTAGGTTTTTAACAAAATTCAAAATGGCGGACAATTTCCATACAGGAAATGAAATCGGAGATATACGTTTTGACCATCAGGTTTCCAGCTTTCCAGTGATATAAGACACTTGAGTGTACGTCATACGGTCTAGGAGTTATGAGCAGTTTCGCGCTTTTGGTTGCTATAGCGCCACCTATGGGCCAATTGGGGTCATATTCTCTGAACCTCTCCTCGATTTTTGTACTACCATCTGGCAAAGTTTCAAGGTTCCAGCTCTTACGGTTTGGGCTGCACGATGCGTTTTACGGCAGAATAATAATAATAATAAAAATCAGCACAATTACAATAGGGTTTCAGCATTTCATGCTTGAACCCCTAATAATAATTAAAGCTGCAAGCAGCATTTATCGGGGTTCAAGCAGTTAAGGCCTTTAAGCACACAAGCATCAAAAGACATTAAGTTTTATTTAGCAGGCATTTAACAATTGACATAATAGACGGAAAAGACCATTTACAGCCAATACAGGCAGTTTACCATGGGAAATATATGGTTTTAAAGCTTTTTAACAGTTATAGCGCCACCTTTGGTCTGATCTCCATAAAATTTGGCATGCTTGTTAATGATGTTATGTCACATATGCTCACCAATTTTTGTGAAGTTCTGAGTTTTCATTTATGATTTATAGGCATTTTAGTGTATTTTGCCACGCCCCTTTTGTAAATTACCCTGTTACAGCCAGGCAAATGCAAAAGTTCAACTTTTTTTCGATAATTATTTATCTAGAGAGTCCAGAGAATTGTCCTAGACTGGTCTGGTTCCGATCGGGCGAAAAACCAGGGACTAGTTCGCAAAAGTAGGTTTTTAACATATTCATGAATATTTAATGAACGGTTTGATTGACAGCAATGGTTCTTGAGGCAAAGTCGTTCAGCATGAGGAGATCTATCAAATGATATGCATTTTGTGACAATAAGTGTAACACCACGTGATTACAGAGCCTTAAAACTCGTTAGCGCCAACTAGTGGCCGATTTCTTTCAAAATTGTTACAGACCTCTAGGGGCTTGAGCCGAACATGCCCACCGAGTTTCGCTCCGATCGGACTTCGTTAACGGTGCTCAAACCTCATTGGCCAATGGCGGCCATGTTTTTCGAGATACGCCAATATCCTTTTACACATACATGGCCCCTTGGGCCAAGACACTGCATACCAAATTTCAAGTCATTCGGAAAAACGGTCAGGTGTCTATACGTTTTTTTTTTTTATAGCGCCACCATGTGGCCAATCGACGCAATTTTTTTTACTGTGACCTCAGAGTGGCATCTTACACATGTGTACCAAGTTTGGTGAAGTTTACTTAATTACTTCTTGAGTTATAGCCATTTTAGTAAAATAGGCTCCTCCCACAACGTTAATTTTGCACCCCCTAGGTACCATGAATCGAAATTTCAACGTTTTTTCGATAATTATTGATCTTCAGACTCCAAAGAACAATTCTGCACTGGTTTGGTTCCGATCGGGCGAAAAACCAGGGACTAGTTTGCAAAAGTAGTTTTTTGACAAAATTCAAAATGGCGAAAAATCTATCATGGCGGAAATGAAATCGGAGATATACGTTTTTTTCTTCAGGAGCTCTGGATTTCAATGATATAAGACACTTGAAGCTACGCCTTACGGTCTGGGAGTTCTGAGCAGTTTCGCGCTTTTGATTGCTATAGCGCCACCTATGGGCCGATTGGGCTGAGTCCGTGTATCTGAGTAGCGAGCAATAGTACTACCATCTGGCAAAGTTTCAAGTCTCTAGGTCTTACGGTTTGGGCTGCACGATGCGTTTTATGGCGGAAAAATAATAATAATAAAAATCAGGACAATTACAATAGGGTTTCAGCACTTCGTGCTTGAACCCCTAATTAAAGCTGCAAGCAGCATTTATCGGGGTTCAAGCAGTTAAGGCCTTTAAGGCCTTTAAGCACAAAAGCATCAAAAGTTATTAGTTTTATTAAGCAAGCATGTAACCACTGACATAATAGATGAAAAAGACAATTTACAGCCAATACAGGCAATGTACCATAGGAAATATATGGTTTTAAAGCTTTTTAACAGTTATAGCGACACCTATGGTCCGATCTCCATAAAATTGTTTACTGTGACCTCAAATTGAACCCATACACATGTGTACTGAGTTTGGTGAAGATATCTCATTTACTTCTTGAGTTATAGCCATTTTAGTAAAATAGGCTCCTCCCACAACAATTTACCACATTCTAGTATTATTTACTATGATTCTAGCATGATTTGCCATATTCTAGCAGGATTTACCATGATATACTACATTCTAGTATGATTTACCATACATTCTAGTATGATTTACCATTGTTTACTGTGATTCTAGCATGGTTCACCATAGTTTATCATGATTTATCATAGTTTACCATGATTTACCCTGTTCTAGCAACGTTTACCATGATTTACCATGTTCTAGCATGATGTACCATGATATACCATGTTCTAGAATGATGTACCAGGATTATAGTATGATTTACCTTGATACACCACATTCTAGTATTATTTACTATGATTTACCATGTTTTTAGCGTGATTTACCATGATTTACCACATTGTTAGCAATTATGTGAAGTTAGGTTTCTGAATAAATTCTGAATAATCTGATTAATAGTTTACAAAGACTTTGTGAAGTGTTTATAGACCATTCAAATATATTTTCATAATGACATATCCCAATAGCATTGAAAAAACAACATTTGTGTGTGTGTGTGTGTGTGTGTGTGTGTGTGATCTGTCTGAAAATGTTCATGCATGTTTAGAGTGATATTTCACATGTTCTGACTTGTTTTTAAGAAGGTCTGAGCATCTTAAAAGATATAAGCTTTCGGGGACACTTGGTCAAGGCCACGTATTGAAGTGACCCTATTATAGTCATCCAAATGAAGTAGTTCAACTTTTTCTGATAATTATTGATCTAGAGAGTCCAGAGAATTGTACTGCACTAGTTTTGAACATTATGATATGAAAATTATTTGATCATAGATGAAACAGACCATTTGCAGCCAATACAGGCAATTTACCATAGGAAATATATGGTTTTAAAGCTTTTTAACAATTATAGCGCCAACTATGGTCCGATCTCCATAAAATTTGGCATGCTTGTTAAAGATGTTATGGCACATATTCCCACCAATTTTTGTGAAGTTCTGAGTTTTCATTTATGATTTATAGGCTTTTTAGTGCATTTTGCCACACCCATTTTCTTTATGACCCTATTATAGCCATGCGCAAAATGCAAAAGTTCAACTTTTTTTTGATAATTATTGATCTAGAGAGTCCATAGAATTGTCCTAGACTGGTCTGGTTCCGATCGGGCGAAAAACCTAGGACTAGTTCGCAAAAGTAGGTTTTTAACATATTCGCGAATAATTAATGAACGGTTTGATTGACAGCAATGGTTCTTGAGGCAAAGTTGTTCAGCATGAGCAGATCTATTAAATGATATGCATTTTGTGACAATAAGTGTAACACCACGTGATTACAGAGCCATAAAACTCGTTAGCGCCAACTAGTGGCCGATTTCTTTCAAAATTCTTACAGACCTCTAGGGCCATGAGTCGAACATGCCCACCGAGTTTCGTTCCGATCGGCCTCCGTTAACCTTGTCTAATAGGTGCTCAAACTTCATTGGCCGATGGCGGCCATGTTTTTTGAGATACACCAATGTCCTCATAGACATACATGGGGCCTTGGACCAAGACACTGCATGCCAATTTTCAAGTCAATCGGACTAACGGTCAGGTGGTTATAGCCTGTTTTATGTTTTTTTCATGTTATAGCGCCACCATGTGGCCAATCGCCACGATTTTTTTACTGTGACCTCAGATTGACCTCTTACATATACGTACCAAGTTTGGTGAAGATACCTCATTCATTTCTGGAGTTATAGCTGTTTTAGTACAATAGGCTCCTCCCACAACATACATTTTGGCGCCCCTTAGCGACCGTGAATCGAAATTTCGACTTTTTTTCGATAATTATTGATATTCAGACTCCAGAGAACATTTCTGCACTGGTTTGGTTCCGATCGGACGAAAAACCTAGGACTAGTTCGCAAAAGTAGGTTTATAACAAAATTCAAAATGGCGGAAAAATTTGCATACCGGAAATGAAATCGGAGATATACGTTTTGTTCTTCAAGTGTCCAGCTTTCCAATGATATAAGACACTTGAGTCTACGACATACGGTCTAGGAGTTATGAACAGTTTCGCGCTTTTGGTTGCTATAGCGCCACCTATGGGCCAATCGGGGTCATACTCTCTGAACCTCTCCTCGATTTTTGTACTACCATCTGGCAAAGTTTCAAGGTTCCAGCTCATACGGTTTGGGCTGCACGATGCGTTTTAGCGGAGAAGAAAAATAATAATAAAAATCAGTACAATTACAATAGGGTTTCAGCACTTCGTGCTTGAACCCCTAATAATAATAATAAAAATCAGTACAATTACAATAGGGTTTCAGCACTTCGTGCTTGAACCCCTAATAAAAATCAGCACGATTACAATAGGGTTTCAGCATTTCATGCTTGAACCCCTAATAAGAAGAGACGTTTTGGACAGTTATAGCGCCACCTATTGTCCGATCTTCACGAAACTTGGCATGCTTCTTCACCATGTTCTGACACATATGCTCATCGATTTTTGTGAAGTTTGGGGTTTTCCCTTAGGTTGTATAGGCTTTTGAGTGTTTTTATGTCCCACCCCTTTCCTAAATGACCCTGTTACAGCCAGGCCAATGCAAAAGTTCAACTTTTTTTCAATAATTATTGATCTAGAGAGTCCAGAGAATTGTCCTAGACTGGTCTGGTCTGGATTGGGCCAAAAACCAGGGACTAGTTGGCCAAAGTAGGTTTTGGACTAAAGTGCCCATATAAATTTTTTTTTTTGCTCGTAGGCGAATTTGGAGATAGCCATCTTGTCCGTCTGGAGCCAGGGATCACAGTGATGCTAAAATTGAGATTCTAGGACAAACTGTCTAGGAGTTATGAGCAATTTAGTAAATGTGGTCATTATAGCTCCACCTATGGGCCAATCTGGGCCATACTTTGATAGGTTCTCCCCAAATTGAGGACTACCATTTGGCCAAGTTTCAAAGCTCCAGCTCTTACGGTTTGGGCTGCACGATGCGTTTTAGGGCGGAATAATAATAATAATAATAATTAAAGCTGCAAGCAGCATTTATCGGGGTTCAAGCAGTTAAGGCCTTTAAGCACAAAAGCATCAAAAGTGATTAAGTTTTATTTAGCAAGCATGTAACTACTGACATAATAGATGGAAAAGACCATTTACAGGAAATACCATAGGAAATATATGGTTTTAAAGCTTTTTAGCAGTTATAGCGCCACCTATAGTCCGATCTCCATAAAAATTGGCATGCTTGTTAATGATGTTATGTCACATATGCTCACCAATTTTTGTGAAGTTCTGAGTTTTCATTTAGGATTTATAGGCTTTTTAGTGTTTTTTTGCCACGCCCCTTTTCTAAATGACCCTATTACAGCCATCTACATGCAAAAGTTCAACTTTTTTTTGATAATTATTGATCTAGAGTGTCCAGAGAATTGTCCTAGACTGGTCTGGTTTCGATCGGGCGAAAAACCTAGGACTAGTTTGCAAAAGTAGGTTTTTAACATAATTACGAATATTTAATAAACGGTTTAATTGACAGCATTAGTTCTTGAGGCAAAGTTGTTCAGCATGAGCAGATCTATCAGATGATATGCATTTTGTGACGATAAGTGTAACACCAAGTGATTACAGAGCCATAAAACTCGTTAGCGCCAACTAGTGGCCGATTTCTTTCAAAACTCTTACAGACCTCTAGGGCCATGAGTCGAACATGCCCATCGAGTTTCGTTCCGATCGGCCTCCGTTAACCTTGTCTAATAGGTGCTCAAATTTCATTGGTCGATGGCGGCCATGTTTTTCGAGATACGCCAATGTCCTCATAGACATACATGGCACCTTGGACCAAGACACTGCATACCAATTTTCAAGTCAATCGGACTAACGGTCACGTGGTCATAGCCGTTTTCATGTTTTTTTCATGTTATAGCGCCACCTAGTGATCAATCGTCGCGATTTTTTTACTGTGACCCCAGATTGAACTCATACACATGTGCACCAAGTTTGGTGAAGATATCTAATTTCATTCTCGAGTTATAGCCATTTTAGTAAAATAGGCTCCTCCCACAACATTAATTTATCACCCCCTGGCGATCAGGAATCGAAATTTCGACTTTTTTTCGATAATTATTTATATTCAGACTCCAGAGAACATTTCTGCACTGTTTTGGATCCAATTGGACAAAAAACCTAGGACTAGTTCGCAAAAGTAGGTTTTTAACTAAATTCAAAATGGCGGACAATTTGCATACAGGAAATGAAATCGGAGATATACGTTTTGACCTTCAGGTTTCCCGCTTTCCAGTGATATAAGACACTTGAGTCTACGTCATACGGTCTAGGAGTTATGAGCAGTTTCGCGCTTTTGGTTGCTATAGCGCCACCTATGGGCCAATTGGGGTCATATTCTCTGAACCTCTCCTCGATTTTTGTACTACCATCTGGCAAAGTTTCAAAGCTCCAGCTCTTACGGTTTGGGCTGCACGATGAGTTTTACGGCAGAAGAAAAATAATAATAATAATAATAATAATAATAATAAAAATCAGTACAATTACAATAGGGTTTCAGCACTTCGTGCTTGAACCCCTAATAAAAATCAGCACGATTACAATAGGGTTTCAGCATTTCATGCTTGAACCCCTAATAAGAAGAGACGTTTTGGACAGTTATAGCGCCACCTATTGTCCGATCTTCACGAAACTTGGCATGCTTCTTCACCATGTTCTGACACATATGCTCATCGATTTTTGTGAAGTTTGGGGTTTTCCCTTAGGTTGTATAGGCTTTTGAGTGTTTTTATGTCCCACCCCTTTCCTAAATGACCCTGTTACAGCCAGGCCAATGCAAAAGTTCAACTTTTTTTCAATAATTATTGATCTAGAGAGTCCAGAGAATTGTCCTAGACTGGTCTGGTCTGGATTGGGCCAAAAACCAGGGACTAGTTGGCCAAAGTAGGTTTTGGACTAAAGTGCCCATATAAATTTTTTTTTTGCTCGTAGGCGAATTTGGAGATAGCCATCTTGTCCGTCTGGAGCCAGGGATCACAGTGATGCTAAAATTGAGATTCTAGGACAAACTGTCTAGGAGTTATGAGCAATTTAGTAAATGTGGTCATTATAGCTCCACCTATGGGCCAATCTGGGCCATACTTTGATAGGTTCTCCCCAAATTGAGGACTACCATTTGGCCAAGTTTCAAAGCTCCAGCTCTTACGGTTTGGGCTGCACGATGCGTTTTAGGGCGGAATAATAATAATAATAATAATAAAAATCAGCACGATTACAATAGGGTTTCAGCATTTCATGCTTGAACCCCTAATAAGAAGAGACGTTTTGGACAGTTATAGCGCCACCTATTGTCCGATCTTCACGAAACTTGGCATGCTTCTTCACCATGTTCTGACACATATGCTCATCGATTTTTGTGAAGTTTGGGGTTTTCCCTTAGGTTGTATAGGCTTTTGAGTGTTTTTATGTCCCACCCCTTTCCTAAATGACCCTGTTACAGCCAGGCCAATGCAAAAGTTCAACTTTTTTTCAATAATTATTGATCTAGAGAGTCCAGAGAATTGTCCTAGACTGGTCTGGTCTGGATTGGGCCAAAAACCAGGGACTAGTTGGCCAAAGTAGGTTTTGGACTAAAGTGCCCATATAAATTTTTTTTTTTGCTCGTAGGCGAATTTGGAGATAGCCATCTTGTCCGTCTGGAGCCAGGGATCACAGTGATGCTAAAATTGAGATTCTAGGACAAACTGTCTAGGAGTTATGAGCAATTTAGTAAATGTGGTCATTATAGCTCCACCTATGGGCCAATCTGGGCCATACTTTGATAGGTTCTCCCCAAATTGAGGACTACCATTTGGCCAAGTTTCAAAGCTCCAGCTCTTACGGTTTGGGCTGCACGATGCGTTTTAGGGCGGAATAATAATAATAATAATAATTAAAGCTGCAAGCAGCATTTATCGGGGTTCAAGCAGTTAAGGCCTTTAAGGCATTTAAGCACAAAAGCATCAAAAGTTATTAAGATTTATTTAGCAAGCATGTAACCACTGACATAATAGATGGAAAAGACCATTTACAGCCAATACAGGCAGTTTACCATAGGAAATATATGATTTTAAAGCTTTTTAACAGTTATAGCGCCACCTATCGTCCGATCTCCATAGAATTTTTCATGCTTGTTAATGATGTTATGTCACATATGCTGACCAATTTTTGTGAAGTTCTGAGTTTTTATTTAGGATTTATAGGCTTTTTAATGTATTTTGACACGCCCATTTTATAAATTACCCTATTACAGCCATCCAAATGCAAAAGTTCAACTTTTTTTTGATAATTATTGATCTAGAGAGTCCAGAGAATTGTCCTAGACTGGTCTGGTTCCGATCGGGCAAAAAACCTAGGACTAGTTCGCAAAAGTAGGTTTTTAACATATTAATGAATAATTAATGAACAGTTTGATTGACAGCAATGGTTCTTGAGGCAAAGTTGTTCAGGATGAGGAGATCTATCAAATGATATGCATATTGTGTGGATATTTGTAACACCACGTGATTACAGAGCCGTAAAACTCGTTAGCGCCAACTAGTGGCCGATTTCTTTCAAAATTCTTACAGACCTTTAGGGCCATGAGCCGAACATGCCCATTGAGTTTCGTTCCGATCGGCCTCCGTTAACCTTGTCTAATAGGTGCTCAAACTTCGTTGGCCGATGGCGGCCATGTTTTTTTAGATACGCCAATGTCCTCATACACATACATGGCACCTTGGACCAAGACACTGCATACCAATTTTCAAGTCAATCGGACTAACGGTCAGGTGGTTATAGCCTGTTTTATGTTTTTTTCATTTTATAGCGCCACCATGAGGCCAATCGTCGCGATTTTTTTACTGTGACCTCAACTTGAGCTCATACATATGTGTACCGAGTTTGGTGAAAATATCTCATTTCGTTCACGAGTTATAGCCATTTTCGTATAATTAGCTCCGCCTCCTGCGAACGTTTTGATACCCCTTAGCAACCGTGGATCGAAATTTTACATTTTTTTCGATAATTATTGATCTTCAGACTCCTGTGAATATTTCTGCACTGGTTTGGTTCCGATCGGGTGAAAAACCAGGGACTAGTTCGCAAAAGTAGGTTTTGGACAAAATCCAAAATGGCGGGAAAATTTGCATACCGGAAATGAAATCCTTGAGGCCTTTTTTGTTCGGTTTGACCCAAGGATTCCAAAGATATAAGACACTTGAGTCTGTGACAAAGGGTTGATGAGATTTAAGCAAAAATATGCCATTTTTTTGTTTTTTGCACTGTAGCGCCACCTATTGGCCAATCTAGCTCATATTCTCTGAACCTCTCCTCGATTTTTGTACTACCTTCTGGCCAAGTTTCAAGTCTCTAGCACTTACGGTTTAGGCTGCACGATGCGTTTTACGGCAGAATAATAATAATAATTAAAGCTGCAAGCAGCATTTATCGGGGTTCAAGCAGTTAAGGCCTTTAAGGCCTTTAAGCACAAAAGCATCAAAAGTTATTAGTTTTATTAAGCAAGCATGTAACCACTGACATAATAGATGAAAAAGACAATTTACAGCCAATACAGGCAATGTACCATAGGAAATATATGGTTTTAAAGCTTTTTAACAGTTATAGCGACACCTATGGTCCGATCTCCATAAAATTGTTTACTGTGACCTCAAATTGAACCCATACACATGTGTACTGAGTTTGGTGAAGATATCTCATTTACTTCTTGAGTTATAGCCATTTTAGTAAAATAGGCTCCTCCCACAACAATTTACCACATTCTAGTATTATTTACTATGATTCTAGCATGATTTGCCATATTCTAGCAGGATTTA
Source organism: Rutilus rutilus (assembly GCF_951802725.1). NCBI lineage: Eukaryota > Metazoa > Chordata > Actinopteri > Cypriniformes > Leuciscidae > Rutilus > Rutilus rutilus. Next base: position 22,495,962 of record NC_140213.1, on the reverse strand, counting down.
CCATGATATACTACATTCTAGTATGATTTACCATACATTCTAGTATGATTTACCATTGTTTACTGTGATTCTAGCATGGTTCACCATAGTTTATCATGATTTATCATAGTTTACCATGATTTACCCTGTTCTAGCAACGTTTACCATGATTTACCATGTTCTAGCATGATGTACCATGATATACCATGTTCTAGAATGATGTACCAGGATTATAGTATGATTTACCTTGATACACCACATTCTAGTATTATTTACTATGATTTACCATGTTTTTAGCGTGATTTACCATGATTTACCACATTGTTAGCAATTATGTGAAGTTAGGTTTCTGAATAAATTCTGAATAATCTGATTAATAGTTTACAAAGACTTTGTGAAGTGTTTATAGACCATTCAAATATATTTTCATAATGACATATCCCAATAGCATTGAAAAAACAACATTTGTGTGTGTGTGTGTGTGTGTGTGTGTGTGTGATCTGTCTGAAAATGTTCATGCATGTTTAGAGTGATATTTCACATGTTCTGACTTGTTTTTAAGAAGGTCTGAGCATCTTAAAAGATATAAGCTTTCGGGGACACTTGGTCAAGGCCACGTATTGAAGTGACCCTATTATAGTCATCCAAATGAAGTAGTTCAACTTTTTCTGATAATTATTGATCTAGAGAGTCCAGAGAATTGTACTGCACTAGTTTTGAACATTATGATATGAAAATTATTTGATCATAGATGAAACAGACCATTTGCAGCCAATACAGGCAATTTACCATAGGAAATATATGGTTTTAAAGCTTTTTAACAATTATAGCGCCAACTATGGTCCGATCTCCATAAAATTTGGCATGCTTGTTAAAGATGTTATGGCACATATTCCCACCAATTTTTGTGAAGTTCTGAGTTTTCATTTATGATTTATAGGCTTTTTAGTGCATTTTGCCACACCCATTTTCTTTATGACCCTATTATAGCCATGCGCAAAATGCAAAAGTTCAACTTTTTTTTGATAATTATTGATCTAGAGAGTCCATAGAATTGTCCTAGACTGGTCTGGTTCCGATCGGGCGAAAAACCTAGGACTAGTTCGCAAAAGTAGGTTTTTAACATATTCGCGAATAATTAATGAACGGTTTGATTGACAGCAATGGTTCTTGAGGCAAAGTTGTTCAGCATGAGCAGATCTATTAAATGATATGCATTTTGTGACAATAAGTGTAACACCACGTGATTACAGAGCCATAAAACTCGTTAGCGCCAACTAGTGGCCGATTTCTTTCAAAATTCTTACAGACCTCTAGGGCCATGAGTCGAACATGCCCACCGAGTTTCGTTCCGATCGGCCTCCGTTAACCTTGTCTAATAGGTGCTCAAACTTCATTGGCCGATGGCGGCCATGTTTTTTGAGATACACCAATGTCCTCATAGACATACATGGGGCCTTGGACCAAGACACTGCATGCCAATTTTCAAGTCAATCGGACTAACGGTCAGGTGGTTATAGCCTGTTTTATGTTTTTTTCATGTTATAGCGCCACCATGTGGCCAATCGCCACGATTTTTTTACTGTGACCTCAGATTGACCTCTTACATATACGTACCAAGTTTGGTGAAGATACCTCATTCATTTCTGGAGTTATAGCTGTTTTAGTACAATAGGCTCCTCCCACAACATACATTTTGGCGCCCCTTAGCGACCGTGAATCGAAATTTCGACTTTTTTTCGATAATTATTGATATTCAGACTCCAGAGAACATTTCTGCACTGGTTTGGTTCCGATCGGACGAAAAACCTAGGACTAGTTCGCAAAAGTAGGTTTATAACAAAATTCAAAATGGCGGAAAAATTTGCATACCGGAAATGAAATCGGAGATATACGTTTTGTTCTTCAAGTGTCCAGCTTTCCAATGATATAAGACACTTGAGTCTACGACATACGGTCTAGGAGTTATGAACAGTTTCGCGCTTTTGGTTGCTATAGCGCCACCTATGGGCCAATCGGGGTCATACTCTCTGAACCTCTCCTCGATTTTTGTACTACCATCTGGCAAAGTTTCAAGGTTCCAGCTCATACGGTTTGGGCTGCACGATGCGTTTTAGCGGAGAAGAAAAATAATAATAATTAAAGCTGCAAGCAGCATTTATCGGGGTTCAAGCATTTAAGGCCTTTAAGGCCTTTAAACACAAAAGCATCAAAAGTTATTATGTTTTATTTAGCAAGCATTTAACCACTGACATAATAGATGGAAAACACCATTTACAGCTAATACAGGCAATGTACCATAGGAAATATATGGTTTTAAAGCTTTTTAACAGTTATAGCGCCACCTTTGGTCCGATCTCCATAAAATTTGGCATGCTTGTTAATGATGTTATGTCACATATGCTCACCAATTTTTGTGAAGTTCTGAGTTTTCATTTAGGATTTATAGGCATTTTAGTGTATTTTGCCAAGCCCCTTTTGTAAATTACCCTGTTACAGCCAGGCAAATGCAAAAGTTCAACTTTTTTTCGATAATTATTTATCTAGAGAGTCCAGAGAATTGTCCTAGACTGGTCTGGTTCCGATCGGGCGAAAAACCAGGGACTAGTTCGCAAAAGTAGGTTTTTAACATATTCATGAATATTTAATGAACTGTTTGATTGACAGCAATGGTTCTAGAGGCAAAGTCGTTCAGCATGAGCAGATCTATCATATGATATGCATTTTGTGACGATAAGTGTAACACCACGTGATTACAGAGCCATAAAACTCGTTAGCGCCAACTAGTGGCCGATTTCTTTCAAAGTTCTTACAGACCTCTAGGGGCTTGAGCCGAACAGGCCCACTGAGTTTCGTTCTGATCGGCCTCCGTTAACCTTGTCTAATAGGTGCTCAAACTTCATTGGCCGATAGCGGCCATGTTTTTTGAGATACACCAATGTCCTCATAGACATACATGGCACCTTGGACCAAGACACTGCATACCAATTTTCAAGTCAATCGGACTAACGGTCAGGTGGTTACAGCCTGTTTTATGTTTTTTTCATATTATAGCGCCACCATGAGGCCAATCACCGCGATTTTTTTACTGTGACCTCAACTTGAGCTCTTACATATGTGTACCGAGTTTGGTGAAAATATCTCATTTCGTTCACGAGTTATAGCCATTTTTGTATAATTAGCTCCGCCTCCTGCGAACGTTTTGATACCCTTTAGCAACCGTGGATCGAAATTTTACATTTTTTTCGATAATTATTGATATTCAGACTCCTGTGAATATTTCTGCACTGGTTTGGTTCCGATCGGGCGAAAAACCAGGGACTAGTTCGCAAAAGTAGGTTTTGGACAAAATCCAAAATGGCGGGAAAATTTGCATACCGGAAATGAAATCCTTGAGGCCTTTTTTGTTCGGCTTGACCCAAGGATTCCAAAGATATAAGACACTTGAGTCTGTGACAAAGGGTTGATGAGATTTAAGCAAAAATATGCAATTTTTTTGTTTTTTGCACTGTAGCGCCACCTATTGGCCAATCTAGCTCATATTCTCTGAACCTCTCCTCGATTTTTGTACTACCTTCTGGCCAAGTTTCAAGTCTCTAGCACTTACGGTTTAGGCTGCACGATGCGTTTTACGGCAGAATAATAATAATAATTAAAGCTGCAAGCAGCATTTAGCGGGGTTCAAGCATTTAGGGTCTTTAAGCACATAAGGCAGTTTAGTGAGTTTTTGTTTAGGATTTACAGGCTTTTGAGTGTTTTTTGCCATACCCATTTTCTAAATGATCCTGTTATGGCTACCCAATGGGTAAAGTTAAAGTTTTTTATATAATTAATAATCTAGAGCTTCCAGAGAATTGTACTGCACTGGTATATTTCTGATCGGGCGAAAAACCTAGGACTAGTTCGCAAAAGTAGGTTTTTAACATAATCGCAAGTATTTAATGAACAAATTGATTGACAGCAGTAGTTCTTGAGGCAAAGTTGTTCAGTATGAGGAGATCTATCAAATGATATGCATCACGTGATTACATAGCCGTAAAACCTGTTAGCATCAACTAGTGGCTGATTTTTCAAAATTCTTACAGACCTCTAGGGCCACGAGTCGAACATGCCCACCGAGTTTCGTTCTGATCGGCCTCCGTTAAGAGCAAACTAACAGCTTTGAATTAAAATGGTGAGGTATCCTGTTGTAAACATCAACCATGCCTGTTGACAGTTCTCTTTTGTGGGAAGGGAATGAAAAGTTCTCAAATCCGCAGCACAGCCTCAGACATAACATTTATATCCATGATCTGCCATTTTCACTATTGTCCTTGCTTGCTTCTTCACAATACCTGCAGATCTTCTGATGATTTGGCTGTGCAGGTCCACATTAACACTGCCTGGCCTAGAAAATGGACTGGGAAATGCAAATTTGGGGGGTATAAATATTAATGATCCTGACTCCAACGTCACAGTCGGTGTTATGGTGGGATTCACTCATTTTTCAGCGGTCTTTTGCAAACAGGAGATTTACACATGAAGGAGGAAACAATGGTGTTTGAGACTCAAGGTATGTCAGTTCCATGTCCAGAACTCTTATCATTCAACTATGCCAAGATAAATACAGTTTTCAATTGTATGGCACCTTTAAAATAGATGATTAGTAATATAATGCTTACTTGGAGTCTGAAATGGCTTTAACAAAAGAAGAAAAATAGTCTTAGATTTCTGTTCATTCTAATCATGTACAAATAAAGTAGCACAGTAAGATTACATTTATTTGAATGCATTAGTGAGTGTGTGATTGTGCTGTGTGTGCAGCATGTCAATACTAAAAGTGAAGGTGTAGTTGATATCTTTGGTGATAATATCTGTAGTAATCATAAAAAAACAATTAAGAAATAAAGAATTAAAATTACAAATAATATTCTATTAAGATATGAGTTATAATAACATGATTTGCAATAGTAATAATATCAATAATATATGCACAATACACACAGATTAGACTATCAGGTCTGTGTTTTACAAAAACATTAGTATTGCAGCCAATGTGAGTCTGTGGGATTTATAAACAGACAAAATATGATTTGAAATGTTATTTTAATGATTTTATTAAGTTTAAACAATATTTCAAATGGAAAAAAAATGAAAAATAATATTTTAGTGAGCAGAATGAACCAATGAGTGTTCTTCTTCTGGTGGTTAAAATGTAAATGAAAACAATAATACTTAAACAATAATACTTAATACACTAACCATGCTTGAACACACACATGCACACACATTTTGTTGTAGATGTAGATATTTAAAATAAAAGATAGGTAACAAAATGATAATTGCAAATCTCCTCTGTATAACACCATTTTCAGATTTCAAATTAATCACTGAGAGGCAGAATTGTTCAAACTGAGAGCTCAGTAAAAATGAAGTGATAAACTTTGACAAAACATGACTGTGTTATAATAGGTGATTTTCATGCAATAATTTTATATAGTCCAAAAACTTATGCAAAAGCACAGATGAAAATATTTTATTAAGTAGAATGTCCTGCTTCCATAGTAGAAGACCACTAATTGACTCACTTTCATTTGAAAGACTTTTTTTATCCACCAGTAAAACAAAGCAGTTTCTCCATGTTCTTTCCATTAAGCATGCTTACACACACAGACACACACACAAACACATCCACACACACACACACACACACACACACACACACACACACACACACACACACACACACACACACACACACACACAAAGACAAATATGTTTTCAATGTTTTTAGGATGTGATATTGTGAAAATATCTTCATCTCCTCATCTTGAACAACTTTGCCTCAAGAATCACTAATGTCAATCAAACCGTTCATAATCATAATAAAAAAATAAAATATATACAAATATCATAAAAAAAAAAAAAAATCATAATAAAAAAGATTGCTTCTTAAAGCATTTGTTTATTTCCCAATACTGAAAGCGAATTAAAAGATCATGCGTAATCCTGCTGCTCCCTCTAGTGGACAACAGTGGTATCATAGCTTACATTTTACAGTTGAAGTGTTTGAATGAATGAATGGGAATTTGTTTTTTTACTTATATCTCAGGAACCAAAAGGCGAAAAATTCTGAAACTCAGAGCATAGATAGTGCTTGAGGAGCCCTGTTGAATGAGACCATCAAGGTGTTTTTGGGCGATTGGGGCTGGGAGTTATGGCTGTTATAAGGCATATCTGTTCGGGCTATTATCTCTGGAATGCCCAGGGCAAATAACACCACATTTGAATCGAAGCTAGCCAAAGACGGGACCTTTCCAACGAGCTCTCACACAATGTTCGGGGTGGTCTGGGTCGGGAGTAATGGTCGTTCAAAATCGGGGGTCCCGCGGACTGGCGATGCGCGGGGGGCGCGCTCCCGAGGCCCGCGACGACACGTTTCGATCAAGAGCCCGGAGATGTCCTCACCATCAAAATTTGAGCGCGCAACGACTTTCCGTTTTCGAGTTATGAATGAATTTGTATTCGGGGGCGTGGCTTAAATGCCGTTATACTTTCGTTTCATTTCATTCATTTACTTTCGTCCATTTCCATATCTCAGTGTAACACAATTGTCAATAGTAATACTCAATAGATGAGTTTTGACAAAATGTGATTGTAAATGTTAAAATAATGATTTTATAAAGTCTAAATATGAATTTTATAACAATATTAGGGAGTAGTATGATGAAATGACAGCAGGGGGCAGTAAAATACCACTTATTGGCTTAATATGTCATTATATTCATATAAAATCACCTTTTGAAGAAGTTAAACTTTTTTTCTGATAATTATTGATCTAGAGAGTTCAGAGAATTGTGCTGCACTGGTTTTGAACATTATGATATGAACATTATATGATGATAGAAGACACCATTTACAGCAAATACAGGCAATTTACCATAGGAAATATATGGTTTTAAAGCGTTTTAACAGTTATAGCGCCAACTATGGTCCGATCTCCATAAAATTTCCCATGCTTCTTTAGCAGGTTATGACACGTATGCTCATCAATTTTTGTGAAGTTCTGAGTTTTCGTTTAGGATTTATAGGCTTTTGAGTGCATTTTACCACGCCCCTTTTCTAAATGACCCTATTACAGCCATACTCATGCAAAAGTTAAACTTTTTTTTGATAATTATTGATCTAGAGAGTCCAGAGAATTGTCCTAGACTGGTGTGGTTCCGATCGGGCGAAAAACCAGGGACTAGTTCGCAAAAGTAGGTTTTTAACATATTCATGAATATTTAATGAACGGTTTGATTGACAGCAATGGTTCTAGAGGCAAAGTTGTTCAGGATGAGCAGATCTATCAAATGATATGCATTTTGTGACGATAAGTGTAACACCACGTGATTACAGAGCCATAAAACTCGTTAGCGCCAACTAGTGGCCGATTTCTTTCAAAATTCTTACAGACCTTTAGGGCCATGAGTCGAACATGCTCATCGAGTTTCGTTCCGATCGGCCTCCGTTAACCTTGTCTAATAGGTGCTCAAACTTCATTGGCCGATGGCGGCCATGTTTTTTGAGATACGCCAATGTCCTCATACACATACATGGCACCTTGGACCAAGACACTGCATACCAATTTTCAAGTCAATCGGACTAACGGTCAGGTGGTTATAGCCTGTTTTATGTTTTTTTCAATTTATAGCGCCACCATGAGGCCAATCGTCGCGATTTTTTTACTGTGACCCCAGATTAAACTCATACACATGTGTACCAAGCTTGGTGAAGATACCTCATTTACATCGGGAGTTATAGCCATTTTAGTAAAATAGGCCCCTCCCACAACGTACGTTTTGGCGCCCCTTAGCGACCGTGAATCGAAATTTCCACTTTTTTTCGATAATTATTGATATTCAGTCTCCAGAGAACATTTCTGCACTAGTTTGGTTCCAATCGGGCAAAAAACCAGGGACTAGTTCGCAAAAGTAGGTTTTTGACAAAATTCAAAATGGCGGAAAATCTATCATGGCGGAAATGAAATCGGAGATATACGTTTTGTTCGTCAGGCGTCTAGCTTTCCAATGATATAAGACACTTGAGTCTACGACATACGGTCTAGGAGTTATGAGCAGTTTCGCGCTTTTGGTTGTTATAGCGCCACCTATGGGCCAATCGGGGTCATAATCTCTGAACCTTTCCTCGATTTTTGTACTACCATCTGTCAAAGTTTCAAAGTTCCAGCTCTTACGGTTTGGGCTGCACGATGCGTTTTACGGCGGAATAATAATAATAATAATAATAATAATAATTAAAGCTGCAAGCAGCATTTATCGGGGTTCAAGCAGTTAAGGCCTTTAAGGCATTTAAGCACAAAAGCATCAAAAGTTATTAAGATTTATTTAGCAAGCATGTAACCACTGACATAATAGATGGAAAAGACCATTTACAGCCAATACAGGCAGTTTACCATAGGAAATATATGATTTTAAAGCTTTTTAACAGTTATAGCGCCACCTATCGTCCGATCTCCATAGAATTTTTCATGCTTGTTAATGATGTTATGTCACATATGCTGACCAATTTTTGTGAAGTTCTGAGTTTTTATTTAGGATTTATAGGCTTTTTAATGTATTTTGACACGCCCATTTTATAAATTACCCTATTACAGCCATCCAAATGCAAAAGTTCAACTTTTTTTTGATAATTATTGATCTAGAGAGTCCAGAGAATTGTCCTAGACTGGTCTGGTTCCGATCGGGCAAAAAACCTAGGACTAGTTCGCAAAAGTAGGTTTTTAACATATTAATGAATAATTAATGAACAGTTTGATTGACAGCAATGGTTCTTGAGGCAAAGTTGTTCAGGATGAGGAGATCTATCAAATGATATGCATATTGTGTGGATATTTGTAACACCACGTGATTACAGAGCCGTAAAACTCGTTAGCGCCAACTAGTGGCCGATTTCTTTCAAAATTCTTACAGACCTTTAGGGCCATGAGCCGAACATGCCCATTGAGTTTCGTTCCGATCGGCCTCCGTTAACCTTGTCTAATAGGTGCTCAAACTTCGTTGGCCGATGGCGGCCATGTTTTTTTAGATACGCCAATGTCCTCATACACATACATGGCACCTTGGACCAAGACACTGCATACCAATTTTCAAGTCAATCGGACTAACGGTCAGGTGGTTATAGCCTGTTTTATGTTTTTTTCATTTTATAGCGCCACCATGAGGCCAATCGTCGCGATTTTTTTACTGTGACCTCAACTTGAGCTCATACATATGTGTACCGAGTTTGGTGAAAATATCTCATTTCGTTCACGAGTTATAGCCATTTTCGTATAATTAGCTCCGCCTCCTGCGAACGTTTTGATACCCCTTAGCAACCGTGGATCGAAATTTTACATTTTTTTCGATAATTATTGATCTTCAGACTCCTGTGAATATTTCTGCACTGGTTTGGTTCCGATCGGGTGAAAAACCAGGGACTAGTTCGCAAAAGTAGGTTTTGGACAAAATCCAAAATGGCGGGAAAATTTGCATACCGGAAATGAAATCCTTGAGGCCTTTTTTGTTCGGTTTGACCCAAGGATTCCAAAGATATAAGACACTTGAGTCTGTGACAAAGGGTTGATGAGATTTAAGCAAAAATATGCCATTTTTTTGTTTTTTGCACTGTAGCGCCACCTATTGGCCAATCTAGCTCATATTCTCTGAACCTCTCCTCGATTTTTGTACTACCTTCTGGCCAAGTTTCAAGTCTCTAGCACTTACGGTTTAGGCTGCACGATGCGTTTTACGGCAGAATAATAATAATAATAATAAAAATCAGCACAATTACAATAGGGTTTCAGCATTTCATGCTTGAACCCCTAATAATAATAAAAATCAGCACAATTACAATAGGGTTTCAGCACTTCGTGCTTGAACCCCTAATTAAAGCTGCAAGCAGCATTTATCGGGGTTCAAGCAGTTAAGGCCTTTAAGGCATTTAAGCACAAAAGCATCAAAAGTTATTAAGATTTATTTAGCAAGCATGTAACCACTGACATAATAGATGGAAAAGACCATTTACAGCCAATACAGGCAATTTGCCATGGGATATATATGGTTTTAAAGCTTTTTAACAGTTATAGCGCCACCTATGGTCCGATCTCCATAAAATTGTTTACTGTGACCTCAAATTGAACCCATACACATGTGTACTGAGTTTGGTGAAGATATCTCATTTACTTCTTGAGTTATAGCCATTTGAGTAAAATAGGCTCCTCCCACAACGATTTGCCACATTCTAGAATTATTTAATATGATTCTAGCATGATTTACTATCATATACCATGTTCCAGAATGATTTATTAGGATTCTAGCATGATTTACCTTGATACACCTCATTTCAGTATTATTTACTATGATTTACAATGTTTCTAGCATGATTAACCACATTACTAGCAATTATGTGAAGTGTCAGTGCAAATGAGGTGATGAACACTGACAAAATATTATTGTGTTATAATAGTTAGTTATATACGTGATTTTTAGTGTGTGTCCAAGTATGAATGCAAAAGCACATGTAAAATATTTCATTATTAAGTAGAATGGCCAGCAGAGGGCACTAGAAGACCACTTATTGGCTCACTTTCACTTTAAACCAGTTTTTCCATGTTAACTCAATGCATGCTTACACACACACACACACACACACACACACACACACACACACACACACACACACACACACACACACACACACACACACACACACACACACACACACACACAGCATAGTTAACCATGATTTACCATGATATACCACGTTCTAGTATTATTTACCAGGAGATAAACGACAATCTAGTATTATTTACTTTGATTTACCATGTTTCTAGCCTGATTTATCACATTACTAGCAATTATTTGAAGTGTCAGTGCAAATAAAGTGATTAACACTGACAAAATATGATTGTGTTATAATAGTTATTGCTATATAAGTGATTTTTTTAGTGTGTATTCAAGTATGAATGCAAGCACATGTTGAAATATTTCATTAATAAGTAGAATGGCCAGCAGAGGGCAGTAGAAGACCACTTATTGGCTCACTTTCACTTTAAACCAGTTTTCTGCACTAAAGCAAACCAGTTTATCCATGTTAACTCAATGCATGCTTACACACACACACACACACACACACAGCATAGTTAACCATGATTTACCATGATTTACCACATTACTAGCAATTATTTGAAGTGTCAGTGCAAATAAAGTGATTAACACTGACAAAATATGATTGTGTTATAATAGTTATTGCTATATAAGTGATTTTTAGTGTGTATTCAAGTATAAATGCAAGCACATGTGGAAAATTTTAATTAATAAGTAGAATGGCCAGCAGAGGGCAGTAGAAGACCACTTATTGGCTCACTTTCACTTTAAACCTCATGATTTTGACCAGTTTTCTGCACTAAAGCAAACCAGTGTTTCCATGTTAACTCAATAATGCATACTTGCTACATATGCTACACACAATAATGCTACACACACACACACACACACACACACACACACACACACACAAATGTTTCAGTGATATTGGTGTCACATTCACCTTCATCACATTCACCTTCTGTCTTCATCACATTCACCATCTGTCGTCATCACCTGCACCTGCTCCTCATCACCCTCCTCATCAACACCTGCTCCTCATCATCATAACCGTCACCTGTTGTCCTTGTCTTGATCTGTGTATTTAAGTTCCCCTCTCATCCATTATCATTGTCGGTTATTGTTTGTGCACTAGCACTCTGTTATGTTTGTTTTCATGTTGGAAAATAAAACCTTTGTTATATTTGTACCACACACACACACACACACACACACACACACACACACACACACACACACACACACACACACACACACACACACACACCATCATTTATCATGATTTACCATGGCTGATACCAATACCAATATGAGAAAATGACTATTTTAAACAGCAGGGGGCAGTAAAATACCACTTATTGGCTTAACATGCCATTAATTCATATCATTTTCACCTTTTTAACTGTTATAGAGGCAAATTTTGTCCGATCTGTCTGAAAATTTTCATGCTTGTTCAGGGTGATATTTCACACGTTCTGACTTGTTTTTAAGAAGGTCTGAGCATTGATTAAAGAGATATAGGCTTTCGGGGACACTTGGTAAAGGCCAGATTTTGAAGTGAACCTATTATAGCTATCCAAATGAAGTAGTTCAACTTTTTCTGACAATTATTGATCTAGTGAGTCCAGAGAATTGTATTGCACTAGTTTTGAACATTATGATATGAAAATTATATGATCAGAGATGGAAAAGACCATTTACAGCCAATACAGGCAGTTTACCATAGGAAATATATGATTTTAAAGCTTTTTAACAGTTATAGCGCCACCTATCGTCCGATCTCCATAGAATTTTTCATGCTTGTTAATGATGTTATGTCACATATGCTGACCAATTTTTGTGAAGTTCTGAGTTTTTATTTAGGATTTATAGGCTTTTTAATGTATTTTGACACGCCCATTTTATAAATGACCCTATTACAGCCATCCAAATGCAAAAGTTCAACTTTTTTTTGATAATTATTGATCTAGAGAGTCCAGAGAATTGTCCTAGACTCGTTTGGTTCCGATCGGGCAAAAAACCAGGGACTAGTTCGCAAAAGTAGGTTTTTAACATATTCGTGAATAATTAATAAACTGTTTGATTGACAGCAATGGTTCTAGAGGCAAAGTTGTTCAGCATAAGCAGATCTATCAAATGATATGCATTTTGTGATGATAAGTGTAACACCACGTGATTACAGAGCCATAAAACTCATTAGCGCCAACTAGTGGCCGATTTCTTTCAAAATTCTTACAGACCTCTAGGGCCATGAGCCGAACATGCCCATTGAGTTTCGTTCCGATCGGCCTCCGTTAACCTTGTCTAATAGGTGCTAAAACTTCATTGGCCGATGGCGGCCATGTTTTTTGAGATACGCCAATGTCCTCATACACATACATGGCACCTTGGACCAAGACACTGCATACCAATTTTCAAGTCAATCGGACTAACGGTCAGGTGGTTATAGCCTGTTTTATGTTTTTTTCATATTATAGCGCCACCATGAGGCCAATCACCGCGATTTTTTTACTGTGACCTCAACTTGAGCTCTTACATATGTGTACCGAGTTTGGTGAAAATATCTCATTTCGTTCACGAGTTATAGCCATTTTCGTATAATTAGCTCCGCCTCCTGCGAACGTTTTGATACCCCTTAGCAACCGTGGATCGAAATTTGACATTTTTTTCGATAATTATTGATCTTCAGACTCCTGTGAATATTTCTGCACTGGTTTGGTTCCGATCGGGCGAAAAACCAGGGACTAGTTCGCAAAAGTAGGTTTTGGACATAATCCAAAATGGCGGGAAAATTTGCATACCGGAAATGAAATCCTTGAGGCCTTTTTTGTTCGGCTTGACCCAAGGATTCCAAAGATATAAGACACTTGAGTCTGTGACAAAGGGTTTATGAGATTTAAGCAAAAATATGCCATTTTTTTGTTTTTTGCACTGTAGCGCCACCTATTGGCCAATCTAGCTCATATTCTCTGAACCTCTCCTCGATTTTTGTACTACCTTCTGGCCAAGTTTCAAGTCTCTAGCACTTACGGTTTAGGCTGCACGATGCGTTTTACGGCAGAATAATAATAATAATAATAAAAATCAGCACAATTACAATAGGGTTTCAGCATTTCATGCTTGAACCCCTAAAAATCAGTACAATTACAATAGGGTTTCAGCACTTCGTGCTTGAACCCCTAATAATAAAAATCAGCACAATTACAATAGGGTTTCAGCATTTCATGCTTGAACCCCTAATAAAAATCAGCACGATTACAATAGGGTTTCAGCATTTCATGCTTGAACCCCTAATAAGAAGAGACGTTTTGGACAGTTATAGCGCCACCTATTGTCCGATCTTCACGAAACTTGGCATGCTTCTTCACCATGTTCTGACACATATGCTCATCGATTTTTGTGAAGTTTGGGGTTTTCCCTTAGGTTGTATAGGCTTTTGAGTGTTTTTATGTCCCACCCCTTTCCTAAATGACCCTGTTACAGCCAGGCCAATGCAAAAGTTCAACTTTTTTTCAATAATTATTGATCTAGAGAGTCCAGAGAATTGTCCTAGACTGGTCTGGTCTGGATTGGGCCAAAAACCAGGGACTAGTTGGCCAAAGTAGGTTTTGGACTAAAGTGCCCATATAAATTTTTTTTTTTGCTCGTAGGCGAATTTGGAGATAGCCATCTTGTCCGTCTGGAGCCAGGGATCACAGTGATGCTAAAATTGAGATTCTAGGACAAACTGTCTAGGAGTTATGAGCAATTTAGTAAATGTGGTCATTATAGCTCCACCTATGGGCCAATCTGGGCCATACTTTGATAGGTTCTCCCCAAATTGAGGACTACCATTTGGCCAAGTTTCAAAGCTCCAGCTCTTACGGTTTGGGCTGCACGATGCGTTTTAGGGCGGAATAATAATAATAATAATAATAAAAATCAGCACGATTACAATAGGGTTTCAGCATTTCATGCTTGAACCCCTAATAAGAAGAGACGTTTTGGACAGTTATAGCGCCACCTATTGTCCGATCTTCACGAAACTTGGCATGCTTCTTCACCATGTTCTGACACATATGCTCATCGATTTTTGTGAAGTTTGGGGTTTTCCCTTAGGTTGTATAGGCTTTTGAGTGTTTTTATGTCCCACCCCTTTCCTAAATGACCCTGTTACAGCCAGGCCAATGCAAAAGTTCAACTTTTTTTCAATAATTATTGATCTAGAGAGTCCAGAGAATTGTCCTAGACTGGTCTGGTCTGGATTGGGCCAAAAACCAGGGACTAGTTGGCCAAAGTAGGTTTTGGACTAAAGTGCCCATATAAATTTTTTTTTTGCTCGTAGGCGAATTTGGAGATAGCCATCTTGTCCGTCTGGAGCCAGGGATCACAGTGATGCTAAAATTGAGATTCTAGGACAAACTGTCTAGGAGTTATGAGCAATTTAGTAAATGTGGTCATTATAGCTCCACCTATGGGCCAATCTGGGCCATACTTTGATAGGTTCTCCCCAAATTGAGGACTACCATTTGGCCAAGTTTCAAAGCTCCAGCTCTTACGGTTTGGGCTGCACGATGCGTTTTAGGGCGGAATAATAATAATAATAATAATAAAAATCAGCACGATTACAATAGGGTTTCAGCATTTCATGCTTGAACCCCTAATAAGAAGAGACGTTTTGGACAGTTATAGCGCCACCTATTGTCCGATCTTCACGAAACTTGGCATGCTTCTTCACCATGTTCTGACACATATGCTCATCGATTTTTGTGAAGTTTGGGGTTTTCCCTTAGGTTGTATAGGCTTTTGAGTGTTTTTATGTCCCACCCCTTTCCTAAATGACCCTGTTACAGCCAGGCCAATGCAAAAGTTCAACTTTTTTTCAATAATTATTGATCTAGAGAGTCCAGAGAATTGTCCTAGACTGGTCTGGTCTGGATTGGGCCAAAAACCAGGGACTAGTTGGCCAAAGTAGGTTTTGGACTAAAGTGCCCATATAAATTTTTTTTTTTGCTCGTAGGCGAATTTGGAGATAGCCATCTTGTCCGTCTGGAGCCAGGGATCACAGTGATGCTAAAATTGAGATTCTAGGACAAACTGTCTAGGAGTTATGAGCAATTTAGTAAATGTGGTCATTATAGCTCCACCTATGGGCCAATCTGGGCCATACTTTGATAGGTTCTCCCCAAATTGAGGACTACCATTTGGCCAAGTTTCAAAGCTCCAGCTCTTACGGTTTGGGCTGCACGATGCGTTTTAGGGCGGAATAATAATAATAATAATAATTAAAGCTGCAAGCAGCATTTATCGGGGTTCAAGCAGTTAAGGCCTTTAAGCACAAAAGCATCAAAAGTGATTAAGTTTTATTTAGCAAGCATGTAACTACTGACATAATAGATGGAAAAGACCATTTACAGGAAATACCATAGGAAATATATGGTTTTAAAGCTTTTTAGCAGTTATAGCGCCACCTATAGTCCGATCTCCATAAAAATTGGCATGCTTGTTAATGATGTTATGTCACATATGCTCACCAATTTTTGTGAAGTTCTGAGTTTTCATTTAGGATTTATAGGCTTTTTAGTGTTTTTTTGCCACGCCCCTTTTCTAAATGACCCTATTACAGCCATCTACATGCAAAAGTTCAACTTTTTTTTGATAATTATTGATCTAGAGTGTCCAGAGAATTGTCCTAGACTGGTCTGGTTTCGATCGGGCGAAAAACCTAGGACTAGTTTGCAAAAGTAGGTTTTTAACATAATTACGAATATTTAATAAACGGTTTAATTGACAGCATTAGTTCTTGAGGCAAAGTTGTTCAGCATGAGCAGATCTATCAGATGATATGCATTTTGTGACGATAAGTGTAACACCAAGTGATTACAGAGCCATAAAACTCGTTAGCGCCAACTAGTGGCCGATTTCTTTCAAAACTCTTACAGACCTCTAGGGCCATGAGTCGAACATGCCCATCGAGTTTCGTTCCGATCGGCCTCCGTTAACCTTGTCTAATAGGTGCTCAAATTTCATTGGTCGATGGCGGCCATGTTTTTCGAGATACGCCAATGTCCTCATAGACATACATGGCACCTTGGACCAAGACACTGCATACCAATTTTCAAGTCAATCGGACTAACGGTCACGTGGTCATAGCCGTTTTCATGTTTTTTTCATGTTATAGCGCCACCTAGTGATCAATCGTCGCGATTTTTTTACTGTGACCCCAGATTGAACTCATACACATGTGCACCAAGTTTGGTGAAGATATCTAATTTCATTCTCGAGTTATAGCCATTTTAGTAAAATAGGCTCCTCCCACAACATTAATTTATCACCCCCTGGCGATCAGGAATCGAAATTTCGACTTTTTTTCGATAATTATTTATATTCAGACTCCAGAGAACATTTCTGCACTGTTTTGGATCCAATTGGACAAAAAACCTAGGACTAGTTCGCAAAAGTAGGTTTTTAACTAAATTCAAAATGGCGGACAATTTGCATACAGGAAATGAAATCGGAGATATACGTTTTGACCTTCAGGTTTCCCGCTTTCCAGTGATATAAGACACTTGAGTCTACGTCATACGGTCTAGGAGTTATGAGCAGTTTCGCGCTTTTGGTTGCTATAGCGCCACCTATGGGCCAATTGGGGTCATATTCTCTGAACCTCTCCTCGATTTTTGTACTACCATCTGGCAAAGTTTCAAAGCTCCAGCTCTTACGGTTTGGGCTGCACGATGAGTTTTACGGCAGAAGAAAAATAATAATAATAATAATAATAATAATAATAAAAATCAGTACAATTACAATAGGGTTTCAGCACTTCGTGCTTGAACCCCTAATAAAAATCAGCACGATTACAATAGGGTTTCAGCATTTCATGCTTGAACCCCTAATAAGAAGAGACGTTTTGGACAGTTATAGCGCCACCTATTGTCCGATCTTCACGAAACTTGGCATGCTTCTTCACCATGTTCTGACACATATGCTCATCGATTTTTGTGAAGTTTGGGGTTTTCCCTTAGGTTGTATAGGCTTTTGAGTGTTTTTATGTCCCACCCCTTTCCTAAATGACCCTGTTACAGCCAGGCCAATGCAAAAGTTCAACTTTTTTTCAATAATTATTGATCTAGAGAGTCCAGAGAATTGTCCTAGACTGGTCTGGTCTGGATTGGGCCAAAAACCAGGGACTAGTTGGCCAAAGTAGGTTTTGGACTAAAGTGCCCATATAAATTTTTTTTTTGCTCGTAGGCGAATTTGGAGATAGCCATCTTGTCCGTCTGGAGCCAGGGATCACAGTGATGCTAAAATTGAGATTCTAGGACAAACTGTCTAGGAGTTATGAGCAATTTAGTAAATGTGGTCATTATAGCTCCACCTATGGGCCAATCTGGGCCATACTTTGATAGGTTCTCCCCAAATTGAGGACTACCATTTGGCCAAGTTTCAAAGCTCCAGCTCTTACGGTTTGGGCTGCACGATGCGTTTTAGGGCGGAATAATAATAATAATAATAATAATTAAAGCTGCAAGCAGCATTTAGCGGGGTTCAAGCATTTAGGGTCTTTAAGCACATAAGGCAGTTTAGTGAGTTGTCTGAGTTTTTGTTTAGGATTTACAGGCTTTTGAGTGTTTTTTGCCATACCCATTTTCTAAATGATCCTGTTATGGCTACCCAATGGGTAAAGTTAAAGTTTTTTATATAATTAATAATCTAGAGCTTCCAGAGAATTGTACTGCACTGGTATATTTCCGATCGGGCGAAAAACCTAGGACTAGTTCGCAAAAGTAGGTTTTTAACATAATCGCAAGTATTTAATGAACAAATTGATTGACAGCAGTAGTTCTTGAGGCAAAGTTGTTCAGTATGAGGAGATCTATCAAATGATATGCATCACGTGATTACATAGCCGTAAAACCTGTTAGCGTCAACTAGTGGCTGATTTTTCAAAATTCTTACAGACCTCTAGGGCCACGAGTCGAACATGCCCACCGAGTTTCGTTCTGATCGGCCTCCGTTAAGAGCAAACTAACAGCTTTGAATTAAAATGGTGAGGTATCCTGTTGTAAACATCAACCATGCCTGTTGACAGTTCTCTTTTGTGGGAAGAGAATGAAAAGTTCTCAAATCCGCAGCACAGCCTCAGACATAACATTTATATCCATGATCTGCCATTTTCACTATTGTCCTTGCTTGCTTCTTCACAATACCTGCAGATCTTCTGATGATTCGGCTGTGCAGGTCCACATTAACACTGCCTGGCCTAGAACATGGACTGGAAAATGCAAATTTGGGGGGGTATAAATATTAATGATCCTGACTCCAACGTCACAGTCGGTGTTATGGTGGGATTCACTCATTTTTCAGCGGTCTTTTGCAAACAGGAGATTTACACATGAAGGAGGAAACAATGGTGTTTGAGGCTCACGGTATGTCAGTTCCATGTCCAGAACTCTTATCATTCAACTATGCCAAGATAAATACAGTTTTCAATTGTATGGCACCTTTAAAATAGATGATTAGTAATATAATGCTTACTTGGAGTCTGAAATGGCTTTAACAAAAGAAGAAAAATATTCTTAGATTTCTGTTCATTCTAATCATGTACAAATAAAGTAGCACAGTAAGATTACATTTATTTGAATGCATTAGTGAGTGTGTGATTGTGCTGTGTGTGCAGCGTGTCAATACTAAAAGTGAAGGTGTAGTTGATATCTTTGGTGATAATATCTGTAGTAATCATAAAAAAACAATTAAGAAATAAAGAATTAAAATTACAAATAATATTCTATTAAGATATGAGTTACAATAACATGATTTGCAATAGTAATAATATCAATAATACACACAGATTAGACTATCAGGTCTGTGTTTTACAAAAACATTAGTATTGCAGCCAATGTGAGTCTGTGGGATTTATAAACAGACAAAATATGATTTTAAATGTTATTTTAATGATTTTATTAAGTTTAAACAATATTTCAAATGGAAAAAAAATGAAAAAAAATATTTTAGTGAGCAGAATGAACCAATGAGTGTTCTTCTGGTGGTTAAAATGTAAATGAAAACAATAATACTTAAACAATAATACTTAATACACTAACCATGCTTGAACACACACATGCACACACATTTTGTTGTAGATGTAGATATTTAAAATAAAAGATAGGTAACAAAATGATAATTGCAAATCTCCTCTGTATAACACCATTTTCAGATTTCAAATTAATCACTGAGAGGCAGAATTGTTCAAACTGAGAGCTCAGTAAAAATGAAGTGATAAACTTTGACAAAACATGACTGTGTTATAATAGGTGATTTTCATGCAAGTAATTTTATATAGTCCAAAAACTAATGCAAAAGCACAGATGAAAATATTTTATTAAGTAGAATGTCCTGCAGAGGGCAGTAGAAGACCACTAATTGACTCACTTTCATTTGAAAGACTTTTTTTATCCACCAGTAAAACAAAGCAGTTTCTCCATGTTCTTTCCATTAAGCATGCTTACACACACAGACACACACACAAACACAAACACATCCACACACACACACACACACACACAGACACAAACACAAACACATCCACACACACACACACAAAGACAAATATGTTTTCAATGTTTTTAGGATGTGATATTGTGAAAATATCTTCATCTCCTCATCTTGAACAACTTTGCCTCAAGAATCACTAATATCAATCAAACCGTTCATAATCATAATAAAAAAATAAAATATATACAAATATCATAATAAAAAAAAAAACATCATAATAAAAAAGATTGCTTCTTAAAGCATTTGTTTATTTCCCAATACTGAAGCGAATTAAAAGATCATGCGTAATCCTGCTGCTCCCTCTAGTGGACAACAGTGGTATTATAGCTTACATTTTACAGTTGAAGTGTTTGAATGAATGAATGGGAATTTGTTTTTTTACTTATATCTCAGGAACCAAAAGGCGAAAAATTCTGAAACTCAGAGCATAGATAGTGCTTGAGGAGCCCTGTTGAATGAGACCATCAAGGTGTTTTTGGGCGATTGGGGCTGGGAGTTATGACTGTTATAAGGCATATCTGTTCGGGCTATTATCTCTGGAATGCCCAGGGCAAATAACACCACATTTGAATCGAAATTAGCCAAGGACGGGCCCTTTCCAACGAGCTCTCACACAATGTTCGGGGTGGTCTGGGTCGGGAGTAATGGCCGTTCAAAATCGGGGGTCCCGCGGGCTGGCGATGCGCGGGGGGCGCGCTCCCGAGGCCCGCGACGACACGTTTCGATCAAGAGCCCGGAGAGGTCCTCACCATCAAAATTTGAGCGCGCAACGACTTTCCGTTTTCGAGTTATGAATGAATTTGTATTCGGGGGCGTGGCTTAAATGCCGTTATACTTTCGTTTCATTTCATTCATTTACTTTCGTCCATTTCCATATCTCAGTGTAACACAATTGTCAATAGTAATACTCAATAGATGAGTTTTGACAAAATGTGATTGTAAATGTTAAAATAATGATTTTATAAAGTCTAAATATGAATTTTATAACAATATTAGGTAGTAGTATGATGAAATGACAGCAGGGGGCAGTAAAATATCACTTATTGGCTTAATATGTCATTATATTCATATAAAATCACCTTTTGAAGAAGTTAAACTTTTTTTCTGATAATTATTGATCTAGAGAGTTCAGAGAATTGTGCTGCACTGGTTTTGAACATTATGATATGAACATTATACGATAATAGATAGAAGACACCATTTACAGCAAATACAGGCAATTTACCATAGGAAATATATGGTTTTAAAGCGTTTTAACAGTTATAGCGCCAACTATGGTCCGATCTCCATAAAATTTTCCATGCTTCTTTAGCAGGTTATGACACATATGCTCATCAATTTTTGTGAAGTTCTGAGTTTTCGTTTAGGATTTATAGTTATAACTATATAGTTATAGTTTAGCAGTTTTCTGCACTAAAGCAAACCAGTTTTTCCATGTTAACTCAATCATGCATGCTTACACACACACACACACACACACACACACACACGAAGACAAATGTTGTTGTTGTTTTTTCAATGCTATTGGGATATGTCATAATGAAAATATATTTGAATGGTCTATAAACATTTCACAAAGTCTTTGTTAGCTATTAATCAGAAGATTCAGAATTTATTCAGAAACCTAAGACTACACAAACACATGTTGTAGATACAGACATTTGAAATATATGATGTGATAAAACTGTCAATACTAATACTTTAACGGACGGATTTTGACTAAATGTAATTGTAAATGTTAAAATAGTGATTTTATAAATTTTAAACAGCAGGGGGCAGTAAAATACAACTTATTGGCTTAATATGCCATTATATTCATATAATTTTCACCTTTTTAACTGTTATAGAGGCAAATTTTGTCCGATCGGTCTGAAAATTTTCATGCATGTTCAGAGTGATATTTCACTGGCTTTTTAAGAAGGTCTGAGTCATTCATTAAAGAGATATAGGCTTCCGGGGACACTTGGTAAAGGCTACATTTTGAAGTGAACCTATTATATCTATCCAAATGAAGTAGTTCAACTTTTTCTGACAATTATTGACCTAGTGAGTCCAGAGAATTGTATTGCACTAGTTTTGAACATTATGATATGAAAACTATATGATCAGAGATGGAAAAGACCATTTACAGCCAATACAGGCAGTTTACCATAGGAAATATATTGTTTTAAAGCTTTTTAACAGTTATAGCGCCACCTTTGGTCCAGTCTCCATAAAATTTTGCATGCTTCTTAATGATGTCATGTCACATATGCTCACCAACTTTTGTGAAGTTCTGAGTTTTCATTTAGGATTTATAGGCTTTTTAGTGTATTTTGCCACGCCCATTTTATAAATGACCGTATTACAGCCATACAAATGCAAAAGTTCAACTTTTTTTTGATAATTATTGATCTAGAGAGTCCAGAGAATTGTCCTAGACTGGTCTGGTTCCGATCGGGCGAAAAACCAGGGACTAGTTCGCAAAAGTAGGTTTTTAACATATTCATGAATATTTAATGAACGGTTTGATTGACAGCAATGGTTCTAGAGGCAAAGTTGTTCAGGATGAGCAGATCTATCAAATGATATGCATTTTGTGACGATAAGTGTAACACCACGTGATTACAGAGCCATAAAACTCGTTAGCGCCAACTAGTGGCCGATTTCTTTCAAAATTCTTACAGACCTTTAGGGCCATGAGTCGAACATGCCCATCGAGTTTCGTTCCGATCGGCCTCCGTTAACCTTGTCTAATAGGTGCTCAAACTTCATTGGCTGATGGCGGCCATGTTTTTTGAGATACACTAATGTCCTCATAGACATACATGGCACCTTGGACCAAGACACTGCATACCAATTTTCAAGTCAATCGGACTAACGGTCAGGTGGTTATAGCCCATTTTATGTTTTTTTCATGTTATAGCGCCACCATGTGGCCAATCGCCGCGATTTTTTTACTGTGACCTCAGATTGACCTCTTACACATGTGTACCGAGTTTGGTGTAGATACCTCATTTACTTCTGGAGTTATAGCCATTTTAGTAAAATAGGCTCCGCCTTCTTCAAACGTTTTGGCGCCCCTTAGCGACCGTGAATCGAAATTTCAACTTTTTTTCGATAATTATTGATATTCAGACTACTGTGAACATTTCTGCACTGGTTTGGTTCCGATCGGGCGAAAAACCAGGGACTAGTTCGCAAAAGTAGGTTTTGGACAAAATCCAAAATGGCGGAAAAATTTGCATACCGGAAATAAAATACCTCCTATATTTCTTGTTCGGCTTGAGCCAAGGATTCCAATGATGTATGACACTTGAAGCTGAGACAAATGGTTATTGAGATATGAGCAAAATAGTGATTTTTTTTTGTTTTTTGCGCTATAGCGCCACCTATTGGCCAATCGGGCTCATACTTTGATAACCTCTCCTCGATTTTTGTACTACCTTGTGGCCAAGTTTCAAGTCTCTAGCTCTTACGGTTTGGGCTGCACGATGCGTTTTAGCGGAGAAGAATAATAATAATAATAATAAAAATCCTTACAATTACAATAGGGTTTCAGCACTTCGTGCTTGAACCCCTAAAAATCAGCACGATTACAATAGGGTTTCAGCATTTCATGCTTGAACCCCTAATAAGAAGAGACGTTTTGGACAGTTATAGCGCCACCTATTGTCCGATCTTCACGAAACTTGGCATGCTTCTTCACCATGTTCTGACACATATGCTCATCGATTTTTGTGAAGTTTGGGGTTTTCCCTTAGGTTGTATAGGCTTTTGAGTGTTTTTATGTCCCACCCCTTTCCTAAATGACCCTGTTACAGCCAGGCCAATGCAAAAGTTCAACTTTTTTTCAATAATTATTGATCTAGAGAGTCCAGAGAATTGTCCTAGACTGGTCTGGTCTGGATTGGGCCAAAAACCAGGGACTAGTTGGCCAAAGTAGGTTTTGGACTAAAGTGCCCATATAAATTTTTTTTTTGCTCGTAGGCGAATTTGGAGATAGCCATCTTGTCCGTCTGGAGCCAGGGATCACAGTGATGCTAAAATTGAGATTCTAGGACAAACTGTCTAGGAGTTATGAGCAATTTAGTAAATGTGGTCATTATAGCTCCACCTATGGGCCAATCTGGGCCATACTTTGATAGGTTCTCCCCAAATTGAGGACTACCATTTGGCCAAGTTTCAAAGCTCCAGCTCTTACGGTTTGGGCTGCACGATGCGTTTTAGGGCGGAATAATAATAATAATAATAATTAAAGCTGCAAGCAGCATTTATCGGGGTTCAAGCAGTTAAGGCCTTTAAGGCATTTAAGCACAAAAGCATCAAAAGTTATTAAGATTTATTTAGCAAGCATGTAACCACTGACATAATAGATGGAAAAGACCATTTACAGCCAATACAGGCAGTTTACCATAGGAAATATATGATTTTAAAGCTTTTTAACAGTTATAGCGCCACCTATCGTCCGATCTCCATAGAATTTTTCATGCTTGTTAATGATGTTATGTCACATATGCTGACCAATTTTTGTGAAGTTCTGAGTTTTTATTTAGGATTTATAGGCTTTTTAATGTATTTTGACACGCCCATTTTATAAATTACCCTATTACAGCCATCCAAATGCAAAAGTTCAACTTTTTTTTGATAATTATTGATCTAGAGAGTCCAGAGAATTGTCCTAGACTGGTCTGGTTCCGATCGGGCAAAAAACCTAGGACTAGTTCGCAAAAGTAGGTTTTTAACATATTAATGAATAATTAATGAACAGTTTGATTGACAGCAATGGTTCTTGAGGCAAAGTTGTTCAGGATGAGGAGATCTATCAAATGATATGCATATTGTGTGGATATTTGTAACACCACGTGATTACAGAGCCGTAAAACTCGTTAGCGCCAACTAGTGGCCGATTTCTTTCAAAATTCTTACAGACCTTTAGGGCCATGAGCCGAACATGCCCATTGAGTTTCGTTCCGATCGGCCTCCGTTAACCTTGTCTAATAGGTGCTCAAACTTCGTTGGCCGATGGCGGCCATGTTTTTTTAGATACGCCAATGTCCTCATACACATACATGGCACCTTGGACCAAGACACTGCATACCAATTTTCAAGTCAATCGGACTAACGGTCAGGTGGTTATAGCCTGTTTTATGTTTTTTTCATTTTATAGCGCCACCATGAGGCCAATCGTCGCGATTTTTTTACTGTGACCTCAACTTGAGCTCATACATATGTGTACCGAGTTTGGTGAAAATATCTCATTTCGTTCACGAGTTATAGCCATTTTCGTATAATTAGCTCCGCCTCCTGCGAACGTTTTGATACCCCTTAGCAACCGTGGATCGAAATTTTACATTTTTTTCGATAATTATTGATCTTCAGACTCCTGTGAATATTTCTGCACTGGTTTGGTTCCGATCGGGTGAAAAACCAGGGACTAGTTCGCAAAAGTAGGTTTTGGACAAAATCCAAAATGGCGGGAAAATTTGCATACCGGAAATGAAATCCTTGAGGCCTTTTTTGTTCGGTTTGACCCAAGGATTCCAAAGATATAAGACACTTGAGTCTGTGACAAAGGGTTGATGAGATTTAAGCAAAAATATGCCATTTTTTTGTTTTTTGCACTGTAGCGCCACCTATTGGCCAATCTAGCTCATATTCTCTGAACCTCTCCTCGATTTTTGTACTACCTTCTGGCCAAGTTTCAAGTCTCTAGCACTTACGGTTTAGGCTGCACGATGCGTTTTACGGCAGAATAATAATAATAATTAAAGCTGCAAGCAGCATTTATCGGGGTTCAAGCAGTTAAGGCCTTTAAGGCCTTTAAGCACAAAAGCATCAAAAGTTATTAGTTTTATTAAGCAAGCATGTAACCACTGACATAATAGATGAAAAAGACAATTTACAGCCAATACAGGCAATGTACCATAGGAAATATATGGTTTTAAAGCTTTTTAACAGTTATAGCGACACCTATGGTCCGATCTCCATAAAATTGTTTACTGTGACCTCAAATTGAACCCATACACATGTGTACTGAGTTTGGTGAAGATATCTCATTTACTTCTTGAGTTATAGCCATTTTAGTAAAATAGGCTCCTCCCACAACAATTTACCACATTCTAGTATTATTTACTATGATTCTAGCATGATTTGCCATATTCTAGCAGGATTTACCATGATATACTACATTCTAGTATGATTTACCATACATTCTAGTATGATTTACCATTGTTTACTGTGATTCTAGCATGGTTCACCATAGTTTATCATGATTTATCATAGTTTACCATGATTTACCCTGTTCTAGCAACGTTTACCATGATTTACCATGTTCTAGCATGATGTACCATGATATACCATGTTCTAGAATGATGTACCAGGATTATAGTATGATTTACCTTGATACACCACATTCTAGTATTATTTACTATGATTTACCATGTTTTTAGCGTGATTTACCATGATTTACCACATTGTTAGCAATTATGTGAAGTTAGGTTTCTGAATAAATTCTGAATAATCTGATTAATAGTTTACAAAGACTTTGTGAAGTGTTTATAGACCATTCAAATATATTTTCATAATGACATATCCCAATAGCATTGAAAAAACAACATTTGTGTGTGTGTGTGTGTGTGTGTGTGTGTGTGATCTGTCTGAAAATGTTCATGCATGTTTAGAGTGATATTTCACATGTTCTGACTTGTTTTTAAGAAGGTCTGAGCATCTTAAAAGATATAAGCTTTCGGGGACACTTGGTCAAGGCCACGTATTGAAGTGACCCTATTATAGTCATCCAAATGAAGTAGTTCAACTTTTTCTGATAATTATTGATCTAGAGAGTCCAGAGAATTGTACTGCACTAGTTTTGAACATTATGATATGAAAATTATTTGATCATAGATGAAACAGACCATTTGCAGCCAATACAGGCAATTTACCATAGGAAATATATGGTTTTAAAGCTTTTTAACAATTATAGCGCCAACTATGGTCCGATCTCCATAAAATTTGGCATGCTTGTTAAAGATGTTATGGCACATATTCCCACCAATTTTTGTGAAGTTCTGAGTTTTCATTTATGATTTATAGGCTTTTTAGTGCATTTTGCCACACCCATTTTCTTTATGACCCTATTATAGCCATGCGCAAAATGCAAAAGTTCAACTTTTTTTTGATAATTATTGATCTAGAGAGTCCATAGAATTGTCCTAGACTGGTCTGGTTCCGATCGGGCGAAAAACCTAGGACTAGTTCGCAAAAGTAGGTTTTTAACATATTCGCGAATAATTAATGAACGGTTTGATTGACAGCAATGGTTCTTGAGGCAAAGTTGTTCAGCATGAGCAGATCTATTAAATGATATGCATTTTGTGACAATAAGTGTAACACCACGTGATTACAGAGCCATAAAACTCGTTAGCGCCAACTAGTGGCCGATTTCTTTCAAAATTCTTACAGACCTCTAGGGCCATGAGTCGAACATGCCCACCGAGTTTCGTTCCGATCGGCCTCCGTTAACCTTGTCTAATAGGTGCTCAAACTTCATTGGCCGATGGCGGCCATGTTTTTTGAGATACACCAATGTCCTCATAGACATACATGGGGCCTTGGACCAAGACACTGCATGCCAATTTTCAAGTCAATCGGACTAACGGTCAGGTGGTTATAGCCTGTTTTATGTTTTTTTCATGTTATAGCGCCACCATGTGGCCAATCGCCACGATTTTTTTACTGTGACCTCAGATTGACCTCTTACATATACGTACCAAGTTTGGTGAAGATACCTCATTCATTTCTGGAGTTATAGCTGTTTTAGTACAATAGGCTCCTCCCACAACATACATTTTGGCGCCCCTTAGCGACCGTGAATCGAAATTTCGACTTTTTTTCGATAATTATTGATATTCAGACTCCAGAGAACATTTCTGCACTGGTTTGGTTCCGATCGGACGAAAAACCTAGGACTAGTTCGCAAAAGTAGGTTTATAACAAAATTCAAAATGGCGGAAAAATTTGCATACCGGAAATGAAATCGGAGATATACGTTTTGTTCTTCAAGTGTCCAGCTTTCCAATGATATAAGACACTTGAGTCTACGACATACGGTCTAGGAGTTATGAACAGTTTCGCGCTTTTGGTTGCTATAGCGCCACCTATGGGCCAATCGGGGTCATACTCTCTGAACCTCTCCTCGATTTTTGTACTACCATCTGGCAAAGTTTCAAGGTTCCAGCTCATACGGTTTGGGCTGCACGATGCGTTTTAGCGGAGAAGAAAAATAATAATAAAAATTAAAGCTGCAAGCAGCATTTAGCGGGGTTCAAGCATTTAGGGTCTTTAAGCACATAAGGCAGTTTAGTGAGTTGTCTGAGTTTTTGTTTAGGATTTACAGGCTTTTGAGTGTTTTTTGCCATACCCATTTTCTAAATGATCCTGTTATGGCTACCCAATGGATAAAGTTAAAGTTTTTTATATAATTAATAATCTAGAGCTTCCAGAGAATTGTACTGCACTGGTATATTTCCGATCGGGCGAAAAACCTAGGACTAGTTCGCAAAAGTAGGTTTTTAACATAATCGCAAGTATTTAATGAACAAATTGATTGACAGCAGTAGTTCTTGAGGCAAAGTTGTTCAGTATGAGGAGATCTATCAAATGATATGCATCACATGATTACATAGCCGTAAAACCTGTTAGCGTCAACTAGTGGCTGATTTTTCAAAATTCTTACAGACCTCTAGGGCCACGAGTCGAACATGCCCATCGAGTTTCGTTCTGATCGGCCTCCGTTAAGAGCAAACTAACAGCTTTGAATTAAAATGGTGAGGTATCCTGTTGTAAACATCAACCATGCCTGTTGACAGTTCTCTTTTGTGGGAAGGGAATGAAAAGTTCTCAAATCCGCAGCACAGCACATAACATTTATATCCATGATCTGCCATTTTCACTATTGTCCTTGCTTGCTTCTTCACAATACCTGCAGATCTTCTGATGATTCGGCTGTGCAGGTCCACATTAACACTGCCTGGCCTAGAACATGGACTGGAAAATGCAAATTTGGGGGGTATAAATATTAATGATCCTGACTCCAACGTCACAGTCGGTGTTATGGTGGGATTCACTCATTTTTCAGCGGTCTTTTGCAAACAGGAGATTTACACATGAAGGAGGAAACAATGGTGTTTGAGGCTCACGGTATGTCAGTTCCATGTCCAGAACTCTTATCATTCAACTATGCCAAGATAAATACAGTTTTCAATTGTATGGCACCTTTAAAATAGATGATTAGTAATATAATGCTTACTTGGAGTCTGAAATGGCTTTAACAAAAGAAGAAAAATATTCTTAGATTTCTGTTCATTCTAATCATGTACAAATAAAGTAGCACAGTAAGATTACATTTATTTGAATGCATTAGTGAGTGTGTGATTGTGCTGTGTGTGCAGCGTGTCAATACTAAAAGTGAAGGTGTAGTTGATATCTTTGGTGATAATATCTGTAGTAATCATAAAAAAACAATTAAGAAATAAAGAATTAAAATTACAAATAATATTCTATTAAGATATGAGTTACAATAACATGATTTGCAATAGTAATAATATCAATAATATATGCACAATACACACAGATTAGACTATCAGGTCTGTGTTTTACAAAAACATTAGTATTGCAGCCAATATGAGTCTGTGGGATTTATAAACAGACAAAATATGATTTGAAATGTTATTTTAATGATTTTATTAAGTTTAAATAATATTTCAAATGGAAAAAAAATGAAATATAATATTTTAGTGAGCAGAATGAACCAATGAGTGTTCTTCATCTGGTGGTTAAAATGTAAATGAAAACAATAATACTTAAACAATAATACTTAATACACTAACCATGCTTGAACACACACATGCACACACATTTTGTTGTAGATGGAGATATTTAAAATAAAAGATAGGTAACAAAATGATAATTGCAAATCTCCTCTGTATAACACCATTTTCAGATTTCAAATTAATCACTGAGAGGCAGAATTGTTCAAACTGAGAGCTCAGTACAAATGAAGTGATAAACTTTGACAAAACATGACTGTGTTATAATAGGTGATTTTCATGCAAGTAATTTGATATAGTCCAAAAACTAATGCAAAAGCACAGATGAAAATATTTTATTAAGTAGAATGTCCTGCAGAGGGCAGTAGAAGACCACTAATTGACTCACTTTCATTTGAAAGACTTTTTTATCCACCAGTAAAACAAAGCAGTTTCTCCATGTTCTTTCCATTAAGCATGCTTACACACACAGACACACACACAAACACAAACACATCCACACACACACACACACACACACACACACACACACACACACACACACACACAAAGACAAATATGTTTTCAATGTTTTTAGGATGTGATATTGTGAAAATATCTTCATCTCCTCATCTTGAACAACTTTGCCTCAAGAATCACTAATGTCAATCAAACCGTTCATAATCATAATAAAAAAATAAAATATATACAAATATCATAATAAAAAAAACATCATAATAAAAAAGATTGCTTCTTAAAGCATTTGTTTATTTCCCAATACTGAAGTGAATTAAAAGATCATGCGTAATCCTGCTGCTCCCTCTAGTGGACAACAGTGGTATTATAGCTTACATTTTACAGTTGAGGTGTTTGAATGAATGAATGGGAATTTGTTTTATTACTTATATCTCAGGAACCAAAAGGCGAAAAATTCTGAAACTCAGAGCATAGATAGTGCTTGAGGAGCCCCGTTGAATGAGACCATCAAGGTGTTTTTGGGCGATTGGGGCTGGGAGTTATGACTGTTATAAGGCATATCTGTTCGGGCTATTATCTCTGGAATGCCCAGGGCAGATAACACCACATTTGATTCGAAGCTAGCCAAGGACGTGCCCTTTCCAACGAGCTCTTACACAATGTTCGGGGTGGTCTGGGTCGGCAGTAATGGCCGTTCAAAATCGGGGGTCCCGCGGGCTGGCGATGCGCGGGGGGCGCGCTCCCGAGGCCCGCGACGACACGTTTCGATCAAGAGCCCGGAGAGGTCCTCACCATCAAAATTTGAGCGCGCAACGACTTTCCGTTTTCGAGTTATGAATGAATTTGTATTCGGGGGCGTGGCTTAAATGCCGTTATACTTTCGTTTCATTTCATTCACTTACTTTCGTCCATTTCCATATCTCAGTGTAACACAATAGGCTCTATGCACGATCGCTTCCGCGTTTTGTCTCAGCCCGCCCAGTTACATCCGGTGCTGCGTCAGAAGCAGTTTTTGCATTAGGTGGAGATAATGGCAAATTACACTCGCGGTTTACAAAAACTTCCAGCGGTTAACGTGAATGATGTTAACAATATTGTAAGGCAGTTAAACTGTCACACATGAGTAAAAAAGAGAAGTTCTTTAAATTATAAATTACGAGCTACATCAACAACTTTGAGGGTGAGTATTCTCTCATATCGCGCGAAATCCGACTAGCGAATCAGTTTCTAAAATCGTTGTCTCCGTTTCTGAGAAAATTAATTTTATTGAAGTGAATTGTCCTATAGAACGCGCTATGCGGAAGTAAAGACGCTGGCTGAGATCCTACCGGAAATACGTCAGCAGCGTTCGTGCATAGAGCCTATTGTCAATAGTAATACTCAATAGATGAGTTTTGACAAAATGTGATTGTAAATGTTAAAATAATGATTTTATAAAGTCTAAATATGAATTTTATAACAATATTAGGGAGTAGTATGATGAAATGACAGCAGGGGGCAGTAAAATACCACTTATTGGCTTAATATGTCATTATATTCATATAAAATCACCTTTTGAAGAAGTTCAACTTTTTTTCTGATAATTATTGATCTAGAGAGTTCAGAGAATTGTGCTGCACTGGTTTTGAACATTATGATATGAACATTATACGATAATAGATAGAAGACACCACTTACAGCAAATACAGGCAATTTACCATAGGAAATATATGGCTTTAAAGCATTTTAACAGTTATAGCGCCACCTATGCTCCGATCTCCATAAAAATTTCCATGCTTCTTTAGCATGTTATGTCACATATGCTCATCAATTTTTGTGAAGTTCTGAGTTTTCATTTAGGATTTATAGGCTTTTTAGTGTATTTTGCCACGCCCATTTTCTAAATGACCCTATTACAGCCATCCAAATGCAAAAGTTCAACTTTTTTTCGATAATTATTGATCTAGAGAGTCCAGAGAATTACCCTAGACTGGTCTGGTTCTGATCGGGCAAAAAACCAGGGACTAGTTCGCAAAAGTAGGTTTTTAACATGTTTGCAAATATTTAATGAACAGTTTGATTGACAGTAGTGGTTCTTGAGGCAAAGTTGTTCAGCATGAGCAGATCTATCAAATGATATGCATAATGTGACAATAAGTTTAACACCACGTGATTACAGAGCCATAAAACTCGTTAGCGCCAACTAGTGGCCGATTTCTTTCAAAAATCTTACATACCTCTAGGGCCATGAGTTGAACATGCCCATCGAGTTTTGTTCCGATCGGCCTCCGTTAACCTTGTCTAATAGGTGCTCAACTTCATTGGCCGATGGCGGCCATGTTTTTCGAGATACGCCAATGTCATCATAGATATACATGGCACCCTGGACCATGAGACTGCATACCAATTTTCAAGTCAATTGGACTAACGGTCAGGTGGTTATAGCCCTTTTCATGTTTTTTTCATGTTATAACGCCACCTAGTGTTCAATCGTCGCGATTTTTTTACTGTGACCCCAGATTGAACTCATACACATGTGTTCCGAGTTTGGTGAAAATATCTAATTTCGTTCATGAGTTATAACCATTTTAGTAAACTGGCTCCGCCTCCTGCGAACGTTTTGACGCCCCTTAGCAACCGTGGATCGAAATTTCAACTTTTTTTCGATAATTACTGATAATCAGACTCCAGAGAACATTTCTGCACTGGTTTGGTTCCGATTGGCCAAAAAAACCCTCTACTAGTTTGCAAAAGTAGGTTTTAGACAAAATTCAAAATGGCGGAAAAATTTGCATACCGGAAATGAAATTGAAGATATACATTTTGTCCGTCTTGAGACAAGGATTACAGTGATATAAGACACTTGAGTCTGTGACAAAGGGTTAAGGAGATTTAAGCAAAACCGTGATTTTTTTTGGTTTTTGGCACTATAGCGCCACCTATGGGCCAATCGGGGTCATACTCTCTGAACCTCTCCTCGATTTTTGTACTACCTTCTGGCCAAGTTTCAAGTCTCTAGCACTTACGGTTTGGGCTGCACGATGCGTTTTACGGCAGAAGAATAATAATAACTAGAATGTACATTTCCTGAAGAAAATGTGAAGTGGTGCTTGCAGTGGCAAAATTCGGCACGGTTGCTAGGGTTTTACTAGGTGGTTGCTATGGTGTTCTGGGAGGTTTCCAAGGTATTATGGGTGGTTGCTAGGGTGTTGCTAAGTGGTTGCTAGGGTATTCAGTGTGGTTGCTAGGCAGTTGCTAAGGTGTTTACCATAGTTTACCATGATTTACCACGATTTACTATAGTTTACCATGATTTACTATAGTATGCCATGATTTACCATGTTCAAGTATGATTTACTGATTTAAGCATGATTTACCATAGTTTACCATGATTTAGCACGATTTACCATAGTTTACCATAATTTACTATAGTATACCAGGATTTACCATGTTCAAGTATGATTTACTGATTCTAGCATGATTTATCATAGTTTACCATGATTTACCACGATTTACCATAGTTTACCATGATTTATTATAGTATACCATGATTTACCATGTTCAAGTATGATTTACTGATTCTAGCATGATTTACCATAGTTTACCATGATTTACTATAGTATACCACAATTTACCATGTTCTAGTATAATTTACTGATTCTAGCATGATTTATCATAGTTACCATGATTTACCATGATTTACCATAGTTTACCATGATTTACTATAGTATACCATGATTTACCATGTTCAAGTATGATTTACTGATTCTAGCATGATTTACCATAGTTTACCATGATTTACAACGATTTACCACTAATTACCATAGTTTACCATGATTTACTATAGTATACCATGATTTACCATGTGCAAGTATGATTTACTGATTCAGGCATGATTTACCATAGTTTACCACAATTTACCACGATTTACTATAGTTTACCATGATTTACTATAGTATACCACGATTTACCATGTTCAATTATAATTTACTGATTGTAGCATGATTTACCATGATTTACCATATTTTACCATGATTTACTATAGTATACAATGATTTACCATGTTCAAGTATGATTTACTATGATTCTAGCATGATTTATCATAGTTTACCATGATTTACCATAGTTTACCATGATTTACCATAGTTCACCACGATTTACCATAGTTTACCATGATTTACCATGTTCAAGTATGATTTACTGATTCTAGCATGATTTACCATAGTTTACCATGATTTACCATAGTTTACCATTATTTACCACGATTTACCATAGTTTACCATGATTTACTATAGTATACCATGATTTACCATGTTCAAATATGATTTACTGATTCTAGCATGATTTACCATAGTTTACCATGATTTACCACGATTTACCATACTTTACCATGATTTACTATAGTATACCATGATTTACCATGTTCAAGTATGATTTACTGATTCTAGCATGATTTACCATAGTTTACCATGATTTACCACGATTTACCATACTTTACCATGATTTACTATAGTATACCATGATTTACCATGTTCCAGTATGATTTACTGTTTCTAGCATGATTTATCATAGTTTACCATGATTTACCATAGTTTACCATGATTTACTATAGTATACCATGATTTACCACGATTTACCATAGTTTACTATGATTTACTATAGTATACCATGATTTACCATGTTTTAGTATGATTTACTATGATTCTAGGATCATTTACCATAGTTTACCATGATTTACTATAGTATACTATGATTTACCATGTTCAAGTATGATTTACTGATTCTAGCATAATTTACCATAGTTTACCATGATTTACTATAGTTTACCATGATTTACCACGATTTAGCATAGTTTACCATGATTTACTATAGTATACCATGATTTACCATGTTCAAGTCTGATTTACTGATTTTAGCATGATTTACCATAGTTTACCATGATTTACTATAGTATACCATGATTTACCATGTTCAAGTATGATTTACTATGATTCTAGCATGATTTACCATAGTTTACCATGATTTACCACGATTTACTATAGTTTACCATGATTTACTATAGTATACCATGATTTACCATGTTCAAGTATGATTTACTGATTCTAGCATGATTTACCATAGTTTACCATGATTTACCATAGTTTACCACGATTTACCACGATTTACCACGATTTACCATAGTTTACCATGATTTACTATAGTATACCATGATTTACTATAGTATACCATGATATACCATGTTCAATTATGATTTACTGATTCTAGCATGATTTATCATAGTTTACCATGATTTACCATAGTTTACCATGATTTACCATAGTTTACCATGATTTACTATAGTATACCATGATTTACCATGTTCAAGTATGATTTACTATGATTCTAGCATGATTTACCATAGTTTACCATGATTTACCACAATTTACCATAGTGTACTATGATTTACTATAGTATACCATGATTTACCATGTTTTAGTATGATTTACTATGATTCAAGGTTGATTTACCATAGTTTACCATGATTTAGTCAAAAGAGCCAAGTCCCATCTCTATACTATGTTTTGATGCAGAGATATACGTTTTGCTAAACGGTTGCTAGGATACTCTCTTTGGTTGCTATGGAGTTACTTGGCAGCTGCCAATGATGAAATTCCAAAGGCTTCTTGTCAGTATGAATGATATAAACCAACTCCCATGCCTCTGTGACATTCAGAATGGAAGATATCCCTCTTTGGATTTTGGTTGCTAAGGTGCTCGACAATGGTTGCTAGGGAGGGGCTTGGAAGTGTTGAGGTGATTCATGATTGGCTGTTTACTGCCCCGAGTCAAATGAGACCACCCCCATGTTTCTATGACAATTCAGTCTGGAGATATCTCTTTGAACTCTTTCAATGGAAGTCTATGGAACTTGTTGCTAAGGGGCTCTAAATGGTTGCTAGGGCGTGGCTTGATAGCTTCACAATGATCCTGAGAGACTGATTGGTCGTCTGAGTAAAATGAGCCCTCCCCCTTGTCTCTATGACACTGTGATCCAGAGCTACGTTCAATACAAAGTCCCTATGCAATTTACCATAGTAGGAAAAGCATGTGTGTTTCACGGGACGTTCCTTCCCCATAGTAAGTCAATGGGGCAACTTTGGGCATCTCCTGCCCCCCAGGGGTGCAACTTTTACCCCATTGTGAGGTATGTTCTTACAGAGCCTGTCAGCCTCTTCAAATGTGGCAAATCACACATTTCTGCGAAATCCTCGCTCAGAGCTACGTGTGGTCAAAGTTCGTCGCAATGTTAAGTCAATGGGACTTTTTTGGCCGCTTTTTCGCCCCTGGGGCGAACACCGCACCCCCGATCGCTTATAAAAGTCATAGCACACCTCTCCTTAATGAGCCGGTCGATTTGACACCTCATTCATGGCTCTGAGACAAACGGTGCGGGGCGAGTTACGCGCCAAACTTTGTCCAGAATAATAATAAGAATAATAATAATAAGAAGAATAATAAGTATGAGCAATAACAATAGTGATGCCTTGCTTTCAGCAAGCACCACTAATAATTAAAGCTGCAAGCAGCATTTATCGGGGTTCAAGCAGTTAAGGCCTTTAAGACCTTTAAGCACAAAAGCATCAAAAGTTATTAAGTTTTATTTAGCAAGCATTTAACCACTGACATATATGACTCCAACGTCACAGTCAGTGTTATGCTGGGATTCACTCATTTTTCAGCGGTCTTTTGCAAACAGGAGATTTACACATGAAGGAGAAAACAATGGTGTTTGAGGCTCACGGTATGTCAGTTCCATGTCCAGAACTCTTATCATTCAACTATGCCAAGATAAATACAGTTTTCAATTGTATGGCACCTTTAAAATAGATGATTAGTAATGTAATGCTTACTTGCAGTCTGAAATGGCTTTAACAAAAGAAGAAAAATATTCTTAGATTTCTGTTCATTCTAATCATGTACAAATAAAGTAGCACAGTAAGATTACATTTATTTGAATGCATTAGTGAGTGTGTGATTGTGCTGTGTGTGCAGCTTATCAATACTAAAAGTGAAGGTGTAGTTGATATCTTTGGTGATAATATCTGTAATCATAAAAAACAAAAACAATTAAGAAATAAAGAATTAAAATTACAAATAATATTCTATTAAGATATGAGTTACAATAACATGATTTGTAATAGTAATAATATCAATAATATATGCACAATACACACAGTTTAGACTATCAGGTCTGTGTTTTACAAAAACATTAGTATTGCAGCCAATGTGAGTCTGTGGGATTTATAAACAGACAAAATATGATTTGAAATGTTATTTTAATGATTTTATTAAGTTTAAACAATATTTCAAATGGGAAAAAAAAATGAAAAATAATATTTTAGTGGGTAGAATGAACCAATGAGTGTTCTTCTTCTGGTGGTTAAAATGTAAATGAAAACAATAATACTTAAACAATAATACTTAATACACTAACCATGCTTGAACACACACATGCACACACATTTTGTTGTAGATGTAGATATTTAAAATAAAAGATAGGTAACAAAATGATAATTGCAAATCTCCTCTGTATAACACCATTTTTAGATTTCAAATTAATCACTGAGAGGCAGAATTGTTCAAACTGAGAGCTCAGTACAAATGAAGTGATAAACTTTGACAAAACATGATTGTGTTATAATAGGTGATTTTCATGCAAGTAATTTTATATAGTCCAAAACTTAATGCAAAAGCACAGATGAAAATATTTTATTAAGTAGAATGTCCTGCAGAGGGCAGTAGAAGACCACTAATTGACTCACTTTCATTTGAAAGACTTTTTTATCCACCAGTAAAACAAAGCAGTTTCTCCATGTTCTTTCCATTAAGCATGCTTACACACACAGACACACACACAGACACAAACACATCCACACACACAAAGACAAATGTTTTCAATGTTTTTAGGATGTGATATTGTGAAAATATCTTCATCTCCTCATCCTGTACAACTTTGACTCAAGAATTACTAATGTCAATCAAACCGTTCATAATCATAATAAAAAAAAAATATATATATATATATATTTATATACAAATATCATAAAAAAAAAAAACATCATAATAAAAAAAGATTGCTTCTTAAAGCATTTGTTTATTTCCCAATACTGAAAGCGAATTAAAAGATCATGCGTAATCCTGCTGCTCCCTCTAGTGGACAACAGTGGAATTACAGTCTCCATCTTACAGTTGAAGTGTTTGAATGAATGAATGGGAATTTGTTTTTTCACTTATATCTCGGGAACCAGAAGGCGAAAAATTCTGAAACTCAGAGCATAGATAGTGCTTGAGGAGTCCTGTTGAATGAGACCATCGCAGTGTTTTTGGGCGATTGGGCCCGGGAGTTATGAGGCATATTATTTTGGGGCTTTTATCTCTGGAATGCCCAGGGCAAATTACACCACATTTGAATCGATGCTAGCCAAGGACGCGCCCTTTCCAACGAGCTCTCACACAAGGTTCGGGGTGGTCTGGGTCGGGAGTTACGGGCGTTCAAAGTCGGGGTCCCGCGGACTAACGATCCGCGGGGGGGGGGCGCTCCCGAGGCCCGCGACCATACGTTTCGATCAAGAGCCCGGAGACGTCCTTACCATCAAAATTTGAACGCGCAGCGACTTTCCGTTTTCGAGTTATGAGTGAATTTGTACTGGGGGGGCGTGGCCTAAATGGCGGCCTCCGTTTTTACTTTCGTTTCTGGATTCCATTCATTAATGTGACACAATTGTCAATAGTAATACTTCAATAGATGAGTTTTGACAAAATGTGATTGTAAATGTTAAAATAATGATTTTATAAAGTCTAAATATGAATTATATAGCAATATTAGGGAGTAGTATGATGAAATGACAGCAGGGGGCAGTACAATACCACTTATTGGCTTAATATGCCATGTTATATATTTTTTTACATTTTTAACTGTTATAGAGGCAAATTTTGTCCGATCTGTCTGAAATTTTTCATACTTCTTAAGAGTCACATGTTCTGACTTGTTTTTATTAAAGAGATATAGGCTTTTGGAGACACTTGGTCAAGGCTACATATTGAAGTGACACTATTATAGCCATCCAAATGAAGAAGTTATACTTTTTCTGATAATTATTGATCTAGAGAGTCCAGAGAATTGCACTGCACTGGTATTGAACATTATTATATGAACATTATATGATTATAGATGGAAAATACCATTTACAGCCGATACGGGCAATTTACCATATAATATATGATTTTAAAGCGTTTTAACAGTTATAGCGCCACCTATTGTCCGATCTCCATGAAATGTTGCATGCTTGTTAAGGATGTTATGTCACATATGCTCACCAATTTTTGTGAAGTTCTGAGTTTTTATTTAGGATTTATAGACTTTTTAGTGTATTTTGCCACGCCCATTTTATAAATGACCCTATTACAGCCATTCAAATGCAAAAGTTCAACTTTTTTTCGATAATTATTGATCTAG
Source organism: Rutilus rutilus (assembly GCF_951802725.1). Taxonomy (NCBI): domain Eukaryota; kingdom Metazoa; phylum Chordata; class Actinopteri; order Cypriniformes; family Leuciscidae; genus Rutilus; species Rutilus rutilus. The sequence goes on along the minus strand of NC_140213.1, from coordinate 22,456,081 downwards.
AGAGTCCAAAGAATTGTCCTAGACTGGTTTGGTTCCGATCGGGCGAAAAACCAGGGACTAGTTCGCAAAAGTAGGTTTTTAACATGTTCGCGAATATTTAATGAACGGTTTGATTGACAGCAATGGTTCTAGAGGCAAAGTTGTTCAGCATAAGCAGATCTATCAAATGATATGCATTTTGTGATGATAAGTGTAACACCACGTGATTACAGAGCCATAAAACTCATTAGCGCCAACTAGTGGCCAATTTCTTTCAAAATTCTTACAGACCTCTAGGGCCATGAGCCGAACATGCCCATTGAGTTTTGTTCCGATCGGCCTCCGTTAACCTTGTCTAATAGGTGCTCAAACTTCATTGGCCGATGGCGGCCATGTTTTTTGAGATACGCCAATGTCCTCATACACATACATGGCACCTTGGACCAAGACACTGCATACCAATTTTCAAGTCAATCGGACTAACGGTCAGGTGGTTATAGCCTGTTTTATGTTTTTTTCATTTTATAGCGCCACCATGAGGCCAATCGTCGCGATTTTTTTACTGTGACCCCAGATTGAACTCATACACATGTGTACCAAGTTTGGTGAAGATACCTCATTTACATCGGGAGTTATAGCCATTTTAGTAAAATAGGCCCCTCCCACAACGTACGTTTTGGCGCCCCTTAGCGACCGTGAATCGAAATTTCCACTTTTTTTCGATAATTATTGATAGTCAGACTCCAGAGAACATTTCTGCACTGGTTTGGTTCCAATCGGGCAAAAAACCAGGGACTAGTTCGCAAAAGTAGGTTTTTGACAAAATTCAAAATGGCGGAAAATCTATCATGGCGGAAATGAAATCGGAGATATACGTTTTGTTCGTCAGGCATCCAGCTTTCCAATGATATAAGACACTTGAGTCTACGACATACGGTCTAGGAGTTATGAACAGTTTCGCGCTTTTGGTTGCTATAGCGCCACCTATGGGCCAATCGGGGTCATAATCTCTGAACCTTTCCTCGATTTTTGTACTACCATCTGTCAAAGTTTCAAAGTTCCAGCTCTTACGGTTTGGGCTGCACGATGCGTTTTACGGCGGAATAATAATAATAATAATAATAATAATAATAATAAAAATCAGCACAATTACAATAGGGTTTCAGCACTTCGTGCTTGAACCCCTAATCAGTACAATTACAATAGGGTTTCAGCACTTCGTGCTTGAACCCCTAATAATAAAAATCAGCACAATTACAATAGGGTTTCAGCATTTCATGCTTGAACCCCTAATAAAAATCAGCACGATTACAATAGGGTTTCAGCATTTCATGCTTGAACCCCTAATAAGAAGAGACGTTTTGGACAGTTATAGCGCCACCTATTGTCCGATCTTCACGAAACTTGGCATGCTTCTTCACCATGTTCTGACACATATGCTCATCGATTTTTGTGAAGTTTGGGGTTTTCCCTTAGGTTGTATAGGCTTTTGAGTGTTTTTATGTCCCACCCCTTTCCTAAATGACCCTGTTACAGCCAGGCCAATGCAAAAGTTCAACTTTTTTTCAATAATTATTGATCTAGAGAGTCCAGAGAATTGTCCTAGACTGGTCTGGTCTGGATTGGGCCAAAAACCAGGGACTAGTTGGCCAAAGTAGGTTTTGGACTAAAGTGCCCATATAAATTTTTTTTTTTGCTCGTAGGCGAATTTGGAGATAGCCATCTTGTCCGTCTGGAGCCAGGGATCACAGTGATGCTAAAATTGAGATTCTAGGACAAACTGTCTAGGAGTTATGAGCAATTTAGTAAATGTGGTCATTATAGCTCCACCTATGGGCCAATCTGGGCCATACTTTGATAGGTTCTCCCCAAATTGAGGACTACCATTTGGCCAAGTTTCAAAGCTCCAGCTCTTACGGTTTGGGCTGCACGATGCGTTTTAGGGCGGAATAATAATAATAATAATAATAAAAATCAGCACGATTACAATAGGGTTTCAGCATTTCATGCTTGAACCCCTAATAAGAAGAGACGTTTTGGACAGTTATAGCGCCACCTATTGTCCGATCTTCACGAAACTTGGCATGCTTCTTCACCATGTTCTGACACATATGCTCATCGATTTTTGTGAAGTTTGGGGTTTTCCCTTAGGTTGTATAGGCTTTTGAGTGTTTTTATGTCCCACCCCTTTCCTAAATGACCCTGTTACAGCCAGGCCAATGCAAAAGTTCAACTTTTTTTCAATAATTATTGATCTAGAGAGTCCAGAGAATTGTCCTAGACTGGTCTGGTCTGGATTGGGCCAAAAACCAGGGACTAGTTGGCCAAAGTAGGTTTTGGACTAAAGTGCCCATATAAATTTTTTTTTTGCTCGTAGGCGAATTTGGAGATAGCCATCTTGTCCGTCTGGAGCCAGGGATCACAGTGATGCTAAAATTGAGATTCTAGGACAAACTGTCTAGGAGTTATGAGCAATTTAGTAAATGTGGTCATTATAGCTCCACCTATGGGCCAATCTGGGCCATACTTTGATAGGTTCTCCCCAAATTGAGGACTACCATTTGGCCAAGTTTCAAAGCTCCAGCTCTTACGGTTTGGGCTGCACGATGCGTTTTAGGGCGGAATAATAATAATAATAATAATAAAAATCAGCACGATTACAATAGGGTTTCAGCATTTCATGCTTGAACCCCTAATAAGAAGAGACGTTTTGGACAGTTATAGCGCCACCTATTGTCCGATCTTCACGAAACTTGGCATGCTTCTTCACCATGTTCTGACACATATGCTCATCGATTTTTGTGAAGTTTGGGGTTTTCCCTTAGGTTGTATAGGCTTTTGAGTGTTTTTATGTCCCACCCCTTTCCTAAATGACCCTGTTACAGCCAGGCCAATGCAAAAGTTCAACTTTTTTTCAATAATTATTGATCTAGAGAGTCCAGAGAATTGTCCTAGACTGGTCTGGTCTGGATTGGGCCAAAAACCAGGGACTAGTTGGCCAAAGTAGGTTTTGGACTAAAGTGCCCATATAAATTTTTTTTTTGCTCGTAGGCGAATTTGGAGATAGCCATCTTGTCCGTCTGGAGCCAGGGATCACAGTGATGCTAAAATTGAGATTCTAGGACAAACTGTCTAGGAGTTATGAGCAATTTAGTAAATGTGGTCATTATAGCTCCACCTATGGGCCAATCTGGGCCATACTTTGATAGGTTCTCCCCAAATTGAGGACTACCATTTGGCCAAGTTTCAAAGCTCCAGCTCTTACGGTTTGGGCTGCACGATGCGTTTTAGGGCGGAATAATAATAATAATAATTAAAGCTGCAAGCAGCATTTAGCGGGGTTCAAGCATTTAGGGTCTTTAAGCACATAAGGCAGTTTAGTGAGTTGTCTGAGTTTTCGTTTAGGATTTACAGGCTTTTGAGTGTTTTTTTGCCATACACATTTTCTAAATGATCCTATTATGGCTACCCAATGGGTAAAGTTTAAGTTTTTTATATAATTATTGATCTAGAGCTTCCAGAGAATTGTACTGCACTGGTATATTTCCGATCGGGTTAAAAATATAGGACTAGTTTGCAAAAGTAGGTTTTTAACATAATCGCAAGTATTTAATGAACAAATTAATTGACAGCAGTAGTTTTTGAGGCAAAGTTGTTCAGTATGAGGAGATCTATCAAATGACACGCATCACGTGATTACAGAGCAGTAAAACCTGTTAGCGCCAACTAGTGGCTGATTTCTTTCAAAATTCTTACAGACCTCTAGGGCCACGAGTCGAACATGCCCACCGAGTTTCGTTCCAATCGGCCTTCGTTAACCTTGTCTAAGAGGTGCACAAACTTTATTGGCCGATGGCGGCATAGACATACATGGCACCTTGGACCAAGACACTGCATACCAATTTTAAAGTCAATCGAACTAATGGTCAGGTGGTTATAGCCCTTTTCATGTTTTTGTGATGTTATGGCCTGATCTCCATTTTAAATAATTATTTTAAAGGTGCTGTAGAATGCATTGATATATTTTAAATTGTTCTCTGATATCTCTGAAACAGAAATGTCTTCAACAGTCAAGTAGTGGATAAAATCACTAATGTTACTTTCTGCTTGCGGTAGGGGTTGTAATGGAAATATAACATTAGTTGGAACTGCCCCCTTCTTGAGTATCAAACGATGAGCGAAACCTGCTTGATATTGTCCCAGGTTAGAAAAACTGTCTGGGGTAAAATGGGCAGAGCAAACTAACAGCTTTGAATTAAAATGGTGAGGTATCCTGTTGTAAACATCAACCATGCCTGTTGACAGTTCTCTTTTGTGGGAAGGGAATGAAAAGTTCTCAAATCCGCAGCACAGCCTCAGACATAACATTTATATCCATGATCTGCCATTTTCACTATTGTCCTTGCTTGCTTCTTCACAACACCTGCAGATCTTCTGATGATTCGGCTGTGCAGGTCCACATTAACACTGCCTGGCCTAGAACATGGACTGGAAAATGCAAATTTGGGGGGTATAAATATTAATGATCCTGACTCCAACGTCACAGTCGGTGTTATGGTGGGATTCACTCATTTTTCAGCGGTCTTTTGCAAACAGGAGATTTACACATGAAGGAGGAAACAATGGTGTTTGAGGCTCACGGTATGTCAGTTCCATGTCCAGAACTCTTATCATTCAACTATGCCAAGATAAATACAGTTTTCAATTGTATGGCACCTTTAAAATAGATGATTAGTAATATAATGCTTACTTGGAGTCTGAAATGGCTTTAACAAAAGAAGAAAAATATTCTTAGATTTCTGTTCATTCTAATCATGTACAAATAAAGTAGCACAGTAAGATTACATTTATTTGAATGCATTAGTGAGTGTGTGATTGTGCTGTGTGTGCAGCGTGTCAATACTAAAAGTGAAGGTGTAGTTGATATCTTTGGTGATAATATCTGTAGTAATCATAAAAAAAACAATTAAGAAATAAAGAATTAAAATTACAAATAATATTCTATTAAGATATGAGTTACAATAACATGATTTGCAATAGTAATTATATCAATAATATATGCACAATACACACAGATTAGACTATCAGGTCTGTGTTTTACAAAAACATTAGTATTGCAGCCAATGTGAGTCTGTGGGATTTATAAACAGACAAAATATGATTTGAAATGTTATTTTAATGATTTTATTAAGTTTAAAAAATATTTCAAATGGAAAAAAAATGAAAAATAATAATTTTAGTGAGCAGAATGAACCAATGAGTGTTCTTCTTCTGGTGGTTAAAATGTAAATGAAAACAATAATACTTAAACAATAATACTTAATACATGCTTGAACACACACATGCACACACATTTTGTTGTAGATGTAGATATTTAAAATAAAAGATAGGTAACAAAATGATAATTGCAAATCTCCTCTGTATAACACCATTTTCAGATTTCAAATTAATCACTGAGAGGCAGAATTGTTCAAACTGAGAGCTCAGTAAAAATGAAGTGATAAACTTTGACAAAACATGACTGTGTTATAATAGGTGATTTTCATGCAAGTAATTTTATATAGTCCAAAAACTAATGCAAAAGCACAGATGAAAATATTTTATTAAGTAGAATGTCCTGCAGAGGGCAGTAGAAGACCACTAATTGACTCACTTTCATTTGAAAGACTTTTTTTATCCACCAGTAAAACAAAGCAGTTTCTCCATGTTCTTTCCATTAAGCATGCTTACACACACAGACACACACACAAACACACACACACACACACAAAGACAAATATGTTTTCAATGTTTTTAGGATGTGATATTGTGAAAATATCTTCATCTCCTCATCTTGAACAACTTTGCCTCAAGAATCACTAATGTCAATCAAACCGTTCATAATCATAATAAAAAAAAAATATATATACAAATATCATAATAAAAAAAAAAACATCATAATAAAAAAGATTGCTTCTTAAAGCATTTGTTTATTTCCCAATACTGAAGCGAATTAAAAGATCATGCGTAATCCTGCTGCTCCCTCTAGTGGACAACAGTGGTATTATAGCTTACATTTTACAGTTGAAGTGTTTGAATGAATGAATGGGAATTAGTTTTTTTACTTATATCTCAGGAACCAAAAGGCGAAAAATTCTGAAACTCAGAGCATATATAGTGCTTGAGGAGCCCTGTTGAATGAGACCATCAAGGTGTTTTTGGGCGATTGGGGCTGGGAGTTATGACTGTTATAAGGCATATCTGTTCGGGCTATTATCTCTGGAATGCCCAGGGCAAATAACACCACATTTGAATCGAAGCTAGCCAAGGACGCGCCCTTTCCAACGAGCTCTCACACAATGTTCGGGGTGGTCCGGGTCGGGAGTAATGGCCGCTCAAAATCGGGGGTCCCGCGGATTCGCGATGCGCGGGGGGCGCGCTCCCGAGGCCCGCGACGACACGTTTCGATCAAGAGCCCGGAGAGGTCCTCACCATCAAAATTTGAGCGCGCAACGACTTTCCGTTTTCGAGTTATGAATGAATTTGTATTCGGGGGCGTGGCTTAAATGCCGTTACTTTCGTTTCATTTCATTCATTTACTTTCGTCCATTTCCATATCTCAGTGTAACACAATTGTCAATAGTAATACTCAATAGATGAGTTTTGACAAAATGTGATTGTAAATGTTAAAATAATGATTTTATAAAGTCTAAATATGAATTTTATAACAATATTAGGGAGTAGTATGATGAAATGACAGCAGGGGGCAGTAAAATACCACTTATTGGCTTAATATGTCATTATATTCATATAAAATCACCTTTTGAAGAAGTTAAACTTTTTTTCTGATAATTATTGATCTAGAGAGTTCAGAGAATTGTGCTGCACTGGTTTTGAACATTATGATATGAACATTATATGATAGAAGACACCATTTACAGCAAATACAGGCAATTTACCATAGGAAATATATGGTTTTAAAGCGTTTTAACAGTTATAGCGCCAACTATGGTCCGCTCTCCATAAAATTTTCCATGCTTCTTAAGCAGGTTATGACACATATGCTCATCAATTTTCGTGAAGTTCTGAGTTTTCGTTTAGGATTTATAGGCTTTTGAGTGCATTTTACCACGCCCATTTTCTAAATGACCCTGTTAGCCATGCGAAAAATGCAAAAGTTCAACTTTTTTTTGATAATTATTGACCTAGAGAGTCCATAGAATTGTCCTAGACTGGTTTGTTTCCGATCGGGCGAAAAACCTAGGACTAGTTCGCAAAAGTAGGTTTTTAACATAATTACGAATATTTAATGAACGGTTTGATTGACAGCAATGGTTCTTGAGGCAAAGTTGTTCAACAAGAGGAGATCTATCAAATGGTATCCATTTTGTGACAATAAGTGTAACACCACGTGATTACAGAGCCATAAATCTCGTTAGCGCCAACTAGTGGCCGATTTCTTTTAAAATTCTTACAGACCTCTAGGGCCATGAGTAGAACATGCCCACCGAGTTTCGTTCCGATCGGCCTCCGTTAACCTTGTTTAATAGGTGCTCAAACTTCATTGGCCGATGGCGGCCATGTTTTTTTAGATACGCCAATGTCCTCATACACATACATGACACCTTGGACCAAGACACTGCATACCAATTTTCAAGTCAATCGGACTAAAGGTCAGGTGGTTAAAGCCTGTTTTAAGTTTTTTTCATATTATAGCGCCACCATGTGGCAAATCGCCGCGATTTTTTTACTTTTACCTCATATTGAGCTCATACATATGTGTACCGAGTTTGGTGAAGATACCTCATTTACTTCTGGAGTTATAGCCATTTTAGTAAAATAGGCCCCTCCCACAACGTACGTTTTGGCGCTCCTTAGCGTCCGTGAATCGAAATTTCAACTTTTTTTCGATAATTATTGATCTTCAGTTTCTAGAGAACATTTCTGCACTGGTTTGGTTCCGATCGGGCGAAAAACCAGGGACTAGTTCGCAAAAGTAGGTTTTTGACAAAATTCAAAATGGCGGAAAATCTATCATGGCGGAAATGAAATCGGAGATATACGTTTTGTTCGTCAGGCGTCCAGCTTTCCAATGATATAAGACACTTGAGTCTACGACATACGGTCTAGGAGTTCTGAGCAGTTTCGCGCTTTTGGTTGCTATAGCGCCACCTATGGGCCAATCGGGGTCATAATTTGATAACCTCTCCTCGATTTTTGTACTACCATCTGGCAAAGTTTCAAGGTTCCAGCTCTTACGGTTTGGGCTGCACGATGCGTTTTACGGCAGAAGAAAAATAATAATAAAAATCAGGACAATTACAATAGGGTTTCAGCACTTCGTGCTTGAACCCCTAATAATAAAAATCAGCACGATTACAATAGGGTTTCAGCATTTCATGCTTGAACCCCTAATAAGAAGAGACGTTTTGGACAGTTATAGCGCCACCTATTGTCCGATCTTCACGAAACTTGGCATGCTTCTTCACCATGTTCTGACACATATGCTCATCGATTTTTGTGAAGTTTGGGGTTTTCCCTTAGGTTGTATAGGCTTTTGAGTGTTTTTATGTCCCACCCCTTTCCTAAATGACCCTGTTACAGCCAGGCCAATGCAAAAGTTCAACTTTTTTTCAATAATTATTGATCTAGAGAGTCCAGAGAATTGTCCTAGACTGGTCTGGTCTGGATTGGGCCAAAAACCAGGGACTAGTTGGCCAAAGTAGGTTTTGGACTAAAGTGCCCATATAAATTTTTTTTTTGCTCGTAGGCGAATTTGGAGATAGCCATCTTGTCCGTCTGGAGCCAGGGATCACAGTGATGCTAAAATTGAGATTCTAGGACAAACTGTCTAGGAGTTATGAGCAATTTAGTAAATGTGGTCATTATAGCTCCACCTATGGGCCAATCTGGGCCATACTTTGATAGGTTCTCCCCAAATTGAGGACTACCATTTGGCCAAGTTTCAAAGCTCCAGCTCTTACGGTTTGGGCTGCACGATGCGTTTTAGGGCGGAATAATAATAATAATAATAATAAAAATCAGCACGATTACAATAGGGTTTCAGCATTTCATGCTTGAACCCCTAATAAGAAGAGACGTTTTGGACAGTTATAGCGCCACCTATTGTCCGATCTTCACGAAACTTGGCATGCTTCTTCACCATGTTCTGACACATATGCTCATCGATTTTTGTGAAGTTTGGGGTTTTCCCTTAGGTTGTATAGGCTTTTGAGTGTTTTTATGTCCCACCCCTTTCCTAAATGACCCTGTTACAGCCAGGCCAATGCAAAAGTTCAACTTTTTTTCAATAATTATTGATCTAGAGAGTCCAGAGAATTGTCCTAGACTGGTCTGGTCTGGATTGGGCCAAAAACCAGGGACTAGTTGGCCAAAGTAGGTTTTGGACTAAAGTGCCCATATAAATTTTTTTTTTGCTCGTAGGCGAATTTGGAGATAGCCATCTTGTCCGTCTGGAGCCAGTGATCACAGTGATGCTAAAATTGAGATTCTAGGACAAACTGTCTAGGAGTTATGAGCAATTTAGTAAATGTGGTCATTATAGCTCCACCTATGGGCCAATCTGGGCCATACTTTGATAGGTTCTCCCCAAATTGAGGACTACCATTTGGCCAAGTTTCAAAGCTCCAGCTCTTACGGTTTGGGCTGCACGATGCGTTTTAGGGCGGAATAATAATAATAATAATAATAATTAAAGCTGCAAGCAGCATTTATCGGGGTTCAAGCATTTAAGGCCTTTAAGCACATAAGCATTTAAGACATTAAGTTTTATTTAGAAAGCTTTTAAACACTGAAATAATAGATGGAAAAGTCCATTTACAGCCAATACAGGCAATTTACCATAGGAAATATATAGTTTTCAAACCTTTTTAACAGTTATAGCGCCAGCTATGGTCCGATCAACATGAAATTTGGCATGCTTGTTTAGAATATTATGGCACATATGCTCACCAATTTTCGTGAAGTTCTGAGTTTTCGTTTAGAATTTATAAGCTTTTGAGTACATTTTGCCACACCCATTTTCATTATGACCCAATTATAGCCATACGAAAAATTCAAAAGTTCAACTTTTTTTCGATAATTATTGATCAGGAGAGTCCAGAGAATTTTCCTAGACTGGTCTGGTTCCGATCGGGCGAAAAACCAGGGACTAGTTCGCAAAAGTAGGTTTTTAACATATTCATGAATAATTAATGAACAGTTTGATTGACAGCAATGGTTCTTGAGGCAAAGTTGTTCAGGATGAGGAGATCTATCAAATGATATGCATATTGTGTGGATATTTGTAACACCACGTGATTACAGAGCCGTAAAACTCGTTAGCGCCAACTAGTGGCCGATTTCTTTCAAAATTCTTACAGACCTCTAGGGGCTTGAGCCGAACATGCCCACTGAGTTTCGTTCTGATTGGCCTCCGTTAACCTTGTCTAATAGGTGCTCAAACTTCATTGGCCGATGGCGGCCATGTTTTTTGAGATACACCAATGTCCTCATAGACATACATGGGGCCTTGGACCAAGACACTGCATACCAATTTTCAAGTCAATCGGACTAATGGTCAGGTGGTTATAGCCTGTTTTATCTTTTTTTCATGTTATAGCGCCACCATGTGGCCAATCGCCGCGATTTTTTTACTGTTACCTCAGATTGACCTCTTACATATACGTACCGAGTTTGGTGAAGATACCTCATTTACTTCTGGAGTTATAGCTGTTTTAGTACAATAGGCTCCTCCCACAACATACATTTTGGCGCCCCTTAGCGACCGTGAATCGAAATTTCTACTTTTTTTCGATAATTATTGATATTCAGTCTCCAGAGAACATTTCTGCACTGGTTTGGTTCCGATCGGACGAAAAACCTAGGACTAGTTCGCAAAAGTAGGTTTTTAACAAAATTCAAAATGGCGGAAAAATTTGCATACCGGAAATGAAATCGGAGATATACGTTTTGTTCTTCAAGTATCCAGCTTTCCAATGATATAAGACACTTGAGTCTACGATATACGGTCTAGGAGTTATGAACAGTTTCGCGCTTTTGGTTGCTATAGCGCCACCTATGGGCCAATCGGGGTCATACTCTCTGAACCTCTCCTCGATTTTTGTACTACCATCTGGCAAAGTTTCAAGGTTCCAGCTCTTACGGTTTGGGCTGCACGATGCGTTTTAGCGGAGAAGAAAAATAATAATAAAAATCAGTACAATTACAATAGGGTTTCAGCACTTCGTGCTTGAACCCCTAATAAAAATCAGTACAATTACAATAGGGTTTCAGCACTTCGTGCTTGAACCCCTAATTAAAGCTGCAAGCAGCATTTATCGGGGTTCAAGCAGTTAAGGCCTTTAAGCACATAAGCATTTAAGACATTAAGTTTTATTTAGAAAGCTTTTAAACACTGAAATAATAGATGGAAAAGTCCATTTACAGCCAATACAGGCAATTTACCATAGGAAATATATAGTTTTCAAACCTTTTTAACAGTTATAGCGCCAGCTATGGTCCGATCAACATGAAATTTGGCATGCTTGTTTAGAATATTATGGCACATATGCTCACCAATTTTCGTGAAGTTCTGAGTTTTCGTTTAGAATTTATAAGCTTTTGAGTACATTTTGCCACACCCATTTTCATTATGACCCAATTATAGCCATACGAAAAATTCAAAAGTTCAACTTTTTTTCGATAATTATTGATCAGGAGAGTCCAGAGAATTTTCCTAGACTGGTCTGGTTCCGATCGGGCGAAAAACCAGGGACTAGTTCGCAAAAGTAGGTTTTTAACATATTCATGAATAATTAATGAACAGTTTGATTGACAGCAATGGTTCTTGAGGCAAAGTTGTTCAGGATGAGGAGATCTATCAAATGATATGCATATTGTGTGGATATTTGTAACACCACGTGATTACAGAGCCGTAAAACTCGTTAGCGCCAACTAGTGGCCGATTTCTTTCAAAATTCTTACAGACCTCTAGGGGCTTGAGCCGAACATGCCCACTGAGTTTCGTTCTGATTGGCCTCCGTTAACCTTGTCTAATAGGTGCTCAAACTTCATTGGCCGATGGCGGCCATGTTTTTTGAGATACACCAATGTCCTCATAGACATACATGGGGCCTTGGACCAAGACACTGCATACCAATTTTCAAGTCAATCGGACTAATGGTCAGGTGGTTATAGCCTGTTTTATCTTTTTTTCATGTTATAGCGCCACCATGTGGCCAATCGCCGCGATTTTTTTACTGTTACCTCAGATTGACCTCTTACATATACGTACCGAGTTTGGTGAAGATACCTCATTTACTTCTGGAGTTATAGCTGTTTTAGTACAATAGGCTCCTCCCACAACATACATTTTGGCGCCCCTTAGCGACCGTGAATCGAAATTTCTACTTTTTTTCGATAATTATTGATATTCAGTCTCCAGAGAACATTTCTGCACTGGTTTGGTTCCGATCGGACGAAAAACCTAGGACTAGTTCGCAAAAGTAGGTTTTTAACAAAATTCAAAATGGCGGAAAAATTTGCATACCGGAAATGAAATCGGAGATATACGTTTTGTTCTTCAAGTATCCAGCTTTCCAATGATATAAGACACTTGAGTCTACGATATACGGTCTAGGAGTTATGAACAGTTTCGCGCTTTTGGTTGCTATAGCGCCACCTATGGGCCAATCGGGGTCATACTCTCTGAACCTCTCCTCGATTTTTGTACTACCATCTGGCAAAGTTTCAAGGTTCCAGCTCTTACGGTTTGGGCTGCACGATGCGTTTTAGCGGAGAAGAAAAATAATAATAAAAATCAGTACAATTACAATAGGGTTTCAGCACTTCGTGCTTGAACCCCTAAAAATCAGCACGATTACAATAGGGTTTCAGCATTTCATGCTTGAACCCCTAATAAGAAGAGACGTTTTGGACAGTTATAGCGCCACCTATTGTCCGATCTTCACGAAACTTGGCATGCTTCTTCACCATGTTCTGACACATATGCTCATCGATTTTTGTGAAGTTTGGGGTTTTCCCTTAGGTTGTATAGGCTTTTGAGTGTTTTTATGTCCCACCCCTTTCCTAAATGACCCTGTTACAGCCAGGCCAATGCAAAAGTTCAACTTTTTTTCAATAATTATTGATCTAGAGAGTCCAGAGAATTGTCCTAGACTGGTCTGGTCTGGATTGGGCCAAAAACCAGGGACTAGTTGGCCAAAGTAGGTTTTGGACTAAAGTGCCCATATAAATTTTTTTTTTGCTCGTAGGCGAATTTGGAGATAGCCATCTTGTCCGTCTGGAGCCAGGGATCACAGTGATGCTAAAATTGAGATTCTAGGACAAACTGTCTAGGAGTTATGAGCAATTTAGTAAATGTGGTCATTATAGCTCCACCTATGGGCCAATCTGGGCCATACTTTGATAGGTTCTCCCCAAATTGAGGACTACCATTTGGCCAAGTTTCAAAGCTCCAGCTCTTACGGTTTGGGCTGCACGATGCGTTTTAGGGCGGAATAATAATAATAATAATTAAAGCTGCAAGCAGCATTTAGCGGGGTTCAAGCATTTAGGGTCTTTAAGCACATAAGGCAGTTTAGTGAGTTGTCTGAGTTTTCGTTTAGGATTTACAGGCTTTTGAGTGTTTTTTTGCCATACACATTTTCTAAATGATCCTATTATGGCTACCCAATGGGTAAAGTTTAAGTTTTTTATATAATTATTGATCTAGAGCTTCCAGAGAATTGTACTGCACTGGTATATTTCCGATCGGGTTAAAAATATAGGACTAGTTTGCAAAAGTAGGTTTTTAACATAATCGCAAGTATTTAATGAACAAATTAATTGACAGCAGTAGTTTTTGAGGCAAAGTTGTTCAGTATGAGGAGATCTATCAAATGACACGCATCACGTGATTACAGAGCAGTAAAACCTGTTAGCGCCAACTAGTGGCTGATTTCTTTCAAAATTCTTACAGACCTCTAGGGCCACGAGTCGAACATGCCCACCGAGTTTCGTTCCAATCGGCCTTCGTTAACCTTGTCTAAGAGGTGCACAAACTTTATTGGCCGATGGCGGCATAGACATACATGGCACCTTGGACCAAGACACTGCATACCAATTTTAAAGTCAATCGAACTAATGGTCAGGTGGTTATAGCCCTTTTCATGTTTTTGTGATGTTATGGCCTGATCTCCATTTTAAATAATTATTTTAAAGGTGCTGTAGAATGCATTGATATATTTTAAATTGTTCTCTGATATCTCTGAAACAGAAATGTCTTCAACAGTCAAGTAGTGGATAAAATCACTAATGTTACTTTCTGCTTGCGGTAGGGGTTGTAATGGAAATATAACATTAGTTGGAACTGCCCCCTTCTTGAGTATCAAACGATGAGCGAAACCTGCTTGATATTGTCCCAGGTTAGAAAAACTGTCTGGGGTAAAATGGGCAGAGCAAACTAACAGCTTTGAATTAAAATGGTGAGGTATCCTGTTGTAAACATCAACCATGCCTGTTGACAGTTCTCTTTTGTGGGAAGGGAATGAAAAGTTCTCAAATCCGCAGCACAGCCTCAGACATAACATTTATATCCATGATCTGCCATTTTCACTATTGTCCTTGCTTGCTTCTTCACAACACCTGCAGATCTTCTGATGATTCGGCTGTGCAGGTCCACATTAACACTGCCTGGCCTAGAACATGGACTGGAAAATGCAAATTTGGGGGGTATAAATATTAATGATCCTGACTCCAACGTCACAGTCGGTGTTATGGTGGGATTCACTCATTTTTCAGCGGTCTTTTGCAAACAGGAGATTTACACATGAAGGAGGAAACAATGGTGTTTGAGGCTCACGGTATGTCAGTTCCATGTCCAGAACTCTTATCATTCAACTATGCCAAGATAAATACAGTTTTCAATTGTATGGCACCTTTAAAATAGATGATTAGTAATATAATGCTTACTTGGAGTCTGAAATGGCTTTAACAAAAGAAGAAAAATATTCTTAGATTTCTGTTCATTCTAATCATGTACAAATAAAGTAGCACAGTAAGATTACATTTATTTGAATGCATTAGTGAGTGTGTGATTGTGCTGTGTGTGCAGCGTGTCAATACTAAAAGTGAAGGTGTAGTTGATATCTTTGGTGATAATATCTGTAGTAATCATAAAAAAAACAATTAAGAAATAAAGAATTAAAATTACAAATAATATTCTATTAAGATATGAGTTACAATAACATGATTTGCAATAGTAATTATATCAATAATATATGCACAATACACACAGATTAGACTATCAGGTCTGTGTTTTACAAAAACATTAGTATTGCAGCCAATGTGAGTCTGTGGGATTTATAAACAGACAAAATATGATTTGAAATGTTATTTTAATGATTTTATTAAGTTTAAAAAATATTTCAAATGGAAAAAAAATGAAAAATAATAATTTTAGTGAGCAGAATGAACCAATGAGTGTTCTTCTTCTGGTGGTTAAAATGTAAATGAAAACAATAATACTTAAACAATAATACTTAATACATGCTTGAACACACACATGCACACACATTTTGTTGTAGATGTAGATATTTAAAATAAAAGATAGGTAACAAAATGATAATTGCAAATCTCCTCTGTATAACACCATTTTCAGATTTCAAATTAATCACTGAGAGGCAGAATTGTTCAAACTGAGAGCTCAGTAAAAATGAAGTGATAAACTTTGACAAAACATGACTGTGTTATAATAGGTGATTTTCATGCAAGTAATTTTATATAGTCCAAAAACTAATGCAAAAGCACAGATGAAAATATTTTATTAAGTAGAATGTCCTGCAGAGGGCAGTAGAAGACCACTAATTGACTCACTTTCATTTGAAAGACTTTTTTTATCCACCAGTAAAACAAAGCAGTTTCTCCATGTTCTTTCCATTAAGCATGCTTACACACACAGACACACACACAAACACACACACACACACACAAAGACAAATATGTTTTCAATGTTTTTAGGATGTGATATTGTGAAAATATCTTCATCTCCTCATCTTGAACAACTTTGCCTCAAGAATCACTAATGTCAATCAAACCGTTCATAATCATAATAAAAAAAAAATATATATACAAATATCATAATAAAAAAAAAAACATCATAATAAAAAAGATTGCTTCTTAAAGCATTTGTTTATTTCCCAATACTGAAGCGAATTAAAAGATCATGCGTAATCCTGCTGCTCCCTCTAGTGGACAACAGTGGTATTATAGCTTACATTTTACAGTTGAAGTGTTTGAATGAATGAATGGGAATTAGTTTTTTTACTTATATCTCAGGAACCAAAAGGCGAAAAATTCTGAAACTCAGAGCATATATAGTGCTTGAGGAGCCCTGTTGAATGAGACCATCAAGGTGTTTTTGGGCGATTGGGGCTGGGAGTTATGACTGTTATAAGGCATATCTGTTCGGGCTATTATCTCTGGAATGCCCAGGGCAAATAACACCACATTTGAATCGAAGCTAGCCAAGGACGCGCCCTTTCCAACGAGCTCTCACACAATGTTCGGGGTGGTCCGGGTCGGGAGTAATGGCCGCTCAAAATCGGGGGTCCCGCGGATTCGCGATGCGCGGGGGGCGCGCTCCCGAGGCCCGCGACGACACGTTTCGATCAAGAGCCCGGAGAGGTCCTCACCATCAAAATTTGAGCGCGCAACGACTTTCCGTTTTCGAGTTATGAATGAATTTGTATTCGGGGGCGTGGCTTAAATGCCGTTACTTTCGTTTCATTTCATTCATTTACTTTCGTCCATTTCCATATCTCAGTGTAACACAATTGTCAATAGTAATACTCAATAGATGAGTTTTGACAAAATGTGATTGTAAATGTTAAAATAATGATTTTATAAAGTCTAAATATGAATTTTATAACAATATTAGGGAGTAGTATGATGAAATGACAGCAGGGGGCAGTAAAATACCACTTATTGGCTTAATATGTCATTATATTCATATAAAATCACCTTTTGAAGAAGTTAAACTTTTTTTCTGATAATTATTGATCTAGAGAGTTCAGAGAATTGTGCTGCACTGGTTTTGAACATTATGATATGAACATTATATGATAGAAGACACCATTTACAGCAAATACAGGCAATTTACCATAGGAAATATATGGTTTTAAAGCGTTTTAACAGTTATAGCGCCAACTATGGTCCGCTCTCCATAAAATTTTCCATGCTTCTTAAGCAGGTTATGACACATATGCTCATCAATTTTCGTGAAGTTCTGAGTTTTCGTTTAGGATTTATAGGCTTTTGAGTGCATTTTACCACGCCCATTTTCTAAATGACCCTGTTAGCCATGCGAAAAATGCAAAAGTTCAACTTTTTTTTGATAATTATTGACCTAGAGAGTCCATAGAATTGTCCTAGACTGGTTTGTTTCCGATCGGGCGAAAAACCTAGGACTAGTTCGCAAAAGTAGGTTTTTAACATAATTACGAATATTTAATGAACGGTTTGATTGACAGCAATGGTTCTTGAGGCAAAGTTGTTCAACAAGAGGAGATCTATCAAATGGTATCCATTTTGTGACAATAAGTGTAACACCACGTGATTACAGAGCCATAAATCTCGTTAGCGCCAACTAGTGGCCGATTTCTTTTAAAATTCTTACAGACCTCTAGGGCCATGAGTAGAACATGCCCACCGAGTTTCGTTCCGATCGGCCTCCGTTAACCTTGTTTAATAGGTGCTCAAACTTCATTGGCCGATGGCGGCCATGTTTTTTTAGATACGCCAATGTCCTCATACACATACATGACACCTTGGACCAAGACACTGCATACCAATTTTCAAGTCAATCGGACTAAAGGTCAGGTGGTTAAAGCCTGTTTTAAGTTTTTTTCATATTATAGCGCCACCATGTGGCAAATCGCCGCGATTTTTTTACTTTTACCTCATATTGAGCTCATACATATGTGTACCGAGTTTGGTGAAGATACCTCATTTACTTCTGGAGTTATAGCCATTTTAGTAAAATAGGCCCCTCCCACAACGTACGTTTTGGCGCTCCTTAGCGTCCGTGAATCGAAATTTCAACTTTTTTTCGATAATTATTGATCTTCAGTTTCTAGAGAACATTTCTGCACTGGTTTGGTTCCGATCGGGCGAAAAACCAGGGACTAGTTCGCAAAAGTAGGTTTTTGACAAAATTCAAAATGGCGGAAAATCTATCATGGCGGAAATGAAATCGGAGATATACGTTTTGTTCGTCAGGCGTCCAGCTTTCCAATGATATAAGACACTTGAGTCTACGACATACGGTCTAGGAGTTCTGAGCAGTTTCGCGCTTTTGGTTGCTATAGCGCCACCTATGGGCCAATCGGGGTCATAATTTGATAACCTCTCCTCGATTTTTGTACTACCATCTGGCAAAGTTTCAAGGTTCCAGCTCTTACGGTTTGGGCTGCACGATGCGTTTTACGGCAGAAGAAAAATAATAATAAAAATCAGGACAATTACAATAGGGTTTCAGCACTTCGTGCTTGAACCCCTAATAATAAAAATCAGCACGATTACAATAGGGTTTCAGCATTTCATGCTTGAACCCCTAATAAGAAGAGACGTTTTGGACAGTTATAGCGCCACCTATTGTCCGATCTTCACGAAACTTGGCATGCTTCTTCACCATGTTCTGACACATATGCTCATCGATTTTTGTGAAGTTTGGGGTTTTCCCTTAGGTTGTATAGGCTTTTGAGTGTTTTTATGTCCCACCCCTTTCCTAAATGACCCTGTTACAGCCAGGCCAATGCAAAAGTTCAACTTTTTTTCAATAATTATTGATCTAGAGAGTCCAGAGAATTGTCCTAGACTGGTCTGGTCTGGATTGGGCCAAAAACCAGGGACTAGTTGGCCAAAGTAGGTTTTGGACTAAAGTGCCCATATAAATTTTTTTTTTGCTCGTAGGCGAATTTGGAGATAGCCATCTTGTCCGTCTGGAGCCAGGGATCACAGTGATGCTAAAATTGAGATTCTAGGACAAACTGTCTAGGAGTTATGAGCAATTTAGTAAATGTGGTCATTATAGCTCCACCTATGGGCCAATCTGGGCCATACTTTGATAGGTTCTCCCCAAATTGAGGACTACCATTTGGCCAAGTTTCAAAGCTCCAGCTCTTACGGTTTGGGCTGCACGATGCGTTTTAGGGCGGAATAATAATAATAATAATAATAAAAATCAGCACGATTACAATAGGGTTTCAGCATTTCATGCTTGAACCCCTAATAAGAAGAGACGTTTTGGACAGTTATAGCGCCACCTATTGTCCGATCTTCACGAAACTTGGCATGCTTCTTCACCATGTTCTGACACATATGCTCATCGATTTTTGTGAAGTTTGGGGTTTTCCCTTAGGTTGTATAGGCTTTTGAGTGTTTTTATGTCCCACCCCTTTCCTAAATGACCCTGTTACAGCCAGGCCAATGCAAAAGTTCAACTTTTTTTCAATAATTATTGATCTAGAGAGTCCAGAGAATTGTCCTAGACTGGTCTGGTCTGGATTGGGCCAAAAACCAGGGACTAGTTGGCCAAAGTAGGTTTTGGACTAAAGTGCCCATATAAATTTTTTTTTTGCTCGTAGGCGAATTTGGAGATAGCCATCTTGTCCGTCTGGAGCCAGTGATCACAGTGATGCTAAAATTGAGATTCTAGGACAAACTGTCTAGGAGTTATGAGCAATTTAGTAAATGTGGTCATTATAGCTCCACCTATGGGCCAATCTGGGCCATACTTTGATAGGTTCTCCCCAAATTGAGGACTACCATTTGGCCAAGTTTCAAAGCTCCAGCTCTTACGGTTTGGGCTGCACGATGCGTTTTAGGGCGGAATAATAATAATAATAATAATAATTAAAGCTGCAAGCAGCATTTATCGGGGTTCAAGCATTTAAGGCCTTTAAGCACATAAGCATTTAAGACATTAAGTTTTATTTAGAAAGCTTTTAAACACTGAAATAATAGATGGAAAAGTCCATTTACAGCCAATACAGGCAATTTACCATAGGAAATATATAGTTTTCAAACCTTTTTAACAGTTATAGCGCCAGCTATGGTCCGATCAACATGAAATTTGGCATGCTTGTTTAGAATATTATGGCACATATGCTCACCAATTTTCGTGAAGTTCTGAGTTTTCGTTTAGAATTTATAAGCTTTTGAGTACATTTTGCCACACCCATTTTCATTATGACCCAATTATAGCCATACGAAAAATTCAAAAGTTCAACTTTTTTTCGATAATTATTGATCAGGAGAGTCCAGAGAATTTTCCTAGACTGGTCTGGTTCCGATCGGGCGAAAAACCAGGGACTAGTTCGCAAAAGTAGGTTTTTAACATATTCATGAATAATTAATGAACAGTTTGATTGACAGCAATGGTTCTTGAGGCAAAGTTGTTCAGGATGAGGAGATCTATCAAATGATATGCATATTGTGTGGATATTTGTAACACCACGTGATTACAGAGCCGTAAAACTCGTTAGCGCCAACTAGTGGCCGATTTCTTTCAAAATTCTTACAGACCTCTAGGGGCTTGAGCCGAACATGCCCACTGAGTTTCGTTCTGATTGGCCTCCGTTAACCTTGTCTAATAGGTGCTCAAACTTCATTGGCCGATGGCGGCCATGTTTTTTGAGATACACCAATGTCCTCATAGACATACATGGGGCCTTGGACCAAGACACTGCATACCAATTTTCAAGTCAATCGGACTAATGGTCAGGTGGTTATAGCCTGTTTTATCTTTTTTTCATGTTATAGCGCCACCATGTGGCCAATCGCCGCGATTTTTTTACTGTTACCTCAGATTGACCTCTTACATATACGTACCGAGTTTGGTGAAGATACCTCATTTACTTCTGGAGTTATAGCTGTTTTAGTACAATAGGCTCCTCCCACAACATACATTTTGGCGCCCCTTAGCGACCGTGAATCGAAATTTCTACTTTTTTTCGATAATTATTGATATTCAGTCTCCAGAGAACATTTCTGCACTGGTTTGGTTCCGATCGGACGAAAAACCTAGGACTAGTTCGCAAAAGTAGGTTTTTAACAAAATTCAAAATGGCGGAAAAATTTGCATACCGGAAATGAAATCGGAGATATACGTTTTGTTCTTCAAGTATCCAGCTTTCCAATGATATAAGACACTTGAGTCTACGATATACGGTCTAGGAGTTATGAACAGTTTCGCGCTTTTGGTTGCTATAGCGCCACCTATGGGCCAATCGGGGTCATACTCTCTGAACCTCTCCTCGATTTTTGTACTACCATCTGGCAAAGTTTCAAGGTTCCAGCTCTTACGGTTTGGGCTGCACGATGCGTTTTAGCGGAGAAGAAAAATAATAATAAAAATCAGTACAATTACAATAGGGTTTCAGCACTTCGTGCTTGAACCCCTAATAAAAATCAGTACAATTACAATAGGGTTTCAGCACTTCGTGCTTGAACCCCTAATTAAAGCTGCAAGCAGCATTTATCGGGGTTCAAGCAGTTAAGGCCTTTAAGCACATAAGCATTTAAGACATTAAGTTTTATTTAGAAAGCTTTTAAACACTGAAATAATAGATGGAAAAGTCCATTTACAGCCAATACAGGCAATTTACCATAGGAAATATATAGTTTTCAAACCTTTTTAACAGTTATAGCGCCAGCTATGGTCCGATCAACATGAAATTTGGCATGCTTGTTTAGAATATTATGGCACATATGCTCACCAATTTTCGTGAAGTTCTGAGTTTTCGTTTAGAATTTATAAGCTTTTGAGTACATTTTGCCACACCCATTTTCATTATGACCCAATTATAGCCATACGAAAAATTCAAAAGTTCAACTTTTTTTCGATAATTATTGATCAGGAGAGTCCAGAGAATTTTCCTAGACTGGTCTGGTTCCGATCGGGCGAAAAACCAGGGACTAGTTCGCAAAAGTAGGTTTTTAACATATTCATGAATAATTAATGAACAGTTTGATTGACAGCAATGGTTCTTGAGGCAAAGTTGTTCAGGATGAGGAGATCTATCAAATGATATGCATATTGTGTGGATATTTGTAACACCACGTGATTACAGAGCCGTAAAACTCGTTAGCGCCAACTAGTGGCCGATTTCTTTCAAAATTCTTACAGACCTCTAGGGGCTTGAGCCGAACATGCCCACTGAGTTTCGTTCTGATTGGCCTCCGTTAACCTTGTCTAATAGGTGCTCAAACTTCATTGGCCGATGGCGGCCATGTTTTTTGAGATACACCAATGTCCTCATAGACATACATGGGGCCTTGGACCAAGACACTGCATACCAATTTTCAAGTCAATCGGACTAATGGTCAGGTGGTTATAGCCTGTTTTATCTTTTTTTCATGTTATAGCGCCACCATGTGGCCAATCGCCGCGATTTTTTTACTGTTACCTCAGATTGACCTCTTACATATACGTACCGAGTTTGGTGAAGATACCTCATTTACTTCTGGAGTTATAGCTGTTTTAGTACAATAGGCTCCTCCCACAACATACATTTTGGCGCCCCTTAGCGACCGTGAATCGAAATTTCTACTTTTTTTCGATAATTATTGATATTCAGTCTCCAGAGAACATTTCTGCACTGGTTTGGTTCCGATCGGACGAAAAACCTAGGACTAGTTCGCAAAAGTAGGTTTTTAACAAAATTCAAAATGGCGGAAAAATTTGCATACCGGAAATGAAATCGGAGATATACGTTTTGTTCTTCAAGTATCCAGCTTTCCAATGATATAAGACACTTGAGTCTACGATATACGGTCTAGGAGTTATGAACAGTTTCGCGCTTTTGGTTGCTATAGCGCCACCTATGGGCCAATCGGGGTCATACTCTCTGAACCTCTCCTCGATTTTTGTACTACCATCTGGCAAAGTTTCAAGGTTCCAGCTCTTACGGTTTGGGCTGCACGATGCGTTTTAGCGGAGAAGAAAAATAATAATAAAAATCAGTACAATTACAATAGGGTTTCAGCACTTCGTGCTTGAACCCCTAAAAATCAGCACGATTACAATAGGGTTTCAGCATTTCATGCTTGAACCCCTAATAAGAAGAGACGTTTTGGACAGTTATAGCGCCACCTATTGTCCGATCTTCACGAAACTTGGCATGCTTCTTCACCATGTTCTGACACATATGCTCATCGATTTTTGTGAAGTTTGGGGTTTTCCCTTAGGTTGTATAGGCTTTTGAGTGTTTTTATGTCCCACCCCTTTCCTAAATGACCCTGTTACAGCCAGGCCAATGCAAAAGTTCAACTTTTTTTCAATAATTATTGATCTAGAGAGTCCAGAGAATTGTCCTAGACTGGTCTGGTCTGGATTGGGCCAAAAACCAGGGACTAGTTGGCCAAAGTAGGTTTTGGACTAAAGTGCCCATATAAATTTTTTTTTTGCTCGTAGGCGAATTTGGAGATAGCCATCTTGTCCGTCTGGAGCCAGGGATCACAGTGATGCTAAAATTGAGATTCTAGGACAAACTGTCTAGGAGTTATGAGCAATTTAGTAAATGTGGTCATTATAGCTCCACCTATGGGCCAATCTGGGCCATACTTTGATAGGTTCTCCCCAAATTGAGGACTACCATTTGGCCAAGTTTCAAAGCTCCAGCTCTTACGGTTTGGGCTGCACGATGCGTTTTAGGGCGGAATAATAATAATAATTAAAGCTGCAAGCAGCATTTATCGGGGTTCAAGCAGTCAAGGCCTTTAAGCACAAAAGCATCAAAAGTGATTAAGTTTTATTTACCAAGAATGTAACTACTGACATAATAGATGAAAAAGACCATTTACAGGAAATACCATAGGAAATATATGGTTTTAAAGCTTTTTAGCAGTTATAGCGCCACCTATCGTCCGATCTCCATGAAAATTGGCATGCTTGTTAATGATGTTATGTCACATATGCTCACCAATTTTTGTGAAGTTCTGAGTTTTCATTTAGGATTTATAGGCTTTTTAATGTTTTTTTGCCACGCCCATTTTCTAAATGACCCTATTACAGCCATCTACATGCAAAAGTTCAACTTTTTTTTAATAATTATTCATCTAGAGTGTCCAGAGAATTGTCCTAGACTGGTCTGGTTTCGATCGGGCGAAAAACCTAGGACTAGTTTGCAAAAGTAGGTTTATAACATAATTACGAATATTTAATAACCGGTTTAATTGACAGCATTAGTTCTTGAGGCAAAGTTGTTCAGCATGAGCAGATCTATCAGATGATATGCATTTTGTGACGATAAGTGTAACACCACGTGATTACAGAGCCATAAAACTCGTTAGCGCCAACTAGTGGCCGATTTCTTTCAAAACTCTTACAGACCTCTAGGGCCATGAGTCGAACATGCCCATCGAGTTTCGTTCCGATCGGCCTCCGTTAACCTTGTCTAATAGGTGCTCAAATTTCATTGGTCGATGGCGGCCATGTTTTTCGAGATACGCCAATGTCCTCATAGACATACATGGCACCTTGGACCAAGACACTGCATACCAATTTTCAAGTCAATCGGACTAACGGTCACGTGGTCATAGCCGTTTTCATGTTTTTTTCATGTTATAGCGCCACCTAGTGATCAATCGTCGCGATTTTTTTACTGTGACCCCAGATTGAACTCATACACATGTGCACCAAGTTTGGTGAAGATATCTAATTTCCTTCTCGAGTTATAGCCATTTTAGTAAAATAGGCTCCTCCCACAACATTAATTTATCACCCCCTGGCGATCAGGAATCGAAATTTCGACTTTTTTTCGATAATTATTGATATTCAGACTCCAGAGAACATTTCTGCACTGGTTTGGATCCAATTGGACAAAAAACCTAGGACTAGTTCGCAAAAGTCGGTTTTTAACCAAATTCAAAATGGCGGACAATTTGCATACAGGAAATGAAATCGGAGATATACGTTTTGACCATCAGGTTTCCAGCTTTCCAGTGATATAAGACACTTGAGTCTACGTCATACGGTCTAGGAGTTATGAGCAGTTTCGCGCTTTTGGTTGCTATAGCGCCACCTATGGGCCAATTGGGGTCATATTCTCTGAACCTCTCCTCGATTTTTGTACTACCATCTGGCAAAGTTTCAAGGTTCCAGCTCTTACGGTTTGGGCTGCACGATGCGTTTTACGGCAGAATAATAATAATAATTAAAGCTGCAAGCAGCATTTAGCGGGGTTCAAGCATTTAGGGTCTTTAAGCACATAAGGCAGTTTAGTGAGTTTTTGTTTAGGATTTACAGGCTTTTGAGTGTTTTTTGCTATACCCATTTTCTAAATGATCCTGTTATGGCTACCCAATGGGTAAAGTTAAAGTTTTTTATATAATTAATAATCTAGAGCTTCCAGAGAATTGTACTGCACTGGTATATTTCTGATCGGGCGAAAAACCTAGGACTAGTTCGCAAAAGTAGGTTTTTAACATAATCGCAAGTATTTAATGAACAAATTGATTGACAGCAGTAGTTCTTGAGGCAAAGTTGTTCAGTATGAGGAGATCTATCAAATGATATGCATCACGTGATTACATAGACGTAAAACCTGTTAGCATCAACTAGTGGCTGATTTTTCAAAATTCTTACAGACCTCTAGGGCCACGAGTCGAACATGCCCACCGAGTTTCGTTCTGATCGGCCTCCGTTAAGAGCAAACTAACAGCTTTGAATTAAAATGGTGAGGTATCCTGTTGTAAACATCAACCATGCCTGTTGACAGTTCTCTTTTGTGGGAAGGGAATGAAAAGTTCTCAAATCCGCAGCACAGCCTCAGACATAACATTTATATCCATGATCTGCCATTTTCACTATTGTCCTTGCTTGCTTCTTCACAATACCTGCAGATCTTCTGATGATTTGGCTGTGCAGGTCCACATTAACACTGCCTGGCCTAGAAAATGGACTGGGAAATGCAAATTTGGGGGGTATAAATATTAATGATCCTGACTCCAACGTCACAGTCGGTGTTATGGTGGGATTCACTCATTTTTCAGCGGTCTTTTGCAAACAGGAGATTTACACATGAAGGAGGAAACAATGGTGTTTGAGGCTCAAGGTATGTCAGTTCCATGTCCAGAACTCTTATCATTCAACTATGCCAAGATAAATACAGTTTTCAATTGTATGGCACCTTTAAAATAGATGATTAGTAATATAATGCTTACTTGGAGTCTGAAATGGCTTTAACAAAAGAAGAAAAATAGTCTTAGATTTCTGTTCATTCTAATCATGTACAAATAAAGTAGCACAGTAAGATTACATTTATTTGAATGCATTAGTGAGTGTGTGATTGTGCTGTGTGTGCAGCATGTCAATACTAAAAGTGAAGGTGTAGTTGATATCTTTGGTGATAATATCTGTAGTAATCATAAAAAAACAATTAAGAAATAAAGAATTAAAATTACAAATAATATTCTATTAAGATATGAGTTATAATAACATGATTTGCAATAGTAATAATATCAATAATATATGCACAATACACACAGATTAGACTATCAGGTCTGTGTTTTACAAAAACATTAGTATTGCAGCCAATGTGAGTCTGTGGGATTTATAAACAGACAAAATATGATTTGAAATGTTATTTTAATGATTTTATTAAGTTTAAACAATATTTCAAATGGAAAAAAAATGAAAAATAATATTTTAGTGAGCAGAATGAACCAATGAGTGTTCTTCTTCTGGTGGTTAAAATGTAAATGAAAACAATAATACTTAAACAATAATACTTAATACACTAACCATGCTTGAACACACACATGCACACACATTTTGTTGTAGATGTAGATATTTAAAATAAAAGATAGGTAACAAAATGATAATTGCAAATCTCCTCTGTATAACACCATTTTCAGATTTCAAATTAATCACTGAGAGGCAGAATTGTTCAAACTGAGAGCTCAGTAAAAATGAAGTGATAAACTTTGACAAAACATGACTGTGTTATAATAGGTGATTTTCATGCAATAATTTTATATAGTCCAAAAACTTATGCAAAAGCACAGATGAAAATATTTTATTAAGTAGAATGTCCTGCTTCCATAGTAGAAGACCACTAATTGACTCACTTTCATTTGAAAGACTTTTTTTATCCACCAGTAAAACAAAGCAGTTTCTCCATGTTCTTTCCATTAAGCATGCTTACACACACAGACACACACACAAACACATCCACACACACACACACACACACACACACACACACACACACACACACACACACACAAAGACAAATATGTTTTCAATGTTTTTAGGATGTGATATTGTGAAAATATCTTCATCTCCTCATCTTGAACAACTTTGCCTCAAGAATCACTAATGTCAATCAAACCGTTCATAATCAAAATAAAAAAATAAAATATATACAAATATCATAAAAAAAAAAGAAAATAATAATAAAAAAGATTGCTTCTTAAAGCATTTGTTTATTTCCCAATACTGAAGCGAATTAAAAGATCATGCGTAATCCTGCTGCTCCCTCTAGTGGACAACAGTGGTATCATAGCTTACATTTTACAGTTGAAGTGTTTGAATGAATGAATGGGAATTTGTTTTTTTACTTATATCTCAGGAACCAAAAGGCGAAAAATTCTGAAACTCAGAGCATAGATAGTGCTTGAGGAGTCCTGTTGAATGAGACCATCGCAGTGTTTTTGGGCGATTGGGCCCGGGAGTTATGAGGCATATTATTTTGGGGCTTTTATCTCTGGAATGCCCAGGGCAAATTACACCACATTTGAATCGATGCTAGCCAAGGACGCGCCCTTTCCAACGAGCTCTCACACAAGGTTCGGGGTGGTCTGGGTCGGGAGTTACGGGCGTTCAAAGTCGGGGTCCCGCGGACTAACGATCCGCGGGGGGGGGGCGCTCCCGAGGCCCGCGACCATACGTTTCGATCAAGAGCCCGGAGACGTCCTTACCATCAAAATTTGAGCGCGCAGCGACTTTCCGTTTTCGAGTTATGAGTGAATTTGTACTGGGGGGGCGTGGCCTAAATGGCGGCCTCCGTTTTTACTTTCGTTTCTGGATTCCATTCATTAATGTGACACAATTGTCAATAGTAATACTTCAATAGATGAGTTTTGACAAAATGTGATTGTAAATGTTAAAATAATGATTTTATAAAGTCTAAATATGAATTATATAGCAATATTAGGGAGTAGTATGATGAAATGACAGCAGGGGGCAGTACAATACCACTTATTGGCTTAATATGCCATGTTATATATTTTTTTACATTTTTAACTGTTATAGAGGCAAATTTTGTCCGATCTGTCTGAAATTTTTCATACTTCTTAAGAGTCACATGTTCTGACTTGTTTTTATTAAAGAGATATAGGCTTTTGGAGACACTTGGTCAAGGCTACATATTGAAGTGACACTATTATAGCCATCCAAATGAAGAAGTTATACTTTTTCTGATAATTATTGATCTAGTGAGTCCAGAGAATTGTATTGCACTAGTTTTGAACATTATGATATGAAAATTATATGATCAGAGATGAAAAAGACCATTTACAGCCAATACAGGCAGTTTACCATAGGAAATATATGATTTTAAAGCTTTTTAACAGTTATAGCGCCACCTATCGTCCGATCTCCATAGAAATTTTCATGCTTGTTAATGATGTTATGTCACATATGCTGACCAATTTTTGTGAAGTTCTGAGTTTTTATTTAGGATTTATAGGCTTTTTAATGTATTTTGACACGCCCATTTTATAAATTACCCTATTACAGCCATCCAAATGCAAAAGTTCAACTTTTTTTCGATAATTATTGATCTAGAGAGTCCAGAGAATTGTCCTAGACTGGTCTGGTTCCGATCGGGCAAAAAACCTAGGACTAGTTCGCAAAAGTAGGTTTTTAACATATTAATGAATAATTAATGAACAGTTTGATTGACAGCAATGGTTCTTGAGGCAAAGTTGTTCAGGATGAGGAGATCTATCAAATGATATGCATATTGTGTGGATATTTGTAACACCACGTGATTACAGAGCCGTAAAACTCGTTAGCGCCAACTAGTGGCCGATTTCTTTCAAAATTCTTACAGACCTTTAGGGCCATGAGCCGAACATGCCCATTGAGTTTCGTTCCGATCGGCCTCCGTTAACCTTGTCTAATAGGTGCTCAAACTTCGTTGGCCGATGGCGGCCATGTTTTTTGAGATACGCCAATGTCCTCATACACATACATGGCACCTTGGACCAAGACACTGCATACCAATTTTCAAGTCAATCGGACTAACGGTCAGGTGGTTATAGCCTGTTTTATGTTTTTTTCATTTTATAGCGCCACCATGAGGCCAATCGTCGCGATTTTTTTACTGTGACCCCAGAGTAAGCTTATACACATGTGTACCAAGTTTGGTGAAGATACCTCATTTACATCGGGAGTTATAGCCATTTTAGTAAAATAGGCCCCTCCCACAACGTACGTTTTGGCGCCCCTTAGCGACCGTGAATCGAAATTTCCACTTTTTTTCGATAATTATTGATATTCAGTCTCCAGAGAACATTTCTGCACTAGTTTGGTTCCAATCGGGCAAAAAACCAGGGACTAGTTCGCAAAAGTAGATTTTTGACAAAATTCAAAATGGCGGAAAATCTATCATGGCGGAAATGAAATCGGAGATATACGTTTTGTTCGTCAGGCGTCCAGCTTTCCAATGATATAAGACACTTGAGTCTACGACATACGGTCTATGAGTTATGAGCAGTTTCGCGCTTTTGGTTGTTATAGCGCCACCTATGGGCCAATCAGGGTCATAATCTCTGAACCTTTCCTCGATTTTTGTACTACCATCTGTCAAAGTTTCAAAGTTCCAGCTCTTACGGTTTGGGCTGCACGATGCGTTTTACGGCGGAATAATAATAATAATAATAATAATAATAATAATAATAAAAATCAGCACAATTACAATAGGGTTTCAGCACTTCGTGCTTGAACCCCTAATAAAAATCAGCACAATTACAATAGGGTTTCAGCATTTCATGCTTGAACCCCTAATAATAATAAAAATCAGCACGATTACAATAGGGTTTCAGCATTTCATGCTTGAACCCCTAATAAGAAGAGACGTTTTGGACAGTTATAGCGCCACCTATTGTCCGATCTTCACGAAACTTGGCATGCTTCTTCACCATGTTCTGACACATATGCTCATCGATTTTTGTGAAGTTTGGGGTTTTCCCTTAGGTTGTATAGGCTTTTGAGTGTTTTTATGTCCCACCCCTTTCCTAAATGACCCTGTTACAGCCAGGCCAATGCAAAAGTTCAACTTTTTTTCAATAATTATTGATCTAGAGAGTCCAGAGAATTGTCCTAGACTGGTCTGGTCTGGATTGGGCCAAAAACCAGGGACTAGTTGGCCAAAGTAGGTTTTGGACTAAAGTGCCCATATAAATTTTTTTTTTGCTCGTAGGCGAATTTGGAGATAGCCATCTTGTCCGTCTGGAGCCAGGGATCACAGTGATGCTAAAATTGAGATTCTAGGACAAACTGTCTAGGAGTTATGAGCAATTTAGTAAATGTGGTCATTATAGCTCCACCTATGGGCCAATCTGGGCCATACTTTGATAGGTTCTCCCCAAATTGAGGACTACCATTTGGCCAAGTTTCAAAGCTCCAGCTCTTACGGTTTGGGCTGCACGATGCGTTTTAGGGCGGAATAATAATAATAATAATAATTAAAGCTGCAAGCAGCATTTATCGGGGTTCAAGCAGTTAAGGCCTTTAAGCACAAAAGCATCAAAAGTGATTAAGTTTTATTTAGCAAGCATGTAACTACTGACATAATAGATGGAAAAGACCATTTACAGGAAATACCATAGGAAATATATGGTTTTAAAGCTTTTTAGCAGTTATAGCGCCACCTATAGTCCGATCTCCATAAAAATTGGCATGCTTGTTAATGATGTTATGTCACATATGCTCACCAATTTTTGTGAAGTTCTGAGTTTTCATTTAGGATTTATAGGCTTTTTAGTGTTTTTTTGCCACGCCCCTTTTCTAAATGACCCTATTACAGCCATCTACATGCAAAAGTTCAACTTTTTTTTGATAATTATTGATCTAGAGTGTCCAGAGAATTGTCCTAGACTGGTCTGGTTTCGATCGGGCGAAAAACCTAGGACTAGTTTGCAAAAGTAGGTTTTTAACATAATTACGAATATTTAATAAACGGTTTAATTGACAGCATTAGTTCTTGAGGCAAAGTTGTTCAGCATGAGCAGATCTATCAGATGATATGCATTTTGTGACGATAAGTGTAACACCAAGTGATTACAGAGCCATAAAACTCGTTAGCGCCAACTAGTGGCCGATTTCTTTCAAAACTCTTACAGACCTCTAGGGCCATGAGTCGAACATGCCCATCGAGTTTCGTTCCGATCGGCCTCCGTTAACCTTGTCTAATAGGTGCTCAAATTTCATTGGTCGATGGCGGCCATGTTTTTCGAGATACGCCAATGTCCTCATAGACATACATGGCACCTTGGACCAAGACACTGCATACCAATTTTCAAGTCAATCGGACTAACGGTCACGTGGTCATAGCCGTTTTCATGTTTTTTTCATGTTATAGCGCCACCTAGTGATCAATCGTCGCGATTTTTTTACTGTGACCCCAGATTGAACTCATACACATGTGCACCAAGTTTGGTGAAGATATCTAATTTCATTCTCGAGTTATAGCCATTTTAGTAAAATAGGCTCCTCCCACAACATTAATTTATCACCCCCTGGCGATCAGGAATCGAAATTTCGACTTTTTTTCGATAATTATTTATATTCAGACTCCAGAGAACATTTCTGCACTGTTTTGGATCCAATTGGACAAAAAACCTAGGACTAGTTCGCAAAAGTAGGTTTTTAACTAAATTCAAAATGGCGGACAATTTGCATACAGGAAATGAAATCGGAGATATACGTTTTGACCTTCAGGTTTCCCGCTTTCCAGTGATATAAGACACTTGAGTCTACGTCATACGGTCTAGGAGTTATGAGCAGTTTCGCGCTTTTGGTTGCTATAGCGCCACCTATGGGCCAATTGGGGTCATATTCTCTGAACCTCTCCTCGATTTTTGTACTACCATCTGGCAAAGTTTCAAAGCTCCAGCTCTTACGGTTTGGGCTGCACGATGAGTTTTACGGCAGAAGAAAAATAATAATAATAATAATAATTAAAGCTGCAAGCAGCATTTATCGGGGTTCAAGCAGTTAAGGCCTTTAAGACCTTTAAGCACAAAAGCATCAAAAGTTATTAAGTTTTATTTAGCAAGCATTTAACCACTGACATATATGACTCCAACGTCACAGTCAGTGTTATGCTGGGATTCACTCATTTTTCAGCGGTCTTTTGCAAACAGGAGATTTACACATGAAGGAGAAAACAATGGTGTTTGAGGCTCACGGTATGTCAGTTCCATGTCCAGAACTCTTATCATTCAACTATGCCAAGATAAATACAGTTTTCAATTGTATGGCACCTTCAAAATAGATGATTAGTAATGTAATGCTTACTTGCAGTCTGAAATGGCTTTAACAAAAGAAGAAAAATATTCTTAGATTTCTGTTCATTCTAATCATGTACAAATAAAGTAGCACAGTAAGATTACATTTATTTGAATGCATTAGTGAGTGTGTGATTGTGCTGTGTGTGCAGCTTATCAATACTAAAAGTGAAGGTGTAGTTGATATCTTTGGTGATAATATCTGTAATCATAAAAAACAAAAACAATTAAGAAATAAAGAATTAAAATTACAAATAATATTCTATTAAGATATGAGTTACAATAACATGATTTGTAATAGTAATAATATCAATAATATATGCACAATACACACAGTTTAGACTATCAGGTCTGTGTTTTACAAAAACATTAGTATTGCAGCCAATGTGAGTCTGTGGGATTTATAAACAGACAAAATATGATTTGAAATGTTATTTTAATGATTTTATTAAGTTTAAACAATATTTCAAATGGTAAAAAAAAAATAATAATAATATTTTAGTGGGTAGAATGAACCAATGAGTGTTCTTCTTCTGGTGGTTAAAATGTAAATGAAAACAATAATACTTAAACAATAATACTTAATACACTAACCATGCTTGAACACACACATGCACACACATTTTGTTGTAGATGTAGATATTTAAAATAAAAGATAGGTAACAAAATGATAATTGCAAATCTCCTCTGTATAACACCATTTTCAGATTTCAAATTAATCACTGAGAGGCAGAATTGTTCAAACTGAGAGCTCAGTACAAATGAAGTGATAAACTTTGACAAAACATGATTGTGTTATAATGGGTGATTTTCATGCAAGTAATTTTATATAGTCCAAAACTTAATGCAAAAGCACAGATGAAAATATTTTATTAAGTAGAATGTCCTGCAGAGGGCAGTAGAAGACCACTAATTGACTCACTTTCATTTGAAAGACTTTTTTATCCACCAGTAAAACAAAGCAGTTTCTCCATGTTCTTTCCATTAAGCATGCTTACACACACAGACACACACACAGACACAAACACATCCACACACACAAAGACAAATGTTTTCAATGTTTTTAGGATGTGATATTGTGAAAATATCTTCATCTCCTCATCCTGAATAACTTTGACTCAAGAATTACTAATGTCAATCAAACCGTTCATAATCATAATAAAAAAAAAAATATATATATATATATACAAATATCATAAAAAAAAAAACATCATAATAAAAAAAGATTGCTTCTTAAAGCATTTGTTTATTTCCCAATACTGAAAGCGAATTAAAAGATCATGCGTAATCCTGCTGCTCCCTCTAGTGGACAACAGTGGAATTACAGTCTCCATCTTACAGTTGAAGTGTTTGAATGAATGAATGGGAATTTGGTTTTTCACTTATATCTCGGGAACCAGAAGGCGAAAAATTCTGAAACTCAGAGCATAGATAGTGCTTGAGGAGTCCTGTTGAATGAGACCATCGCAGTGTTTTTGGGCGATTGGGCCCGGGAGTTATGAGGCATATTATTTTGGGGCTTTTATCTCTGGAATGCCCAGGGCAAATTACACCACATTTGAATCGATGCTAGCCAAGGACGCGCCCTTTCCAACGAGCTCTCACACAAGGTTCGGGGTGGTCTGGGTCGGGAGTTACGGGCGTTCAAAGTCGGGGTCCCGCGGACTAACGATCCGCGGGGGGGGGCGCTCCCGAGGCCCGCGACCATACGTTTCGATCAAGAGCCCGGAGACGTCCTTACCATCAAAATTTGAACGCGCAGCGACTTTCCGTTTTCGAGTTATGAGTGAATTTGTACTGGGGGGGCGTGGCCTAAATGGCGGCCTCCGTTTTTACTTTCGTTTCTGGATTCCATTCATTAATGTGACACAATTGTCAATAGTAATACTTCAATAGATGAGTTTTGACAAAATGTGATTGTAAATGTTAAAATAATGATTTTATAAAGTCTAAATATGAATTATATAGCAATATTAGGGAGTAGTATGATGAAATGACAGCAGGGGGCAGTACAATACCACTTATTGGCTTAATATGCCATGTTATATATTTTTTTACATTTTTAACTGTTATAGAGGCAAATTTTGTCCGATCTGTCTGAAATTTTTCATACTTCTTAAGAGTCACATGTTCTGACTTGTTTTTATTAAAGAGATATAGGCTTTTGGAGACACTTGGTCAAGGCTACATATTGAAGTGACACTATTATAGCCATCCAAATGAAGAAGTTATACTTTTTCTGATAATTATTGATCTAGAGAGTCCAGAGAATTGCACTGCACTGGTTTTGAACATTATTATATGAACATTATATGATTATAGATGGAAAATACCATTTACAGCCAATACGGGCAATTTACCATATAATATATGATTTTAAAGCGTTTTAACAGTTATAGCGCCACCTATTGTCCGATCTCCATGAAATGTTGCATGCTTGTTAAGGATGTTATGTCACATATGCTCACCAATTTTTGTGAAGTTCTGAGTTTTTATTTAGGATTTATAGACTTTGTGTATTTTGCCACGCCCATTTTATAAATGACCCTATTACAGCCATTCAAATGCAAAAGTTCAACTTTTTTTCGATAATTATTGATCTAGAGAGTCCAAAGAATTGTCCTAGACTGGTTTGGTTCCGATCGGGCGAAAAACCAGGGACTAGTTCGCAAAAGTAGGTTTTTAACATGTTCGCGAATATTTAATGAACGGTTTGATTGACAGAAATGGTTCTAGAGGCAAAGTTGTTCAGCATAAGCAGATCTATCAAATGATATGCATTTTGTGATGATAAGTGTAACACCACGTGATTACAGAGCCATAAAACTCATTAGCGCCAACTAGTGGCCGATTTCTTTCAAAATTCTTACAGACCTCTAGGGCCATGAGCCGAACATGCCCATTGAGTTTCGTTCCGATCGGCCTCCGTTAACCTTGTCTAATAGGTGCTCAAACTTCATTGGCCGATGGCGGCCATGTTTTTTGAGATACGCCAATGTCCTCATACACATACATGGCACCTTGGACCAAGACACTGCATACCAATTTTCAAGTCAATCGGACTAACGGTCAGGTGGTTATAGCCTGTTTTATGTTTTTTTCATTTTATAGCGCCACCATGAGGCCAATCGTCGCGATTTTTTTACTGTGACCCCAGATTGAACTCATACACATGTGTACCAAGTTTGGTGAAGATACCTCATTTACATCGGGAGTTATAGCCATTTTAGTAAAATAGGGCCCTCCCACAACGTACGTTTTGGCGCCCCTTAGCGACCGTGAATCGAAATTTCCACTTTTTTTCGATAATTATTGATATTCAGACTCCAGAGAACATTTCTGCACTGGTTTGGTTCCAATCGGGCAAAAAACCAGGGACTAGTTCGCAAAAGTAGGTTTTTGACAAAATTCAAAATGGCGGAAAATCTATCATGGCGGAAATGAAATCGGAGATATACGTTTTGTTCGTCAGGCATCCAGCTTTCAAATGATATAAGACACTTGAGTCTACGACATACGGTCTAGGAGTTATGAACAGTTTCGCGCTTTTGGTTGCTATAGCGCCACCTATGGGCCAATCGGGGTCATAATCTCTGAACCTTTCCTCGATTTTTGTACTACCATCTGTCAAAGTTTCAAAGTTCCAGCTCTTACGGTTTGGGCTGCACGATGCGTTTTACGGCGGAATAATAATAATAATAATAATTAAAGCTGCAAGCAGCATTTATCGGGGTTCAAGCAGTTAAGGCCTTTAAGGCCTTTAAGCACAAAAGCATCAAAAGTTATTAGTTTTATTAAGCAAGCATGTAACCACTGACATAATAGATGAAAAAGACAATTTACAGCCAATACAGGCAATGTACCATAGGAAATATATGGTTTTAAAGCTTTTTAACAGTTATAGCGACACCTATGGTCCGATCTCCATAAAATTGTTTACTGTGACCTCAAATTGAACCCATACACATGTGTACTGAGTTTGGTGAAGATATCTCATTTACTTCTTGAGTTATAGCCATTTTAGTAAAATAGGCTCCTCCCACAACAATTTACCACATTCTAGTATTATTTACTATGATTCTAGCATGATTTGCCATATTCTAGCAGGATTTACCATGATATACTACATTCTAGTATGATTTACCATACATTCTAGTATGATTTACCATTGTTTACTGTGATTCTAGCATGGTTCACCATAGTTTATCATGATTTATCATAGTTTACCATGATTTACCCTGTTCTAGCAACGTTTACCATGATTTACCATGTTCTAGCATGATGTACCATGATATACCATGTTCTAGAATGATGTACCAGGATTATAGTATGATTTACCTTGATACACCACATTCTAGTATTATTTACTATGATTTACCATGTTTTTAGCGTGATTTACCATGATTTACCACATTGTTAGCAATTATGTGAAGTTAGGTTTCTGAATAAATTCTGAATAATCTGATTAATAGTTTACAAAGACTTTGTGAAGTGTTTATAGACCATTCAAATATATTTTCATAATGACATATCCCAATAGCATTGAAAAAACAACATTTGTGTGTGTGTGTGTGTGTGTGTGTGTGTGTGATCTGTCTGAAAATGTTCATGCATGTTTAGAGTGATATTTCACATGTTCTGACTTGTTTTTAAGAAGGTCTGAGCATCTTAAAAGATATAAGCTTTCGGGGACACTTGGTCAAGGCCACGTATTGAAGTGACCCTATTATAGTCATCCAAATGAAGTAGTTCAACTTTTTCTGATAATTATTGATCTAGAGAGTCCAGAGAATTGTACTGCACTAGTTTTGAACATTATGATATGAAAATTATTTGATCATAGATGAAACAGACCATTTGCAGCCAATACAGGCAATTTACCATAGGAAATATATGGTTTTAAAGCTTTTTAACAATTATAGCGCCAACTATGGTCCGATCTCCATAAAATTTGGCATGCTTGTTAAAGATGTTATGGCACATATTCCCACCAATTTTTGTGAAGTTCTGAGTTTTCATTTATGATTTATAGGCTTTTTAGTGCATTTTGCCACACCCATTTTCTTTATGACCCTATTATAGCCATGCGCAAAATGCAAAAGTTCAACTTTTTTTTGATAATTATTGATCTAGAGAGTCCATAGAATTGTCCTAGACTGGTCTGGTTCCGATCGGGCGAAAAACCTAGGACTAGTTCGCAAAAGTAGGTTTTTAACATATTCGCGAATAATTAATGAACGGTTTGATTGACAGCAATGGTTCTTGAGGCAAAGTTGTTCAGCATGAGCAGATCTATTAAATGATATGCATTTTGTGACAATAAGTGTAACACCACGTGATTACAGAGCCATAAAACTCGTTAGCGCCAACTAGTGGCCGATTTCTTTCAAAATTCTTACAGACCTCTAGGGCCATGAGTCGAACATGCCCACCGAGTTTCGTTCCGATCGGCCTCCGTTAACCTTGTCTAATAGGTGCTCAAACTTCATTGGCCGATGGCGGCCATGTTTTTTGAGATACACCAATGTCCTCATAGACATACATGGGGCCTTGGACCAAGACACTGCATGCCAATTTTCAAGTCAATCGGACTAACGGTCAGGTGGTTATAGCCTGTTTTATGTTTTTTTCATGTTATAGCGCCACCATGTGGCCAATCGCCACGATTTTTTTACTGTGACCTCAGATTGACCTCTTACATATACGTACCAAGTTTGGTGAAGATACCTCATTCATTTCTGGAGTTATAGCTGTTTTAGTACAATAGGCTCCTCCCACAACATACATTTTGGCGCCCCTTAGCGACCGTGAATCGAAATTTCGACTTTTTTTCGATAATTATTGATATTCAGACTCCAGAGAACATTTCTGCACTGGTTTGGTTCCGATCGGACGAAAAACCTAGGACTAGTTCGCAAAAGTAGGTTTATAACAAAATTCAAAATGGCGGAAAAATTTGCATACCGGAAATGAAATCGGAGATATACGTTTTGTTCTTCAAGTGTCCAGCTTTCCAATGATATAAGACACTTGAGTCTACGACATACGGTCTAGGAGTTATGAACAGTTTCGCGCTTTTGGTTGCTATAGCGCCACCTATGGGCCAATCGGGGTCATACTCTCTGAACCTCTCCTCGATTTTTGTACTACCATCTGGCAAAGTTTCAAGGTTCCAGCTCATACGGTTTGGGCTGCACGATGCGTTTTAGCGGAGAAGAAAAATAATAATAATTAAAGCTGCAAGCAGCATTTATCGGGGTTCAAGCAGTTAAGGCCTTTAAGGCCTTGAAGCACATAAGCATCAAAAGACATTACGTTTTATTTAGCAAACATTTAACAACTGCCGTAATAGATGAAAAAGTCAATTTACAGCCAATACAGGCAGTTTACCATAGGAAATATATGGTTTTAAAGCGTTTTTACAGTTATAGCACCTTTTGCCTGAGTCTTCTTATAGTCTTGCCTGATCTCCACCACTTTTATTAGTAGTACTCAAAGTGTGCCCATATATATGTGTCAAATTTGTTGTAAATATGTAATTTTGATTAGGAGTTTAGACAATTATATTCAGTGGCGTAACTAGCCAACACTGGGCCCTTAAGTAGGATTATCAAGGCGGGCCGATATACACAGCATATAAGAGATGAGATGATTAACAAAATCAGGAGGAGCCTACGCTCACCAAAAAAAAAAACCCAAAAAAACCCACTGGTGACAGCGCACCATAACACATTGTTAGGCCTAGGTCCAAATACATAAAAAAGATGCTCTCTTACATTATAGCGGGATTTTCCGGGCTTTCCTATGTGCAACTGCAAAGTTGTCGATTAGATCAGGATTGTGCGCACGGGCATTCTCAATTGACCCTTCGCAGGGAGTTTGATTGACAGGCGATCTGACTAATCATAATCCGCCATTTTGTCCCACAAAGCAGTCAGGAGAGTTAGTAGATTAACATTGGAGGATTTAAATTTGAAAACCAAAGTGTGCTGACGTCTTAGCACTTTAAAACAACATTCCTTTTATGTTCATTCATGTTTATTTTAATGCTATAAATTAACTAGAAGGAAGAGATGATCGGTTCACGAGCAGCTTTAACTGAGCCTCCCCATACACAAAAGAAATAAATGTAAATATATTTTAAAGTGTCAAAAATATATGTGGCATATATTCCAAATACATTGACGTTGTCCACTTATATTTATCATTTTGAAATATATTCTGAAATATAACAAAAATATATGATGTTAAGTGTGAAATATATTTACATTTATAACATGTAATGTAAAATATATGACAAAATATATGGTCATAAAATGTTTAGCTTGCTAAAGAAGGGTCGAAAATGTATTTTGATCATAGTAATTCCTCTACCTTTTCCCCAATACACAACAGTAGGCTACCATATTTCACTACTGTATTATGACACACAGCTATAATAAATACTGTACTTACTTTTAAATGATTGCAATGTAAAATGACAGATAGTTGCTTTCCTAGGACTATTAGGCCATATTAGGTGGCACGTACCTAAAACTAACTGCAATTATTAGATTTATTGTTG
Source organism: Rutilus rutilus (assembly GCF_951802725.1). NCBI lineage: Eukaryota > Metazoa > Chordata > Actinopteri > Cypriniformes > Leuciscidae > Rutilus > Rutilus rutilus. The sequence continues at coordinate 22,415,979 of NC_140213.1, read as the reverse complement.
TTTTATTGACATCTTTCCTGAAGTCATTTAAATATTGAAAATATGCACAATATTTATGATGCAAGTATAACAATGATACTCCAACAGTGAAGTGCACTTAAACAATAGATAGAACTCAGTGTCTAACACTGCATGCACACACTATTAAATATCTGTATTCAATTCTGTAAAAATAGGTAAAAAAAACCCTCTGCATTCTGTGTGTTGTTTCCTACATAAAATTGTCATTTTAGGCCAATAAAGTCAGTAAAGGGGCAGCTGTGGCCTACTGGTTAGGGCTTTGGGCTTATAATCGAAGGGTTGCCGGTTCGATCACCGACCAGTAGGAATAATGTGGGTGGGTGAAGTTGAGCACTGCTCTCCCATGCCCACATCCATGGCTGAAGTGGTCTATCTAAAAAATAAATTGAAAATGTGTTGTTTGTTTGTGAAAATGTTGACTTTTAAAATTTCTAAATATATTTACATATATTTAACTAAAATATATTTATTGGGCCAATTTCAAATATTTGCATATATTCCAAAAATATATTCAGAAAATATATTTCAAATACATTTCTTTTGTGTATGGGTCGAGTCTACAGCGATCTGTCAGACACATTAAAGAGTCACAAAACGTTTTTTATTGTTTAAATATCTCTAAAAAATGACTACATTTGAAAGGTGAGACTTTTGGTGCTTTTCCATTACCAGTACCAGCTCAACTCGACTCGACTCGGCTCGCTTTTCGCTCCGTTTTCCATTGCAGATAGTACCTCCACAATAGTACCTGATCGTCATAGTGACGCCACAGGAAACTGCCGTGACTTAATCTTCTAAGCGAGATACATCCGCTGCCACACACACAGGACAATGGAGGAAATCGAGTGTATGCTGTTTTTGGATGTTTTTGTTTTTGCTGTTTTTTATTCAGGATACTCCGTCTGGCGTGTGCAATGATGACGCAGTGAATAGTGATGATTATCTCTGACCAATCAGCAGTCTGCCGTGTTTTCACGTCACATTTTAGTATCGTCTCAACTCGCTTAGAACCTCGCCGGAGGTGGTACGAAAAAAAGTACCTGGAAGCAGGTACAGGTACAACTTTTACACAGTGGAAAACCAAACAAAGTCGAGTCGAGTCGAGGCGAGCTGGTACTGTGTAGTGGAAAAGCGCCATTTGTTTCATATCAAAAGTACTTGTCTGACAGCGCGCAGTCTCCTCTCTGATCCGCATGTATTTCCATGTATTTTTCACTGCGTGAGAACTTGGTGTGGTGTGAGAGTGGCGTCGCTTGTCAGACATAGCAACAGTAACTAAAGTGGGCGGGTCTTTGCGAATGGTCATTGACAGTATGGACGGGGATTCGCCAGTCCCAATTCAAAACAAATTTTACCACAACCCATCATTGTTCGTTTCAAACATGTGAGAGCATCAAAATGATCCATGGGTGAAATTGGTTGGATTTAATTAATTTTTTTGTCAGTTCCTATCATAATTTTAACATTTTGGCATTATTGTTTAGCTATTTACCTATGTTTTCAAATTTCCTTTGTTTTTTTGTTGTTGTCTCGATCGGACTAACGGCTTTGAAGATAAACACAAATTTTTAAAGCTCTAAATGACACTTACAAAAACCATAAGGTGAAACCTGGCATGTTTGGTATTGTTGGACTCGGCAAGGATTCAGGAGACTTAGGAGGTCACACCTGTGAAAAAACACTGGCTTGAAACTTCTAAGGCTCCTTCAAGGCATTGTGCCAATGACGTATACTGAGTTTTTTGAGATACACCAATGTTCTCATAGACTATCATGGCACCCTGGACAAAGACACTGCGTGCCAATTTTCAGTTGACTAACAGTTGGGTGCGCTTATAGCTATTTTTATGATTTTTTTCACTGTTATAGCGCCACCAAGTGGCCAATTGTCACGATTTTTTTCATGTCAACTCAGATTGAGCTTATGAACATGTGTCCCAAGTTTAGCGAAAATGTCTCTTTCCGCTCACAAGTTATAACCATTTTATAGTGCCACCAAGTGGCCAATTGTCATGATTTTTTTTCACATGACCTCAGAATGAGCTCATGAACATGTGTCCCAAGTTTTGTGAAAATATCTCTTTCCGTTCACAAGTTATAACCATTTTATAGTGCCACCAAGTGGCCAATTGTTGCGATTTTTTCAAGTGATCTCAGATTGAGCTCAGGAAGATGTATCCCAAGTTCAGCAAAAAAATCTCTTTCCGTTCACAATTTATAACCGTTTCAGTAAAAGTGGCCCTGGTGCCATCAAATATTTTGGTTCCCCTTATCGACCGTTAATTGAAATTTTGAATTTTTTGGATGATTATTGATTGGCAGACTCCAGAGAATATTCTTGCAGTGGTTTGGTTCCGATCGGGCTAAAAACCTAGGAGAAGTTAGCAAAAATAGGTTTTTCAAAAAAATGCAATTTACTCAAAATTGGCGCCTGAAGGGCAAGCAAATCGGAGATAGCCATTTTGTCCGCCTTGAGCCAAGGATTCCAACGATATAAGACACTTGATCCTGGGACAAGCGGTCTAAGAGTTATGAGCGATTTTGAACTTTTGGTTGCTGTAGCGCCACCTATGGGCCATTCGGGGTCATACTCTGATAGGTTGTCCCCAAATTGAGGCCTACCATCTGGCCAGGTTTCAAGTCTCTAGGCCTTACGGTTTGTCCTGCACGATGCGTTTTACGAATCCTTACAATTACAATAGGGTTTCAGCATTTCATGCTTGAACCCCTAATAAGAATGAAGGCTTTTTGCCAGTTATAGCGCCACCTGTGGTCCGATCTCCATGAAACTCTGCATGCTTCCTCACCATGTTCTGACACATATGCTCATCAATTTTGGTGAAGTTCTGAGTTTTCATTTGGGATGTATAGGCTTTTTAGTGTATTTTGCCACGCCCCTTTTCTAAATGACCCTGTTACAGCCACCCAAATGCAAAAGTTCAACTTTTTTTCGATAATTATTGATCTAGAGAGTCCAGAGAATTGTCCTAGACTGGTCTGGTTCCGATCGGGCGAAAAACCAGGGACTAGTTCGCAAAAGTAGGTTTTGGACAAAATCCGACATAGCAGAAAATTTCCCCTGCCTACATCCAAATCGGAGATAGCCATTTTGTCCGCCTTGAGCCAAGGATTCCAACGATATAAGACACTTGATCCTGGGACAAGCGGTCTAAGAGTTATGAGCGATTTTGAACTTTTGGTTGCTGTAGCGCCACCTATGGGCCATTCGGGGTCATACTCTGATAGGTTGTCCCCAAATTGAGGCCTACCATCTGGCCAGGTTTCAAGTCTCTAGGCCTTACGGTTTGTCCTGCACGATGCGTTTTACGAATCCTTACAATTACAATAGGGTTTCAGCATTTCATGCTTGAACCCCTAATAAGAATGAAGGCTTTTTGCCAGTTATAGCGCCACCTGTGGTCCGATCTCCATGAAACTCTGCATGCTTCCTCACCATGTTCTGACACATATGCTCATCAATTTTGGTGAAGTTCTGAGTTTTCATTTGGGATGTATAGGCTTTTTAGTGTATTTTGCCACGCCCCTTTTCTAAATGACCCTGTTACAGCCACCCAAATGCAAAAGTTCAACTTTTTTTCGATAATTATTGATCTAGAGAGTCCAGAGAATTGTCCTAGACTGGTCTGGTTCCGATCGGGCGAAAAACCAGGGACTAGTTCGCAAAAGTAGGTTTTGGACAAAATCCGACATAGCAGAAAATTTCCCCTGCCTACATCCAAATCGGAGATAGCCATTTTGTCCGCCTTGAGCCAAGGATTCCAACGATATAAGACACTTGATCCTGGGACAAGCGGTCTAAGAGTTATGAGTGATTTTGAACTTTTGGTTGCTGTAGCGCCACCTATGGGCCATTCGGGGTCATACTCTGATAGGTTGTCCCCAAATTGAGGCCTACCATCTGGCCAGGTTTCAAGTCTCTAGGCCTTACGGTTTGTCCTGCACGATGCGTTTTACGAATCCTTACAATTACAATAGGGTTTCAGCATTTCATGCTTGAACCCCTAATAAGAATGAAGGCTTTTTGCCAGTTATAGCGCCACCTGTGGTCCGATCTCCATGAAACTCTGCATGCTTCCTCACCATGTTCTGACACATATGCTCATCAATTTTGGTGAAGTTCTGAGTTTTCATTTGGGATGTATAGGCTTTTTAGTGTATTTTGCCACGCCCCTTTTCTAAATGACCCTGTTACAGCCACCCAAATGCAAAAGTTCAACTTTTTTTCGATAATTATTGATCTAGAGAGTCCAGAGAATTGTCCTAGACTGGTTTGGTTCCGATCGGGCGAAAAACCAGGGACTAGTTCGCAAAAGTAGGTTTTGGACAAAATCCGACATAGCAGAAAATTTCCCCTGCCTACATCCAAATCGGAGATAGCCATTTTGTCCGCCTTGAGCCAAGGATTCCAACGATATAAGACACTTGATCCTGGGACAAGCGGTCTAAGAGTTATGAGTGATTTTGAACTTTTGGTTGCTGTAGCGCCACCTATGGGCCATTCGGGGTCATACTCTGATAGGTTGTCCCCAAATTGAGGCCTACCATCTGGCCAGGTTTCAAGTCTCTAGGCCTTACGGTTTGTCCTGCACGATGCGTTTTACGAATCCTTACAATTACAATAGGGTTTCAGCATTTCATGCTTGAACCCCTAATAAGAATGAAGGCTTTTTGCCAGTTATAGCGCCACCTGTGGTCCGATCTCCATGAAACTCTGCATGCTTCCTCACCATGTTCTGACACATATGCTCATCAATTTTGGTGAAGTTCTGAGTTTTCATTTGGGATGTATAGGCTTTTTAGTGTATTTTGCCACGCCCCTTTTCTAAATGACCCTGTTACAGCCACCCAAATGCAAAAGTTCAACTTTTTTTCGATAATTATTGATCTAGAGAGTCCAGAGAATTGTCCTAGACTGGTCTGGTTCCGATCGGGCGAAAAACCAGGGACTAGTTCGCAAAAGTAGGTTTTGGACAAAATCCGACATAGCAGAAAATTTCCCCTGCCTACATCCAAATCGGAGATAGCCATTTTGTCCGCCTTGAGCCAAGGATTCCAACGATATAAGACACTTGATCCTGGGACAAGCGGTCTAAGAGTTATGAGCGATTTTGAACTTTTGGTTGCTGTAGCGCCACCTATGGGCCATTCGGGGTCATACTCTGATAGGTTGTCCCCAAATTGAGGCCTACCATCTGGCCAGGTTTCAAGTCTCTAGGCCTTACGGTTTGTCCTGCACGATGCGTTTTACGAATCCTTACAATTACAATAGGGTTTCAGCATTTCATGCTTGAACCCCTAATAAGAATGAAGGCTTTTTGCCAGTTATAGCGCCACCTGTGGTCCGATCTCCATGAAACTCTGCATGCTTCCTCACCATGTTCTGACACATATGCTCATCAATTTTGGTGAAGTTCTGAGTTTTCATTTGGGATGTATAGGCTTTTTAGTGTATTTTGCCACGCCCCTTTTCTAAATGACCCTGTTACAGCCACCCAAATGCAAAAGTTCAACTTTTTTTCGATAATTATTGATCTAGAGAGTCCAGAGAATTGTCCTAGACTGGTTTGGTTCCGATCGGGCGAAAAACCAGGGACTAGTTCGCAAAAGTAGGTTTTGGACAAAATCCGACATAGCAGAAAATTTCCCCTGCCTACATCCAAATCGGAGATAGCCATTTTGTCCGCCTTGAGCCAAGGATTCCAACGATATAAGACACTTGATCCTGGGACAAGCGGTCTAAGAGTTATGAGTGATTTTGAACTTTTGGTTGCTGTAGCGCCACCTATGGGCCATTCGGGGTCATACTCTGATAGGTTGTCCCCAAATTGAGGCCTACCATCTGGCCAGGTTTCAAGTCTCTAGGCCTTACGGTTTGTCCTGCACGATGCGTTTTACGAATCCTTACAATTACAATAGGGTTTCAGCATTTCATGCTTGAACCCCTAATAAGAATGAAGGCTTTTTGCCAGTTATAGCGCCACCTGTGGTCCGATCTCCATGAAACTCTGCATGCTTCCTCACCATGTTCTGACACATATGCTCATCAATTTTGGTGAAGTTCTGAGTTTTCATTTGGGATGTATAGGCTTTTTAGTGTATTTTGCCACGCCCCTTTTCTAAATGACCCTGTTACAGCCACCCAAATGCAAAAGTTCAACTTTTTTTCGATAATTATTGATCTAGAGAGTCCAGAGAATTGTCCTAGACTGGTCTGGTTCCGATCGGGCGAAAAACCAGGGACTAGTTCGCAAAAGTAGGTTTTGGACAAAATCCGACATAGCAGAAAATTTCCCCTGCCTACATCCAAATCGGAGATAGCCATTTTGTCCGCCTTGAGCCAAGGATTCCAACGATATAAGACACTTGATCCTGGGACAAGCGGTCTAAGAGTTATGAGCGATTTTGAACTTTTGGTTGCTGTAGCGCCACCTATGGGCCATTCGGGGTCATACTCTGATAGGTTGTCCCCAAATTGAGGCCTACCATCTGGCCAGGTTTCAAGTCTCTAGGCCTTACGGTTTGTCCTGCACGATGCGTTTTACGAATCCTTACAATTACAATAGGGTTTCAGCATTTCATGCTTGAACCCCTAATAAGAATGAAGGCTTTTTGCCAGTTATAGCGCCACCTGTGGTCCGATCTCCATGAAACTCTGCATGCTTCCTCACCATGTTCTGACACATATGCTCATCAATTTTGGTGAAGTTCTGAGTTTTCATTTGGGATGTATAGGCTTTTTAGTGTATTTTGCCACGCCCCTTTTCTAAATGACCCTGTTACAGCCACCCAAATGCAAAAGTTCAACTTTTTTTCGATAATTATTGATCTAGAGAGTCCAGAGAATTGTCCTAGACTGGTCTGGTTCCGATCGGGCGAAAAACCAGGGACTAGTTCGCAAAAGTAGGTTTTGGACAAAATCCGACATAGCAGAAAATTTCCCCTGCCTACATCCAAATCGGAGATAGCCATTTTGTCCGCCTTGAGCCAAGGATTCCAACGATATAAGACACTTGATCCTGGGACAAGCGGTCTAAGAGTTATGAGCGATTTTGAACTTTTGGTTGCTGTAGCGCCACCTATGGGCCATTCGGGGTCATACTCTGATAGGTTGTCCCCAAATTGAGGCCTACCATCTGGCCAGGTTTCAAGTCTCTAGGCCTTACGGTTTGTCCTGCACGATGCGTTTTACGAATCCTTACAATAACAATAGGGTTTCAGCATTTCATGCTTGAACCCCTAATAAGAATGAAGGCTTTTTGCCAGTTATAGCGCCACCTGTGGTCCGATCTCCATGAAACTCTGCATGCTTCCTCACCATGTTCTGACACATATGCTCATCAATTTTGGTGAAGTTCTGAGTTTTCATTTGGGATGTATAGGCTTTTTAGTGTATTTTGCCACGCCCCTTTTCTAAATGACCCTGTTACAGCCACCCAAATGCAAAAGTTCAACTTTTTTTCGATAATTATTGATCTAGAGAGTCCAGAGAATTGTCCTAGACTGGTCTGGTTCCGATCGGGCGAAAAACCAGGGACTAGTTCGCAAAAGTAGGTTTTGGACAAAATCCGACATAGCAGAAAATTTCCCCTGCCTACATCCAAATCGGAGATAGCCATTTTGTCCGCCTTGAGCCAAGGATTCCAACGATATAAGACACTTGATCCTGGGACAAGCGGTCTAAGAGTTATGAGCGATTTTGAACTTTTGGTTGCTGTAGCGCCACCTATGGGCCATTCGGGGTCATACTCTGATAGGTTGTCCCCAAATTGAGGCCTACCATCTGGCCAGGTTTCAAGTCTCTAGGCCTTACGGTTTGTCCTGCACGATGCGTTTTACGAATCCTTACAATAACAATAGGGTTTCAGCATTTCATGCTTGAACCCCTAATAAGAATGAAGGCTTTTTGCCAGTTATAGCGCCACCTGTGGTCCGATCTCCATGAAACTCTGCATGCTTCCTCACCATGTTCTGACACATATGCTCATCAATTTTGGTGAAGTTCTGAGTTTTCATTTGGGATGTATAGGCTTTTTAGTGTATTTTGCCACGCCCCTTTTCTAAATGACCCTGTTACAGCCACCCAAATGCAAAAGTTCAACTTTTTTTCGATAATTATTGATCTAGAGAGTCCAGAGAATTGTCCTAGACTGGTCTGGTTCCGATCGGGCGAAAAACCAGGGACTAGTTCGCAAAAGTAGGTTTTGGACAAAATCCGACATAGCAGAAAATTTCCCCTGCCTACATCCAAATCGGAGATAGCCATTTTGTCCGCCTTGAGCCAAGGATTCCAACGATATAAGACACTTGATCCTGGGACAAGCGGTCTAAGAGTTATGAGCGATTTTGAACTTTTGGTTGCTGTAGCGCCACCTATGGGCCATTCGGGGTCATACTCTGATAGGTTGTCCCCAAATTGAGGCCTACCATCTGGCCAGGTTTCAAGTCTCTAGGCCTTACGGTTTGTCCTGCACGATGCGTTTTACGAATCCTTACAATTACAATAGGGTTTCAGCATTTCATGCTTGAACCCCTAATAAGAATGAAGGCTTTTTGCCAGTTATAGCGCCACCTGTGGTCCGATCTCCATGAAACTCTGCATGCTTCCTCACCATGTTCTGACACATATGCTCATCAATTTTGGTGAAGTTCTGAGTTTTCATTTGGGATGTATAGGCTTTTTAGTGTATTTTGCCACGCCCCTTTTCTAAATGACCCTGTTACAGCCACCCAAATGCAAAAGTTCAACTTTTTTTCGATAATTATTGATCTAGAGAGTCCAGAGAATTGTCCTAGACTGGTCTGGTTCCGATCGGGCGAAAAACCAGGGACTAGTTCGCAAAAGTAGGTTTTGGACAAAATCCGACATAGCAGAAAATTTCCCCTGCCTACATCCAAATCGGAGATAGCCATTTTGTCCGCCTTGAGCCAAGGATTCCAACGATATAAGACACTTGATCCTGGGACAAGCGGTCTAAGAGTTATGAGCGATTTTGAACTTTTGGTTGCTGTAGCGCCACCTATGGGCCATTCGGGGTCATACTCTGATAGGTTGTCCCCAAATTGAGGCCTACCATCTGGCCAGGTTTCAAGTCTCTAGGCCTTACGGTTTGTCCTGCACGATGCGTTTTACGAATCCTTACAATTACAATAGGGTTTCAGCATTTCATGCTTGAACCCCTAATAAGAATGAAGGCTTTTTGCCAGTTATAGCGCCACCTGTGGTCCGATCTCCATGAAACTCTGCATGCTTCCTCACCATGTTCTGACACATATGCTCATCAATTTTGGTGAAGTTCTGAGTTTTCATTTGGGATGTATAGGCTTTTTAGTGTATTTTGCCACGCCCCTTTTCTAAATGACCCTGTTACAGCCACCCAAATGCAAAAGTTCAACTTTTTTTCGATAATTATTGATCTAGAGAGTCCAGAGAATTGTCCTAGACTGGTCTGGTTCCGATCGGGCGAAAAACCAGGGACTAGTTCGCAAAAGTAGGTTTTGGACAAAATCCGACATAGCAGAAAATTTCCCCTGCCTACATCCAAATCGGAGATAGCCATTTTGTCCGCCTTGAGCCAAGGATTCCAACGATATAAGACACTTGATCCTGGGACAAGCGGTCTAAGAGTTATGAGCGATTTTGAACTTTTGGTTGCTGTAGCGCCACCTATGGGCCATTCGGGGTCATACTCTGATAGGTTGTCCCCAAATTGAGGCCTACCATCTGGCCAGGTTTCAAGTCTCTAGGCCTTACGGTTTGTCCTGCACGATGCGTTTTACGAATCCTTACAATTACAATAGGGTTTCAGCATTTCATGCTTGAACCCCTAATAAGAATGAAGGCTTTTTGCCAGTTATAGCGCCACCTGTGGTCCGATCTCCATGAAACTCTGCATGCTTCCTCACCATGTTCTGACACATATGCTCATCAATTTTGGTGAAGTTCTGAGTTTTCATTTGGGATGTATAGGCTTTTTAGTGTATTTTGCCACGCCCCTTTTCTAAATGACCCTGTTACAGCCACCCAAATGCAAAAGTTCAACTTTTTTTCGATAATTATTGATCTAGAGAGTCCAGAGAATTGTCCTAGACTGGTCTGGTTCCGATCGGGCGAAAAACCAGGGACTAGTTCGCAAAAGTAGGTTTTGGACAAAATCCGACATAGCAGAAAATTTCCCCTGCCTACATCCAAATCGGAGATAGCCATTTTGTCCGCCTTGAGCCAAGGATTCCAACGATATAAGACACTTGATCCTGGGACAAGCGGTCTAAGAGTTATGAGCGATTTTGAACTTTTGGTTGCTGTAGCGCCACCTATGGGCCATTCGGGGTCATACTCTGATAGGTTGTCCCCAAATTGAGGCCTACCATCTGGCCAGGTTTCAAGTCTCTAGGCCTTACGGTTTGTCCTGCACGATGCGTTTTACGAATCCTTACAATAACAATAGGGTTTCAGCATTTCATGCTTGAACCCCTAATAAGAATGAAGGCTTTTTGCCAGTTATAGCGCCACCTGTGGTCCGATCTCCATGAAACTCTGCATGCTTCCTCACCATGTTCTGACACATATGCTCATCAATTTTGGTGAAGTTCTGAGTTTTCATTTGGGATGTATAGGCTTTTTAGTGTATTTTGCCACGCCCCTTTTCTAAATGACCCTGTTACAGCCACCCAAATGCAAAAGTTCAACTTTTTTTCGATAATTATTGATCTAGAGAGTCCAGAGAATTGTCCTAGACTGGTCTGGTTCCGATCGGGCGAAAAACCAGGGACTAGTTCGCAAAAGTAGGTTTTGGACAAAATCCGACATAGCAGAAAATTTCCCCTGCCTACATCCAAATCGGAGATAGCCATTTTGTCCGCCTTGAGCCAAGGATTCCAACGATATAAGACACTTGATCCTGGGACAAGCGGTCTAAGAGTTATGAGCGATTTTGAACTTTTGGTTGCTGTAGCGCCACCTATGGGCCATTCGGGGTCATACTCTGATAGGTTGTCCCCAAATTGAGGCCTACCATCTGGCCAGGTTTCAAGTCTCTAGGCCTTACGGTTTGTCCTGCACGATGCGTTTTACGAATCCTTACAATTACAATAGGGTTTCAGCATTTCATGCTTGAACCCCTAATAAGAATGAAGGCTTTTTGCCAGTTATAGCGCCACCTGTGGTCCGATCTCCATGAAACTCTGCATGCTTCCTCACCATGTTCTGACACATATGCTCATCAATTTTGGTGAAGTTCTGAGTTTTCATTTGGGATGTATAGGCTTTTTAGTGTATTTTGCCACGCCCCTTTTCTAAATGACCCTGTTACAGCCACCCAAATGCAAAAGTTCAACTTTTTTTCGATAATTATTGATCTAGAGAGTCCAGAGAATTGTCCTAGACTGGTCTGGTTCCGATCGGGCGAAAAACCAGGGACTAGTTCGCAAAAGTAGGTTTTGGACAAAATCCGACATAGCAGAAAATTTCCCCTGCCTACATCCAAATCGGAGATAGCCATTTTGTCCGCCTTGAGCCAAGGATTCCAACGATATAAGACACTTGATCCTGGGACAAGCGGTCTAAGAGTTATGAGCGATTTTGAACTTTTGGTTGCTGTAGCGCCACCTATGGGCCATTCGGGGTCATACTCTGATAGGTTGTCCCCAAATTGAGGCCTACCATCTGGCCAGGTTTCAAGTCTCTAGGCCTTACGGTTTGTCCTGCACGATGCGTTTTACGAATCCTTACAATTACAATAGGGTTTCAGCATTTCATGCTTGAACCCCTAATAAGAATGAAGGCTTTTTGCCAGTTATAGCGCCACCTGTGGTCCGATCTCCATGAAACTCTGCATGCTTCCTCACCATGTTCTGACACATATGCTCATCAATTTTGGTGAAGTTCTGAGTTTTCATTTGGGATGTATAGGCTTTTTAGTGTATTTTGCCACGCCCCTTTTCTAAATGACCCTGTTACAGCCACCCAAATGCAAAAGTTCAACTTTTTTTCGATAATTATTGATCTAGAGAGTCCAGAGAATTGTCCTAGACTGGTCTGGTTCCGATCGGGCGAAAAACCAGGGACTAGTTCGCAAAAGTAGGTTTTGGACAAAATCCGACATAGCAGAAAATTTCCCCTGCCTACATCCAAATCGGAGATAGCCATTTTGTCCGCCTTGAGCCAAGGATTCCAACGATATAAGACACTTGATCCTGGGACAAGCGGTCTAAGAGTTATGAGCGATTTTGAACTTTTGGTTGCTGTAGCGCCACCTATGGGCCATTCGGGGTCATACTCTGATAGGTTGTCCCCAAATTGAGGCCTACCATCTGGCCAGGTTTCAAGTCTCTAGGCCTTACGGTTTGTCCTGCACGATGCGTTTTACGAATCCTTACAATTACAATAGGGTTTCAGCATTTCATGCTTGAACCCCTAATAAGAATGAAGGCTTTTTGCCAGTTATAGCGCCACCTGTGGTCCGATCTCCATGAAACTCTGCATGCTTCCTCACCATGTTCTGACACATATGCTCATCAATTTTGGTGAAGTTCTGAGTTTTCATTTGGGATGTATAGGCTTTTTAGTGTATTTTGCCACGCCCCTTTTCTAAATGACCCTGTTACAGCCACCCAAATGCAAAAGTTCAACTTTTTTTCGATAATTATTGATCTAGAGAGTCCAGAGAATTGTCCTAGACTGGTCTGGTTCCGATCGGGCGAAAAACCAGGGACTAGTTCGCAAAAGTAGGTTTTGGACAAAATCCGACATAGCAGAAAATTTCCCCTGCCTACATCCAAATCGGAGATAGCCATTTTGTCCGCCTTGAGCCAAGGATTCCAACGATATAAGACACTTGATCCTGGGACAAGCGGTCTAAGAGTTATGAGTGATTTTGAACTTTTGGTTGCTGTAGCGCCACCTATGGGCCATTCGGGGTCATACTCTGATAGGTTGTCCCCAAATTGAGGCCTACCATCTGGCCAGGTTTCAAGTCTCTAGGCCTTACGGTTTGTCCTGCACGATGCGTTTTACGAATCCTTACAATTACAATAGGGTTTCAGCATTTCATGCTTGAACCCCTAAAAATCAGTACAATTACAATAGGGTTTCAGCACTTCGTGCTTGAACCCCTAATAATAAAAATCAGCACAATTACAATAGGGTTTCAGCATTTCATGCTTGAACCCCTAATAAAAATCAGCACGATTACAATAGGGTTTCAGCATTTCATGCTTGAACCCCTAATAAGAAGAGACGTTTTGGACAGTTATAGCGCCACCTATTGTCCGATCTTCACGAAACTTGGCATGCTTCTTCACCATGTTCTGACACATATGCTCATCGATTTTTGTGAAGTTTGGGGTTTTCCCTTAGGTTGTATAGGCTTTTGAGTGTTTTTATGTCCCACCCCTTTCCTAAATGACCCTGTTACAGCCAGGCCAATGCAAAAGTTCAACTTTTTTTCAATAATTATTGATCTAGAGAGTCCAGAGAATTGTCCTAGACTGGTCTGGTCTGGATTGGGCCAAAAACCAGGGACTAGTTGGCCAAAGTAGGTTTTGGACTAAAGTGCCCATATAAATTTTTTTTTTTGCTCGTAGGCGAATTTGGAGATAGCCATCTTGTCCGTCTGGAGCCAGGGATCACAGTGATGCTAAAATTGAGATTCTAGGACAAACTGTCTAGGAGTTATGAGCAATTTAGTAAATGTGGTCATTATAGCTCCACCTATGGGCCAATCTGGGCCATACTTTGATAGGTTCTCCCCAAATTGAGGACTACCATTTGGCCAAGTTTCAAAGCTCCAGCTCTTACGGTTTGGGCTGCACGATGCGTTTTAGGGCGGAATAATAATAATAATAATAATAAAAATCAGCACGATTACAATAGGGTTTCAGCATTTCATGCTTGAACCCCTAATAAGAAGAGACGTTTTGGACAGTTATAGCGCCACCTATTGTCCGATCTTCACGAAACTTGGCATGCTTCTTCACCATGTTCTGACACATATGCTCATCGATTTTTGTGAAGTTTGGGGTTTTCCCTTAGGTTGTATAGGCTTTTGAGTGTTTTTATGTCCCACCCCTTTCCTAAATGACCCTGTTACAGCCAGGCCAATGCAAAAGTTCAACTTTTTTTCAATAATTATTGATCTAGAGAGTCCAGAGAATTGTCCTAGACTGGTCTGGTCTGGATTGGGCCAAAAACCAGGGACTAGTTGGCCAAAGTAGGTTTTGGACTAAAGTGCCCATATAAATTTTTTTTTTGCTCGTAGGCGAATTTGGAGATAGCCATCTTGTCCGTCTGGAGCCAGGGATCACAGTGATGCTAAAATTGAGATTCTAGGACAAACTGTCTAGGAGTTATGAGCAATTTAGTAAATGTGGTCATTATAGCTCCACCTATGGGCCAATCTGGGCCATACTTTGATAGGTTCTCCCCAAATTGAGGACTACCATTTGGCCAAGTTTCAAAGCTCCAGCTCTTACGGTTTGGGCTGCACGATGCGTTTTAGGGCGGAATAATAATAATAATAATAATAAAAATCAGCACGATTACAATAGGGTTTCAGCATTTCATGCTTGAACCCCTAATAAGAAGAGACGTTTTGGACAGTTATAGCGCCACCTATTGTCCGATCTTCACGAAACTTGGCATGCTTCTTCACCATGTTCTGACACATATGCTCATCGATTTTTGTGAAGTTTGGGGTTTTCCCTTAGGTTGTATAGGCTTTTGAGTGTTTTTATGTCCCACCCCTTTCCTAAATGACCCTGTTACAGCCAGGCCAATGCAAAAGTTCAACTTTTTTTCAATAATTATTGATCTAGAGAGTCCAGAGAATTGTCCTAGACTGGTCTGGTCTGGATTGGGCCAAAAACCAGGGACTAGTTGGCCAAAGTAGGTTTTGGACTAAAGTGCCCATATAAATTTTTTTTTTGCTCGTAGGCGAATTTGGAGATAGCCATCTTGTCCGTCTGGAGCCAGGGATCACAGTGATGCTAAAATTGAGATTCTAGGACAAACTGTCTAGGAGTTATGAGCAATTTAGTAAATGTGGTCATTATAGCTCCACCTATGGGCCAATCTGGGCCATACTTTGATAGGTTCTCCCCAAATTGAGGACTACCATTTGGCCAAGTTTCAAAGCTCCAGCTCTTACGGTTTGGGCTGCACGATGCGTTTTAGGGCGGAATAATAATAATAATAATTAAAGCTGCAAGCAGCATTTAGCGGGGTTCAAGCATTTAGGGTCTTTAAGCACATAAGGCAGTTTAGTGAGTTGTCTGAGTTTTCGTTTAGGATTTACAGGCTTTTGAG
The DNA here is from genome assembly GCF_951802725.1 of Rutilus rutilus. Classification (NCBI taxonomy): domain Eukaryota; kingdom Metazoa; phylum Chordata; class Actinopteri; order Cypriniformes; family Leuciscidae; genus Rutilus; species Rutilus rutilus. Next base: position 22,400,637 of record NC_140213.1, on the reverse strand, counting down.
TGTTTTTTTGCCATACACATTTTCTAAATGATCCTATTATGGCTACCCAATGGGTAAAGTTTAAGTTTTTTATATAATTATTGATCTAGAGCTTCCAGAGAATTGTACTGCACTGGTATATTTCCGATCGGGTTAAAAATATAGGACTAGTTTGCAAAAGTAGGTTTTTAACATAATCGCAAGTATTTAATGAACAAATTAATTGACAGCAGTAGTTTTTGAGGCAAAGTTGTTCAGTATGAGGAGATCTATCAAATGACACGCATCACGTGATTACAGAGCAGTAAAACCTGTTAGCGCCAACTAGTGGCTGATTTCTTTCAAAATTCTTACAGACCTCTAGGGCCACGAGTCGAACATGCCCACCGAGTTTCGTTCCAATCGGCCTTCGTTAACCTTGTCTAAGAGGTGCACAAACTTTATTGGCCGATGGCGGCATAGACATACATGGCACCTTGGACCAAGACACTGCATACCAATTTTAAAGTCAATCGAACTAATGGTCAGGTGGTTATAGCCCTTTTCATGTTTTTGTGATGTTATGGCCTGATCTCCATTTTAAATAATTATTTTAAAGGTGCTGTAGAATGCATTGATATATTTTAAATTGTTCTCTGATATCTCTGAAACAGAAATGTCTTCAACAGTCAAGTAGTGGATAAAATCACTAATGTTACTTTCTGCTTGCGGTAGGGGTTGTAATGGAAATATAACATTAGTTGGAACTGCCCCCTTCTTGAGTATCAAACGATGAGCGAAACCTGCTTGATATTGTCCCAGGTTAGAAAAACTGTCTGGGGTAAAATGGGCAGAGCAAACTAACAGCTTTGAATTAAAATGGTGAGGTATCCTGTTGTAAACATCAACCATGCCTGTTGACAGTTCTCTTTTGTGGGAAGGGAATGAAAAGTTCTCAAATCCGCAGCACAGCCTCAGACATAACATTTATATCCATGATCTGCCATTTTCACTATTGTCCTTGCTTGCTTCTTCACAACACCTGCAGATCTTCTGATGATTCGGCTGTGCAGGTCCACATTAACACTGCCTGGCCTAGAACATGGACTGGAAAATGCAAATTTGGGGGGTATAAATATTAATGATCCTGACTCCAACGTCACAGTCGGTGTTATGGTGGGATTCACTCATTTTTCAGCGGTCTTTTGCAAACAGGAGATTTACACATGAAGGAGGAAACAATGGTGTTTGAGGCTCACGGTATGTCAGTTCCATGTCCAGAACTCTTATCATTCAACTATGCCAAGATAAATACAGTTTTCAATTGTATGGCACCTTTAAAATAGATGATTAGTAATATAATGCTTACTTGGAGTCTGAAATGGCTTTAACAAAAGAAGAAAAATATTCTTAGATTTCTGTTCATTCTAATCATGTACAAATAAAGTAGCACAGTAAGATTACATTTATTTGAATGCATTAGTGAGTGTGTGATTGTGCTGTGTGTGCAGCGTGTCAATACTAAAAGTGAAGGTGTAGTTGATATCTTTGGTGATAATATCTGTAGTAATCATAAAAAAAACAATTAAGAAATAAAGAATTAAAATTACAAATAATATTCTATTAAGATATGAGTTACAATAACATGATTTGCAATAGTAATTATATCAATAATATATGCACAATACACACAGATTAGACTATCAGGTCTGTGTTTTACAAAAACATTAGTATTGCAGCCAATGTGAGTCTGTGGGATTTATAAACAGACAAAATATGATTTGAAATGTTATTTTAATGATTTTATTAAGTTTAAAAAATATTTCAAATGGAAAAAAAATGAAAAATAATAATTTTAGTGAGCAGAATGAACCAATGAGTGTTCTTCTTCTGGTGGTTAAAATGTAAATGAAAACAATAATACTTAAACAATAATACTTAATACATGCTTGAACACACACATGCACACACATTTTGTTGTAGATGTAGATATTTAAAATAAAAGATAGGTAACAAAATGATAATTGCAAATCTCCTCTGTATAACACCATTTTCAGATTTCAAATTAATCACTGAGAGGCAGAATTGTTCAAACTGAGAGCTCAGTAAAAATGAAGTGATAAACTTTGACAAAACATGACTGTGTTATAATAGGTGATTTTCATGCAAGTAATTTTATATAGTCCAAAAACTAATGCAAAAGCACAGATGAAAATATTTTATTAAGTAGAATGTCCTGCAGAGGGCAGTAGAAGACCACTAATTGACTCACTTTCATTTGAAAGACTTTTTTTATCCACCAGTAAAACAAAGCAGTTTCTCCATGTTCTTTCCATTAAGCATGCTTACACACACAGACACACACACAAACACACACACACACACACAAAGACAAATATGTTTTCAATGTTTTTAGGATGTGATATTGTGAAAATATCTTCATCTCCTCATCTTGAACAACTTTGCCTCAAGAATCACTAATGTCAATCAAACCGTTCATAATCATAATAAAAAAAAAATATATATACAAATATCATAATAAAAAAAAAAACATCATAATAAAAAAGATTGCTTCTTAAAGCATTTGTTTATTTCCCAATACTGAAGCGAATTAAAAGATCATGCGTAATCCTGCTGCTCCCTCTAGTGGACAACAGTGGTATTATAGCTTACATTTTACAGTTGAAGTGTTTGAATGAATGAATGGGAATTAGTTTTTTTACTTATATCTCAGGAACCAAAAGGCGAAAAATTCTGAAACTCAGAGCATATATAGTGCTTGAGGAGCCCTGTTGAATGAGACCATCAAGGTGTTTTTGGGCGATTGGGGCTGGGAGTTATGACTGTTATAAGGCATATCTGTTCGGGCTATTATCTCTGGAATGCCCAGGGCAAATAACACCACATTTGAATCGAAGCTAGCCAAGGACGCGCCCTTTCCAACGAGCTCTCACACAATGTTCGGGGTGGTCCGGGTCGGGAGTAATGGCCGCTCAAAATCGGGGGTCCCGCGGATTCGCGATGCGCGGGGGGCGCGCTCCCGAGGCCCGCGACGACACGTTTCGATCAAGAGCCCGGAGAGGTCCTCACCATCAAAATTTGAGCGCGCAACGACTTTCCGTTTTCGAGTTATGAATGAATTTGTATTCGGGGGCGTGGCTTAAATGCCGTTACTTTCGTTTCATTTCATTCATTTACTTTCGTCCATTTCCATATCTCAGTGTAACACAATTGTCAATAGTAATACTCAATAGATGAGTTTTGACAAAATGTGATTGTAAATGTTAAAATAATGATTTTATAAAGTCTAAATATGAATTTTATAACAATATTAGGGAGTAGTATGATGAAATGACAGCAGGGGGCAGTAAAATACCACTTATTGGCTTAATATGTCATTATATTCATATAAAATCACCTTTTGAAGAAGTTAAACTTTTTTTCTGATAATTATTGATCTAGAGAGTTCAGAGAATTGTGCTGCACTGGTTTTGAACATTATGATATGAACATTATATGATAGAAGACACCATTTACAGCAAATACAGGCAATTTACCATAGGAAATATATGGTTTTAAAGCGTTTTAACAGTTATAGCGCCAACTATGGTCCGCTCTCCATAAAATTTTCCATGCTTCTTAAGCAGGTTATGACACATATGCTCATCAATTTTCGTGAAGTTCTGAGTTTTCGTTTAGGATTTATAGGCTTTTGAGTGCATTTTACCACGCCCATTTTCTAAATGACCCTGTTAGCCATGCGAAAAATGCAAAAGTTCAACTTTTTTTTGATAATTATTGACCTAGAGAGTCCATAGAATTGTCCTAGACTGGTTTGTTTCCGATCGGGCGAAAAACCTAGGACTAGTTCGCAAAAGTAGGTTTTTAACATAATTACGAATATTTAATGAACGGTTTGATTGACAGCAATGGTTCTTGAGGCAAAGTTGTTCAACAAGAGGAGATCTATCAAATGGTATCCATTTTGTGACAATAAGTGTAACACCACGTGATTACAGAGCCATAAATCTCGTTAGCGCCAACTAGTGGCCGATTTCTTTTAAAATTCTTACAGACCTCTAGGGCCATGAGTAGAACATGCCCACCGAGTTTCGTTCCGATCGGCCTCCGTTAACCTTGTTTAATAGGTGCTCAAACTTCATTGGCCGATGGCGGCCATGTTTTTTTAGATACGCCAATGTCCTCATACACATACATGACACCTTGGACCAAGACACTGCATACCAATTTTCAAGTCAATCGGACTAAAGGTCAGGTGGTTAAAGCCTGTTTTAAGTTTTTTTCATATTATAGCGCCACCATGTGGCAAATCGCCGCGATTTTTTTACTTTTACCTCATATTGAGCTCATACATATGTGTACCGAGTTTGGTGAAGATACCTCATTTACTTCTGGAGTTATAGCCATTTTAGTAAAATAGGCCCCTCCCACAACGTACGTTTTGGCGCTCCTTAGCGTCCGTGAATCGAAATTTCAACTTTTTTTCGATAATTATTGATCTTCAGTTTCTAGAGAACATTTCTGCACTGGTTTGGTTCCGATCGGGCGAAAAACCAGGGACTAGTTCGCAAAAGTAGGTTTTTGACAAAATTCAAAATGGCGGAAAATCTATCATGGCGGAAATGAAATCGGAGATATACGTTTTGTTCGTCAGGCGTCCAGCTTTCCAATGATATAAGACACTTGAGTCTACGACATACGGTCTAGGAGTTCTGAGCAGTTTCGCGCTTTTGGTTGCTATAGCGCCACCTATGGGCCAATCGGGGTCATAATTTGATAACCTCTCCTCGATTTTTGTACTACCATCTGGCAAAGTTTCAAGGTTCCAGCTCTTACGGTTTGGGCTGCACGATGCGTTTTACGGCAGAAGAAAAATAATAATAAAAATCAGGACAATTACAATAGGGTTTCAGCACTTCGTGCTTGAACCCCTAATAATAAAAATCAGCACGATTACAATAGGGTTTCAGCATTTCATGCTTGAACCCCTAATAAGAAGAGACGTTTTGGACAGTTATAGCGCCACCTATTGTCCGATCTTCACGAAACTTGGCATGCTTCTTCACCATGTTCTGACACATATGCTCATCGATTTTTGTGAAGTTTGGGGTTTTCCCTTAGGTTGTATAGGCTTTTGAGTGTTTTTATGTCCCACCCCTTTCCTAAATGACCCTGTTACAGCCAGGCCAATGCAAAAGTTCAACTTTTTTTCAATAATTATTGATCTAGAGAGTCCAGAGAATTGTCCTAGACTGGTCTGGTCTGGATTGGGCCAAAAACCAGGGACTAGTTGGCCAAAGTAGGTTTTGGACTAAAGTGCCCATATAAATTTTTTTTTTGCTCGTAGGCGAATTTGGAGATAGCCATCTTGTCCGTCTGGAGCCAGGGATCACAGTGATGCTAAAATTGAGATTCTAGGACAAACTGTCTAGGAGTTATGAGCAATTTAGTAAATGTGGTCATTATAGCTCCACCTATGGGCCAATCTGGGCCATACTTTGATAGGTTCTCCCCAAATTGAGGACTACCATTTGGCCAAGTTTCAAAGCTCCAGCTCTTACGGTTTGGGCTGCACGATGCGTTTTAGGGCGGAATAATAATAATAATTAAAGCTGCAAGCAGCATTTATCGGGGTTCAAGCAGTTAAGGTCTTTAAGCACAAAAGCATCAAAAGTGATTAAGTTTTATTTAGCAAGCATGTAACTACTGACATAATAGATGGAAAAGACCATTTACAGGAAATACCATTGGAAATATATGGTTTTAAAGCTTTTTAGCCGTTATAGCGCCACCTATGGTCCGATCTCCATAAAAATTGGCATGCTTGTTAATGATGTTATGTCACATATGCTCACCAATTTTTGTGAAGTTCTGAGTTTTCATTTAGGATTTATAGGCTTTTTAGTGTTTTTTTGCCACGCCCCTTTTCTAAATGACCCTATTACAGCCATCTACATGCAAAAGTTCAACTTTTTTTTGATAATTATTGATCTAGAGTGTCCAGAGAATTGTCCTAGACTGGTCTGGTTTCGATCGGGCGAAAAACCTAGGACTAGTTTGCAAAAGTAGGTTTTTAACATAATTACAAATATTTAATAAACGGTTTAATTGACAGCATTACTTCTTGAGGCAAAGTTGTTTAGCATGAGCAGATCTATCAGATGATATGCATTTTGTGACGATAAGTGTAACACCACGTGATTACAGAGCCATAAAACTCGTTAGCGCCAACTAGTGGCCGATTTCTTTCAAAACTCTTACAGACCTCTAGGGCCATGAGTCGAACATGCCCATCGAGTTTCGTTCCGATCGGCCTCCGTTAACCTTGTCTAATAGGTGCTCAAATTTCATTGGTTGATGGCGGCCATGTTTTTCGAGATACGCCAATGTCCTCATAGACATACATGGCACCTTGGACCAAGACACTGCATACCAATTTTCAAGTCAATCGGACTAACGGTCACGTGGTCATAGCCGTTTCATGTTTTTTTCATGTTATAGCGCCACCTAGTGATCAATCGTCGCGATTTTTTTACTGTGACCCCAGATTGAACTCATACACATGTGCACCAAGTTTGGTGAAGATTTCTAATTTCATTCTCGAGTTATAGCCATTTTAGTAAAATAGGCTCCTCCCACAACATTAATTTATCACCCCCTGGCAATCAGGAATCGAAATTTCAACTTTTTTTCGATAATTATTGATATTCAGACTCCAGAGAACATTTCTGCACTGTTTTGGATCCAATTGGACAAAAAACCTAGGACTAGTTCGCAAAAGTAGGTTTTTAACTAAATTCAAAATGGCGGACAATTTGCATACAGGAAATGAAATCGGAGATATACGTTTTGACCTTCAGGTTTCCAGCTTTCCAGTGATATAAGACACTTGAGTCTACGTCATACGGTCTAGGAGTTATGAGCAGTTTCGCGCTTTTGGTTGCTATAGCGCCACCTATGGGCCAATTGGGGTCATATTCTCTGAACCTCTCCTCGATTTTTGTACTACCATCTGGCAAAGTTTCAAAGCTCCAGCTCTTACGGTTTGGGCTGCACGATGAGTTTTACGGCAGAAGAAAAATAATAATAATAATAATAATAATAATAATAAAAATCAGTACAATTACAATAGGGTTTCAGCACTTCGTGCTTGAACCCCTAATAATAATAAAAATCAGCACGATTACAATAGGGTTTCAGCATTTCATGCTTGAACCCCTAATAAGAAGAGACGTTTTGGACAGTTATAGCGCCACCTATTGTCCGATCTTCACGAAACTTGGCATGCTTCTTCACCATGTTCTGACACATATGCTCATCGATTTTTGTGAAGTTTGGGGTTTTCCCTTAGGTTGTATAGGCTTTTGAGTGTTTTTATGTCCCACCCCTTTCCTAAATGACCCTGTTACAGCCAGGCCAATGCAAAAGTTCAACTTTTTTTCAATAATTATTGATCTAGAGAGTCCAGAGAATTGTCCTAGACTGGTCTGGTCTGGATTGGGCCAAAAACCAGGGACTAGTTGGCCAAAGTAGGTTTTGGACTAAAGTGCCCATATAAATTTTTTTTTTGCTCGTAGGCGAATTTGGAGATAGCCATCTTGTCCGTCTGGAGCCAGTGATCACAGTGATGCTAAAATTGAGATTCTAGGACAAACTGTCTAGGAGTTATGAGCAATTTAGTAAATGTGGTCATTATAGCTCCACCTATGGGCCAATCTGGGCCATACTTTGATAGGTTCTCCCCAAATTGAGGACTACCATTTGGCCAAGTTTCAAAGCTCCAGCTCTTACGGTTTGGGCTGCACGATGCGTTTTAGGGCGGAATAATAATAATAATAATAATAAAAATCAGCACGATTACAATAGGGTTTCAGCATTTCATGCTTGAACCCCTAATAAGAAGAGACGTTTTGGACAGTTATAGCGCCACCTATTGTCCGATCTTCACGAAACTTGGCATGCTTCTTCACCATGTTCTGACACATATGCTCATCGATTTTTGTGAAGTTTGGGGTTTTCCCTTAGGTTGTATAGGCTTTTGAGTGTTTTTATGTCCCACCCCTTTCCTAAATGACCCTGTTACAGCCAGGCCAATGCAAAAGTTCAACTTTTTTTCAATAATTATTGATCTAGAGAGTCCAGAGAATTGTCCTAGACTGGTCTGGTCTGGATTGGGCCAAAAACCAGGGACTAGTTGGCCAAAGTAGGTTTTGGACTAAAGTGCCCATATAAATTTTTTTTTTGCTCGTAGGCGAATTTGGAGATAGCCATCTTGTCCGTCTGGAGCCAGGGATCACAGTGATGCTAAAATTGAGATTCTAGGACAAACTGTCTAGGAGTTATGAGCAATTTAGTAAATGTGGTCATTATAGCTCCACCTATGGGCCAATCTGGGCCATACTTTGATAGGTTCTCCCCAAATTGAGGACTACCATTTGGCCAAGTTTCAAAGCTCCAGCTCTTACGGTTTGGGCTGCACGATGCGTTTTAGGGCGGAATAATAATAATAATTAAAGCTGCAAGCAGCATTTATCGGGGTTCAAGCAGTCAAGGCCTTTAAGCACAAAAGCATCAAAAGTGATTAAGTTTTATTTACCAAGAATGTAACTACTGACATAATAGATGAAAAAGACCATTTACAGGAAATACCATAGGAAATATATGGTTTTAAAGCTTTTTAGCAGTTATAGCGCCACCTATCGTCCGATCTCCATGAAAATTGGCATGCTTGTTAATGATGTTATGTCACATATGCTCACCAATTTTTGTGAAGTTCTGAGTTTTCATTTAGGATTTATAGGCTTTTTAATGTTTTTTTGCCACGCCCATTTTCTAAATGACCCTATTACAGCCATCTACATGCAAAAGTTCAACTTTTTTTTAATAATTATTCATCTAGAGTGTCCAGAGAATTGTCCTAGACTGGTCTGGTTTCGATCGGGCGAAAAACCTAGGACTAGTTTGCAAAAGTAGGTTTATAACATAATTACGAATATTTAATAACCGGTTTAATTGACAGCATTAGTTCTTGAGGCAAAGTTGTTCAGCATGAGCAGATCTATCAGATGATATGCATTTTGTGACGATAAGTGTAACACCACGTGATTACAGAGCCATAAAACTCGTTAGCGCCAACTAGTGGCCGATTTCTTTCAAAACTCTTACAGACCTCTAGGGCCATGAGTCGAACATGCCCATCGAGTTTCGTTCCGATCGGCCTCCGTTAACCTTGTCTAATAGGTGCTCAAATTTCATTGGTCGATGGCGGCCATGTTTTTCGAGATACGCCAATGTCCTCATAGACATACATGGCACCTTGGACCAAGACACTGCATACCAATTTTCAAGTCAATCGGACTAACGGTCACGTGGTCATAGCCGTTTTCATGTTTTTTTCATGTTATAGCGCCACCTAGTGATCAATCGTCGCGATTTTTTTACTGTGACCCCAGATTGAACTCATACACATGTGCACCAAGTTTGGTGAAGATATCTAATTTCCTTCTCGAGTTATAGCCATTTTAGTAAAATAGGCTCCTCCCACAACATTAATTTATCACCCCCTGGCGATCAGGAATCGAAATTTCGACTTTTTTTCGATAATTATTGATATTCAGACTCCAGAGAACATTTCTGCACTGGTTTGGATCCAATTGGACAAAAAACCTAGGACTAGTTCGCAAAAGTCGGTTTTTAACCAAATTCAAAATGGCGGACAATTTGCATACAGGAAATGAAATCGGAGATATACGTTTTGACCATCAGGTTTCCAGCTTTCCAGTGATATAAGACACTTGAGTCTACGTCATACGGTCTAGGAGTTATGAGCAGTTTCGCGCTTTTGGTTGCTATAGCGCCACCTATGGGCCAATTGGGGTCATATTCTCTGAACCTCTCCTCGATTTTTGTACTACCATCTGGCAAAGTTTCAAGGTTCCAGCTCTTACGGTTTGGGCTGCACGATGCGTTTTACGGCAGAATAATAATAATAATAATTAAAGCTGCAAGCAGCATTTATCGGGGTTCAAGCATTTAAGGCCTTTAAGCACATGAGCATTTAAGACATTAAGATTTATTTAGAAAGCTTTTAACCACTGAAATAATAGATGGAAAAGTCCATTTACAGCCAATACAGGCAAGCTTTTTAACAGTTATAGCGCCACCTATTGTCCGATCTCCATGAAACTTTGCACGCTTGTTTACAATGTTATGGCACATATGCTCACCAATTTTTGTGAAGTTCTGAGTTTTCGTTTAGGATTTATAGGCTTTTGAGTGCATTGTGCCACGCCCATTTTCTTTATTACCCAATATACCCATGCGAAAAATGCTAAAGTTCAACTTTTTTTTGATAATTATTTATCTAGAGAGTCCATAGAATTGTCCTAGACTTGTTTGGTTCCGATCGGGCGAAAAACCTAGGACTAGTTCGCAAAAGTAGGTTTTTAACATAATTACAAATATTTAATGAACGGTTTGATTGACAGCAATAGTTCTTGAGGCAAAGTTGTTCAGCATGAGCAGATCTATCAAATGATATGCATTTTGTGACGATAAGTGTAACACCACGTGATTACAGAGCCATTAAACTCGTTAGCGCCAACTAGTGGCCGATTTCTTTCAAAATTCTTACAGACCTCTAGGGGCTTGAGCCGAACATGTCCACTGAGTTTCGTTCTGATTGGCCTCCGTTAACCTTGTCTAATAGGTGCTCAAACTTCATTGGCCGATGGCGGCCATGTTTTTCGAGATACACCAATGTCCTCATAGACATACATGGCACCTTGGACCAAGACACTGCATACCAATTTTCAAGTCAATCGGACAAACGGTCAGGTGGTTATAGCCTGTTTTATGTTTTTGTCATGTTATAGCGCCACCATGTGGCCAATCACCGCGATTTCTTTACTGTGACCTTAGATTGACCTCTTACACATGTGTACCAAGTTTGGTGAAGATAACTCATTTACTTCTGGAGTTATAGCCATTTTAGTAAAACTAGCTCCGCCTCCTTCGAACGTTTTGGCGCCCCTTAGCGACCGTGAATCGAAATTTAAACTTTTTTTTAATAATTATTTATATTCAGACTCCAGAGAACATTTCTGCACTGGTTTGGTTCCGATCGGACAAAAAACCTAGGACTAGTTCGCAAAAGTAGGTTTTGGACAAAATCCAAAATGGCGGAAAATTTGCATACCGGAAAGGAAATCCTTGAGGCCTTTTTTGTTCGGCTTGAGCCAAGGATTCCAATGATATAAGAAACTTGAGTCTGAGACAAAGGGTTGGTGAGATTTAAGCAAAAATATGCCATTTTTTTGGTTTTTGCACTGTAGCGCCACCTATTGGCCAATCTGGCTCATATTTTGATAACCTCTCCTCGATTTTTGTACTACCATCTGGCAAAGTTTCAAGTCTCTAGCACTTACGGTTTGGGCTGTACGATGCGTTTTAGGGGAAAATAATAATAATAATAATAAAAATCCTTACAATAACAATAGGGTTTCAGCACTTCGTGCTTGAACCCCTAATAATAAAAATCAGCACAATTACAATAGGGTTTCAGCACTTCGTGCTTGAACCCCTAATAACAAGCAGCATTTAGCGGGGTTCAAGCATTTAGGGTCTTTAAGCACATAAGGCAGTTTAGTGAGTTGTCTGAGTTTTTGTTTAGGATTTACAGGCTTTTGAGTGTTTTTTGCCATACCCATTTTCTAAATGATCCCGTTATGGCTACCCAATGGGTAAAGTTAAAGTTTTTTATATAATTAATAATCTAGAGCTTCCAGAGAATTGTACTGCACTGGTATATTTCCGATCGGGCGAAAAACCTAGGACTAGTTCGCAAAAGTAGGTTTTTAACATAATCGCAAGTATTTAATGAACAAATTGATTGACAGCAGTAGTTCTTGAGGCAAAGTTGTTCAGTATGAGGAGATCTATCAAATGATATGCATCACGTGATTACATAGCCGTAAAACCTGTTAGCGTCAACTAGTGGCTGATTTTTCAAAATTCTTAGACCTCTAGGGCCACGAGTCGAACATGCCCACCTAGTTTCGTTCTGATCGGCCTCCGTTAAGAGCAAACTAACAGCTTTGAATTAAAATGGTGAGGTATCCTGTTGTAAACATCAACCATGCCTGTTGACAGTTCTCTTTTGTGGGAAGGGAATGAAAAGTTCTCAAATCCGCAGCACAGCCTCAGACATAACATTTATATCCATGATCTGCCATTTTCACTATTGTCCTTGCTTGCTTCTTCACAATACCTGCAGATCTTCTGATGATTCGGCTGTGCAGGTCCACATTAACACTGCCTGGCCTAGAACATGGACTGGAAAATGCAAATTTGGGGGGTATAAATATTAATGATCCTGACTCCAACGTCACAGTCGGTGTTATGGTGGGATTCACTCATTTTTCAGCGGTCTTTTGCAAACAGGAGATTTACACATGAAGGAGGAAACAATGGTGTTTGAGGCTCACAGTATGTCAGTTCCATGTCCAGAACTCTTATCATTCAACTATGCCAAGATAAATACAGTTTTCAATTGTATGGCACCTTTAAAATAGATGATTAGTAATATAATGCTTACTTGGAGTCTGAAATGGCTTTAACAAAAGAAGAAAAATATTCTTAGATTTCTGTTCATTCTAATCATGTACAAATAAAGTAGCACAGTAAGATTACATTTATTTGAATGCATTAGTGAGTGTGTGATTGTGCTGTGTGTGCAGCGTGTCAATACTAAAAGTGAAGGTGTAGTTGATATCTTTGGTGATAATATCTGTAGTAATCATAAAAAAACAATTAAGAAATAAAGAATTAAAATTACAAATAATATTCTATTAAGATATGAGTTACAATAACATGATTTGCAATAGTAATAATATCAATAATATATGCACAACACACAGAGATTAGACTATCAGGTCTGTGTTTTACAAAAAACATTAGTATTGCAGCCAATGTGAGTCTGTGGGATTTATAAACAGACAAAATATGATTTGAAATGTTATTTTAATGATTTTATTAAGTTTAAACAATATTTCAAATGGAAAAAAAATGAAAAATAATATTTTAGTGAGCAGAATGAACCAATGAGTGTTCTTCTTCTGGTGGTTAAAATGTAAATGAAAACAATAATACTTAAACAATAATACTTAATACACTAACCATGCTTGAACACACACATGCACACACATTTTGTTGTAGATGTAGATATTTAAAATAAAAGATAGGTAACAAAATGATAATTGCAAATCTCCTCTGTATAACACCATTTTCAGATTTCAAATTAATCACTGAGAGGCAGAATTGTTCAAACTGAGAGCTCAGTAAAAATGAAGTGATAAACTTTGACAAAACATGACTGTGTTATAATAGGTGATTTTCATGCAAGTAATTTTATATAGTCCAAAAACTAATGCAAAAGCACAGATGAAAATATTTTATTAAGTAGAATGTCCTGCAGAGGGCAGTAGAAGACCACTAATTGACTCACTTTCATTTGAAAGACTTTTTTTATCCACCAGTAAAACAAAGCAGTTTCTCCATGTTCTTTCCATTAAGCATGCTTACACACACAGACACACACACAAACACAAACACATCCACACACACACACACAAAGACAAATATGTTTTCAATGTTTTTAGGATGTGATATTGTGAAAATATCTTCATCTCCTCATCTTGAACAACTTTGCCTCAAGAATCACTAATGTCAATCAAACCGTTCATAATCATAATAAAAAATAAAATATATACAAATATCATAATAATAAAAAAAAAACATCATAATAAAAAAGATTGCTTCTTAAAGCATTTGTTTATTTCCCAATACTGAAGCGAATTAAAAGATCATGCGTAATCCTGCTGCTCCCTCTAGTGGACAACAGTGGTATTATAGCTTACATTTTACAGTTGAAGTGTTTGAATGAATGAATGGGAATTTGTTTTTTTACTTATATCTCAGGAACCAAAAGGCGAAAAATTCTGAAACTCAGAGCATAGATAGTGCTTGAGGAGCCCTGTTGAATGAGACCATCAAGGTGTTTTTGGGCGATTGGGGCTGGGAGTTATGACTGTTATAAGGCATATCTGTTCGGGCTATTATCTCTGGAATGCCCAGGGCAAATAACACCACATTTGAATCGAAGCTAGCCAAGGACGCGCCCTTTCCAACGAGCTCTCACACAATGTTCGGGGTGGTCTGGGTCGGGAGTAATGGCCGTTCAAAATCGGGGGTCCCGCGGATTCGCGATGCGCGGGGGGCGCGCTCCCGAGGCCCGCGACGACACGTTTCGATCAAGAGCCCGGAGAGGTCCTCACCATCAAAATTTGAGCGCGCAACGACTTTCCGTTTTCGAGTTATGAATGAATTTGTATTCGGGGGCGTGGCTTAAATGCCGTTACTTTCGTTTCATTTCATTCATTTACTTTCGTCCATTTCCATATCTCAGTGTAACACAATTGTCAATAGTAATACTCAATAGATGAGTTTTGACAAAATGTGATTGTAAATGTTAAAATAATGATTTTATAAAGTCTAAATATGAATTTTATAACAATATTAGGGAGTAGTATGATGAAATGACAGCAGGGGGCAGTAAAATACCACTTATTGGCTTAATATGTCATTATATTCATATAAAATCACCTTTTGAAGAAGTTAAACTTTTTTTCTGATAATTATTGATCTAGAGAGTTCAGAGAATTGTGCTGCACTGGTTTTGAACATTATGATATGAACATTATATGATGATAGAAGACACCATTTACAGCAAATACAGGCAATTTACCATAGGAAATATATGGTTTTAAAGCGTTTTAACAGTTATAGCGACAACTATGGTCCGATCTCCATAAAATTTTCCATGCTTCTTTAGCAGGTTATGACACATATGCTCATCAATTTTTGTGAAGTTCTGAGTTTTCGTTTAGGATTTATAGTTATAACTATATAGTTATAGTTTAGCAGTTTTCTGCACTAAAGCAAACCAGTTTTTCCATGTTAACTCAATCATGCATGCTTACACACACACACACACACACACGAAGACAAATGTTGTTGTTGTTTTTTCAATGCTATTGGGATATGTCATAATGAAAATATATTTGAATGGTCTATAAACATTTCACAAAGTCTTTGTTAGCTATTAATCAGAAGATTCAGAATTTATTCAGAAACCTAAGACTACACAAACACATTATGTTGTAGATACAGACATTTGAAATTGATAAAACTGTCAATACTAATACTTTAACGGACGGATTTTGACTAAATGTAATTGTAAAGGTTAAAATAGTGATTTTATAAATTTTAAACAGCAGGGGGCAGTAAAATACAACTTATTGGCTTAATATGCCATTATATTCATATAATTTTCACCTTTTTAACTGTTATAGAGGCAAATTTTGTCCGATCGGTCTGAAAATTTTCATGCGTGTTCAGAGTGATATTTCACTGGCTTTTTAAGAAGGTCTGAGTCATTCATTAAAGAGATATAGGCTTTCGGGGACACTTGGTAAAGGCTACATTTTGAAGTGAACCTATTATATCTATCCAAATGAAGTAGTTCAACTTTTTCTGACAATTATTGACCTAGTGAGTCCAGAGAATTGTATTGCACTAGTTTTGAACATTATGATATGAGAACTATATGATCAGAGATGGAAAAGACCATTTACAGCCAATACAGGCAGTTTACCATAGGAAATATATGGTTTTAAAGCTTTTTAACAGTTATAGCGCCACCTTTGGTCCAATCTCCATAAAATGTTGCATGCTTGTTAATGATGTCATGTCACATATGCTCACCAACTTTTGTGAAGTTCTGAGTTTTCATTTAGGATTTATAGGCTTTTTAGTGTATTTTGCCACGCCCATTTTATAAATGACCCTATTACAGCCATCCAAATGCAAAAGTTCAACTTTTTTTTGATAATTATTGATCTAGAGAGTCCAGAGAATTGTCCTAGACTGGTCTGGTTCCGATCGGGCGAAAAACCAGGGACTAGTTCGCAAAAGTAGGTTTTTAACATATTCATGAATATTTAATGAACGGTTTGATTGACAGCAATGGTTCTAGAGGCAAAGTTGTTCAGGATGAGCAGATCTATCAAATGATATGCATTTTGTGACGATAAGTGTAACACCACGTGATTACAGAGCCATAAAACTCGTTAGCGCCAACTAGTGGCCGATTTCTTTCAAAATTCTTACAGACCTTCAGGGCCATGAGTCGAACATGCCCATCGAGTTTCGTTCCGATCGGCCTCCGTTAACCTTGTCTAATAGGTGCTCAAACTTCATTGGCTGATGGCGGCCATGTTTTTTGAGATACACTAATGTCCTCATAGATATACATGGCACCTTGGACCAAGACACTGCATACCAATTTTCAAGTCAATCGGACTAACGGTCAGGTGGTTATAGCCCATTTTATGTTTTTTTCATGTTATAGCGCCACCATATGGCCAATCGCCGCGATTTTTTTACTGTGACCTCAGATTGACCTCTTACACAGGTGTACCGAGTTTGGTGAAGATATCTAATTTACTTCTGGAGTTATAGCCATTTTAGTAAAATAGGCTCCGCCTTCTTCAAACGTTTTGGCGCCCCTTAGCGACCGTGAATCGAAATTTCAACTTTTTTTCGATAATTATTGATATTCAGACTACTGTGAACATTTCTGCACTGGTTTGGTTCCGATCGGGCGAAAAACCAGGGACTAGTTCGCAAAAGTAGGTTTTGGACAAAATCCAAAATGGCGGAAAAATTTGCATACCGGAAATAAAATACCTCCTATATTTCTTGTTCGGCTTGAGCCAAGGATTCCAATGATGTATGACACTTGAAGCTGAGACAAATGGTTATTGAGATATGAGCAAAATAGTGATTTTTTTTTGTTTTTTGCGCTATAGCGCCACCTATTGGCCAATCGGGCTCATACTTTGATAACCTCTCCTCGATTTTTGTACTACCTTGTGGCCAAGTTTCAAGTCTCTAGCTCTTACGGTTTGGGCTGCACGATGCGTTTTAGCGGAGAAGAATAATAATAATAATTAAAGCTGCAAGCAGCATTTATCGGGGTTCAAGCAGTTAAGGCCTTTAAGACCTTTAAGCACAAAAGCATCAAAAGTTATTAAGTTTTATTTAGCAAGCATTTAACCACTGACATATATGACTCCAACGTCACAGTCAGTGTTATGCTGGGATTCACTCATTTTTCAGCGGTCTTTTGCAAACAGGAGATTTACACATGAAGGAGAAAACAATGGTGTTTGAGGCTCACGGTATGTCAGTTCCATGTCCAGAACTCTTATCATTCAACTATGCCAAGATAAATACAGTTTTCAATTGTATGGCACCTTTAAAATAGATGATTAGTAATATAATGCTTACTTGTAGTCTGAAATGGCTTTAACAAAAGAAGAAAAATATTCTTAGATTTCTGTTAATTCTAATCATGTACAAATAAAGTAGCACAGTAAGATTACATTTATTTGAATGCATTAGTGAGTGTGTGATTGTGCTGTGTGTGCAGCTTATCAATACTAAAAGTGAAGGTGTAGTTGATATCTTTGGTGATAATATCTGTAATCATAAAAAACAAAAACAATTAAGAAATAAAGAATTAAAATTACAAATAATATTCTATTAAGATATGAGTTACAATAACATGATTTGTAATAGTAATAATATCAATAATATATGCACAATACACACAGTTTAGACTATCAGGTCTGTGTTTTACAAAAACATTAGTATTGCAGCCAATGTGAGTCTGTGGGATTTATAAACAGACAAAATATGATTTGAAATGTTATTTTAATGATTTTATTAAGTTTAAACAATATTTCAAATGGGAAAAAAAATGAAAAATAATATTTTAGTGGGTAGAATGAACCAATGAGTGTTCTTCTTCTGGTGGTTAAAATGTAAATGAAAACAATAATACTTAAACAATAATACTTAATACACTAACCATGCTTGAACACACACATGCACACACATTTTGTTGTAGATGTAGATATTTAAAATAAAAGATAGGTAACAAAATGATAATTGCAAATCTCCTCTGTATAACACCATTTTCAGATTTCAAATTAATCACTGAGAGGCAGAATTGTTCAAACTGAGAGCTCAGTACAAATGAAGTGATAAACTTTGACAAAACATGATTGTGTTATAATAGGTGATTTTCATGCAAGTAATTTTATATAGTCCAAAACTTAATGCAAAAGCACAGATGAAAATATTTTATTAAGTAGAATGTCCTGCAGAGGGCAGTAGAAGACCACTAATTGACTCACTTTCATTTGAAAGACTTTTTTATCCACCAGTAAAACAAAGCAGTTTCTCCATGTTCTTTCCATTAAGCATGCTTACACACACAGACACACACACAGACACAAACACATCCACACACACACACACACAAAGACAAATGTTTTCAATGTTTTTAGGATGTGATATTGTGAAAATATCTTCATCTCCTCATCCTGAACAACTTTGACTCAAGAATTACTAATGTCAATCAAACCGTTCATAATCATAATAAAAAAAAAATATATATATATATATACAAATA
Organism: Rutilus rutilus; assembly: GCF_951802725.1. NCBI lineage: Eukaryota > Metazoa > Chordata > Actinopteri > Cypriniformes > Leuciscidae > Rutilus > Rutilus rutilus. The sequence goes on along the minus strand of NC_140213.1, from coordinate 22,382,060 downwards.
TCATAATAAAATAAAAAAAACATCATAATAAAAAAAGATTGCTTCTTAAAGCATTTGTTTATTTCCCAATACTGAAAGCGAATTAAAAGATCATGCGTAATCCTGCTGCTCCCTCTAGTGGACAACAGTGGAATTACAGTCTCCATCTTACAGTTGAAGTGTTTGAATGAATGAATGGGAATTTGTTTTTTCACTTATATCTCGGGAACCAGAAGGCGAAAAATTCTGAAACTCAGAGCATAGATAGTGCTTGAGGAGTCCTGTTGAATGAGACCATCGCAGTGTTTTTGGGCGATTGGGCCCGGGAGTTATGAGGCATATTATTTTGGGGCTTTTATCTCTGGAATGCCCAGGGCAAATTACACCACATTTGAATCGATGCTAGCCAAGGACGCGCCCTTTCCAACGAGCTCTCACACAAGGTTCGGGGTGGTCTGGGTCGGGAGTTACGGGCGTTCAAAGTCGGGGTCCCGCGGACTAACGATCCGCGGGGGGGGGGGGGCGCTCCCGAGGCCCGCGACCATACGTTTCGATCAAGAGCCCGGAGACGTCCTTACCATCAAAATTTGAACGCGCAGCGACTTTCCGTTTTCGAGTTATGAGTGAATTTGTACTGGGGGGGCGTGGCCTAAATGGCGGCCTCCGTTTTTACTTTCGTTTCTGGATTCCATTCATTAATGTGACACAATTGTCAATAGTAATACTTCAATAGATGAGTTTTGACAAAATGTGATTGTAAATGTTAAAATAATGATTTTATAAAGTCTAAATATGAATTATATAGCAATATTAGGGAGTAGTATGATGAAATGACAGCAGGGGGCAGTACAATACCACTTATTGGCTTAATATGCCATGTTATATATTTTTTTACATTTTTAACTGTTATAGAGGCAAATTTTGTCCGATCTGTCTGAAATTTTTCATACTTCTTAAGAGTCACATGTTCTGACTTGTTTTTATTAAAGAAATATAGGCTTTTGGAGACACTTGGTCAAGGCTACATATTGAAGTGACACTATTATAGCCATCCAAATGAAGAAGTTATACTTTTTCTGATAATTATTGATCTAGAGAGTCCAGAGAATTGCACTGCACTGGTTTTGAACATTATTATATGAACATTATATGATTATAGATGGAAAATACCATTTACAGCCAATACGGGCAATTTACCATATAATATATGATTTTAAAGCGTTTTAACAGTTATAGCGCCACCTATTGTCCGATCTCCATGAAATGTTGCATGCTTGTTAAGGATGTTATGTCACATATGCTCACCAATTTTTGTGAAGTTCTGAGTTTTTATTTAGGATTTATAGACTTTTTAGTGTATTTTGCCACGCCCATTTTATAAATGACCCTATTACAGCCATTCAAATACAAAAGTTCAACTTTTTTTCGATAATTATTGATCTAGAGAGTCCAAAGAATTGTCCTAGACTGGTTTGGTTCCGATCGGGCGAAAAACCAGGGACTAGTTCGCAAAAGTAGGTTTTTAACATGTTCGCGAATATTTAATGAACGGTTTGATTGACAGCAATGGTTCTAGAGGCAAAGTTGTTCAGCATAAGCAGATCTATCAAATGATATGCATTTTGTGATGATAAGTGTAACACCACGTGATTACAGAGCCATAAAACTCATTAGCGCCAACTAGTGGCCGATTTCTTTCAAAATTCTTACAGACCTCTAGGGCCATGAGCCGAACATGCCCATTGAGTTTCGTTCCGATCGGCCTCCGTTAACCTTGTCTAATAGGTGGTCAAACTTCATTGGCCGATGGCGGCCATGTTTTTTGAGATACGCCAATGTCCTCATACACATACATGGCACCTTGGACCAAGACACTGCATACCAATTTTCAAGTCAATCGGACTAACGGTCAGGTGGTTATAGCCTGTTTTATGTTTTTTTCATTTTATAGCGCCACCATGAGGCCAATCGTCGCGATTTTTTTACTGTGACCCCAGATTGAACTCATACATATGTGTACCAAGTTTGGTGAAGATACCTCATTGACATCGGGAGTTATAGCCATTTTAGTAAAATAGGCCCCTCCCACAACGTACGTTTTGGCGCCCCTTAGCGACCGTGAATCGAAATTTCCACTTTTTTTCGATAATTATTGATATTCAGAATCCAGAGAACATTTCTGCACTGGTTTGGTTCCAATCGGGCAAAAAACCAGGGACTAGTTCGCAAAAGTAGGTTTTTGACAAAATTCAAAATGGCGGAAAATCTATCATGGCGGAAATGAAATCGGAGATATACGTTTTGTTCGTCAGGCATCCAGCTTTCCAATGATATAAGACACTTGAGTCTACGACATACGGTCTAGGAGTTATGAACAGTTTCGCGCTTTTGGTTGCTATAGCGCCACCTATGGGCCAATCGGGGTCATAATCTCTGAACCTTTCCTCGATTTTTGTACTACCATCTGTCAAAGTTTCAAAGTTCCAGCTCTTACGGTTTGGGCTGCACGATGCGTTTTACGGCGGAATAATAATAATAATAATAATAATAATAATAATAAAAATCAGCACAATTACAATAGGGTTTCAGCACTTCGTGCTTGAACCCCTAATAATAAAAATCCTTACAATTACAATAGGGTTTCAGCACTTCGTGCTTGAACCCCTAAAAATCAGCACAATTACAATAGGGTTTCAGCATTTCATGCTTGAACCCCTAATAATAATAAAAATCAGCACGATTACAATAGGGTTTCAGCATTTCATGCTTGAACCCCTAATAAGAAGAGACGTTTTGGACAGTTATAGCGCCACCTATTGTCCGATCTTCACGAAACTTGGCATGCTTCTTCACCATGTTCTGACACATATGCTCATCGATTTTTGTGAAGTTTGGGGTTTTCCCTTAGGTTGTATAGGCTTTTGAGTGTTTTTATGTCCCACCCCTTTCCTAAATGACCCTGTTACAGCCAGGCCAATGCAAAAGTTCAACTTTTTTTCAATAATTATTGATCTAGAGAGTCCAGAGAATTGTCCTAGACTGGTCTGGTCTGGATTGGGCCAAAAACCAGGGACTAGTTGGCCAAAGTAGGTTTTGGACTAAAGTGCCCATATAAATTTTTTTTTTGCTCGTAGGCGAATTTGGAGATAGCCATCTTGTCCGTCTGGAGCCAGGGATCACAGTGATGCTAAAATTGAGATTCTAGGACAAACTGTCTAGGAGTTATGAGCAATTTAGTAAATGTGGTCATTATAGCTCCACCTATGGGCCAATCTGGGCCATACTTTGATAGGTTCTCCCCAAATTGAGGACTACCATTTGGCCAAGTTTCAAAGCTCCAGCTCTTACGGTTTGGGCTGCACGATGCGTTTTAGGGCGGAATAATAATAATAATAATAATAAAAATCAGCACGATTACAATAGGGTTTCAGCATTTCATGCTTGAACCCCTAATAAGAAGAGACGTTTTGGACAGTTATAGCGCCACCTATTGTCCGATCTTCACGAAACTTGGCATGCTTCTTCACCATGTTCTGACACATATGCTCATCGATTTTTGTGAAGTTTGGGGTTTTCCCTTAGGTTGTATAGGCTTTTGAGTGTTTTTATGTCCCACCCCTTTCCTAAATGACCCTGTTACAGCCAGGCCAATGCAAAAGTTCAACTTTTTTTCAATAATTATTGATCTAGAGAGTCCAGAGAATTGTCCTAGACTGGTCTGGTCTGGATTGGGCCAAAAACCAGGGACTAGTTGGCCAAAGTAGGTTTTGGACTAAAGTGCCCATATAAATTTTTTTTTTGCTCGTAGGCGAATTTGGAGATAGCCATCTTGTCCGTCTGGAGCCAGTGATCACAGTGATGCTAAAATTGAGATTCTAGGACAAACTGTCTAGGAGTTATGAGCAATTTAGTAAATGTGGTCATTATAGCTCCACCTATGGGCCAATCTGGGCCATACTTTGATAGGTTCTCCCCAAATTGAGGACTACCATTTGGCCAAGTTTCAAAGCTCCAGCTCTTACGGTTTGGGCTGCACGATGCGTTTTAGGGCGGAATAATAATAATAATAATAATAAAAATCAGCACGATTACAATAGGGTTTCAGCATTTCATGCTTGAACCCCTAATAAGAAGAGACGTTTTGGACAGTTATAGCGCCACCTATTGTCCGATCTTCACGAAACTTGGCATGCTTCTTCACCATGTTCTGACACATATGCTCATCGATTTTTGTGAAGTTTGGGGTTTTCCCTTAGGTTGTATAGGCTTTTGAGTGTTTTTATGTCCCACCCCTTTCCTAAATGACCCTGTTACAGCCAGGCCAATGCAAAAGTTCAACTTTTTTTCAATAATTATTGATCTAGAGAGTCCAGAGAATTGTCCTAGACTGGTCTGGTCTGGATTGGGCCAAAAACCAGGGACTAGTTGGCCAAAGTAGGTTTTGGACTAAAGTGCCCATATAAATTTTTTTTTTGCTCGTAGGCGAATTTGGAGATAGCCATCTTGTCCGTCTGGAGCCAGGGATCACAGTGATGCTAAAATTGAGATTCTAGGACAAACTGTCTAGGAGTTATGAGCAATTTAGTAAATGTGGTCATTATAGCTCCACCTATGGGCCAATCTGGGCCATACTTTGATAGGTTCTCCCCAAATTGAGGACTACCATTTGGCCAAGTTTCAAAGCTCCAGCTCTTACGGTTTGGGCTGCACGATGCGTTTTAGGGCGGAATAATAATAATAATTAAAGCTGCAAGCAGCATTTATCGGGGTTCAAGCAGTCAAGGCCTTTAAGCACAAAAGCATCAAAAGTGATTAAGTTTTATTTACCAAGAATGTAACTACTGACATAATAGATGAAAAAGACCATTTACAGGAAATACCATAGGAAATATATGGTTTTAAAGCTTTTTAGCAGTTATAGCGCCACCTATCGTCCGATCTCCATGAAAATTGGCATGCTTGTTAATGATGTTATGTCACATATGCTCACCAATTTTTGTGAAGTTCTGAGTTTTCATTTAGGATTTATAGGCTTTTTAATGTTTTTTTGCCACGCCCATTTTCTAAATGACCCTATTACAGCCATCTACATGCAAAAGTTCAACTTTTTTTTAATAATTATTCATCTAGAGTGTCCAGAGAATTGTCCTAGACTGGTCTGGTTTCGATCGGGCGAAAAACCTAGGACTAGTTTGCAAAAGTAGGTTTATAACATAATTACGAATATTTAATAACCGGTTTAATTGACAGCATTAGTTCTTGAGGCAAAGTTGTTCAGCATGAGCAGATCTATCAGATGATATGCATTTTGTGACGATAAGTGTAACACCACGTGATTACAGAGCCATAAAACTCGTTAGCGCCAACTAGTGGCCGATTTCTTTCAAAACTCTTACAGACCTCTAGGGCCATGAGTCGAACATGCCCATCGAGTTTCGTTCCGATCGGCCTCCGTTAACCTTGTCTAATAGGTGCTCAAATTTCATTGGTCGATGGCGGCCATGTTTTTCGAGATACGCCAATGTCCTCATAGACATACATGGCACCTTGGACCAAGACACTGCATACCAATTTTCAAGTCAATCGGACTAACGGTCACGTGGTCATAGCCGTTTTCATGTTTTTTTCATGTTATAGCGCCACCTAGTGATCAATCGTCGCGATTTTTTTACTGTGACCCCAGATTGAACTCATACACATGTGCACCAAGTTTGGTGAAGATATCTAATTTCCTTCTCGAGTTATAGCCATTTTAGTAAAATAGGCTCCTCCCACAACATTAATTTATCACCCCCTGGCGATCAGGAATCGAAATTTCGACTTTTTTTCGATAATTATTGATATTCAGACTCCAGAGAACATTTCTGCACTGGTTTGGATCCAATTGGACAAAAAACCTAGGACTAGTTCGCAAAAGTCGGTTTTTAACCAAATTCAAAATGGCGGACAATTTGCATACAGGAAATGAAATCGGAGATATACGTTTTGACCATCAGGTTTCCAGCTTTCCAGTGATATAAGACACTTGAGTCTACGTCATACGGTCTAGGAGTTATGAGCAGTTTCGCGCTTTTGGTTGCTATAGCGCCACCTATGGGCCAATTGGGGTCATATTCTCTGAACCTCTCCTCGATTTTTGTACTACCATCTGGCAAAGTTTCAAGGTTCCAGCTCTTACGGTTTGGGCTGCACGATGCGTTTTACGGCAGAATAATAATAATAATAAAAATCAGCACAATTACAATAGGGTTTCAGCATTTCATGCTTGAACCCCTAATAATAATAAAAATCAGCACGATTACAATAGGGTTTCAGCATTTCATGCTTGAACCCCTAATAAGAAGAGACGTTTTGGACAGTTATAGCGCCACCTATTGTCCGATCTTCACGAAACTTGGCATGCTTCTTCACCATGTTCTGACACATATGCTCATCGATTTTTGTGAAGTTTGGGGTTTTCCCTTAGGTTGTATAGGCTTTTGAGTGTTTTTATGTCCCACCCCTTTCCTAAATGACCCTGTTACAGCCAGGCCAATGCAAAAGTTCAACTTTTTTTCAATAATTATTGATCTAGAGAGTCCAGAGAATTGTCCTAGACTGGTCTGGTCTGGATTGGGCCAAAAACCAGGGACTAGTTGGCCAAAGTAGGTTTTGGACTAAAGTGCCCATATAAATTTTTTTTTTGCTCGTAGGCGAATTTGGAGATAGCCATCTTGTCCGTCTGGAGCCAGGGATCACAGTGATGCTAAAATTGAGATTCTAGGACAAACTGTCTAGGAGTTATGAGCAATTTAGTAAATGTGGTCATTATAGCTCCACCTATGGGCCAATCTGGGCCATACTTTGATAGGTTCTCCCCAAATTGAGGACTACCATTTGGCCAAGTTTCAAAGCTCCAGCTCTTACGGTTTGGGCTGCACGATGCGTTTTAGGGCGGAATAATAATAATAATAATAATTAAAGCTGCAAGCAGCATTTATCGGGGTTCAAGCAGTTAAGGCCTTTAAGCACAAAAGCATCAAAAGTGATTAAGTTTTATTTAGCAAGCATGTAACTACTGACATAATAGATGGAAAAGACCATTTACAGGAAATACCATAGGAAATATATGGTTTTAAAGCTTTTTAGCAGTTATAGCGCCACCTATAGTCCGATCTCCATAAAAATTGGCATGCTTGTTAATGATGTTATGTCACATATGCTCACCAATTTTTGTGAAGTTCTGAGTTTTCATTTAGGATTTATAGGCTTTTTAGTGTTTTTTTGCCACGCCCCTTTTCTAAATGACCCTATTACAGCCATCTACATGCAAAAGTTCAACTTTTTTTTGATAATTATTGATCTAGAGTGTCCAGAGAATTGTCCTAGACTGGTCTGGTTTCGATCGGGCGAAAAACCTAGGACTAGTTTGCAAAAGTAGGTTTTTAACATAATTACGAATATTTAATAAACGGTTTAATTGACAGCATTAGTTCTTGAGGCAAAGTTGTTCAGCATGAGCAGATCTATCAGATGATATGCATTTTGTGACGATAAGTGTAACACCAAGTGATTACAGAGCCATAAAACTCGTTAGCGCCAACTAGTGGCCGATTTCTTTCAAAACTCTTACAGACCTCTAGGGCCATGAGTCGAACATGCCCATCGAGTTTCGTTCCGATCGGCCTCCGTTAACCTTGTCTAATAGGTGCTCAAATTTCATTGGTCGATGGCGGCCATGTTTTTCGAGATACGCCAATGTCCTCATAGACATACATGGCACCTTGGACCAAGACACTGCATACCAATTTTCAAGTCAATCGGACTAACGGTCACGTGGTCATAGCCGTTTTCATGTTTTTTTCATGTTATAGCGCCACCTAGTGATCAATCGTCGCGATTTTTTTACTGTGACCCCAGATTGAACTCATACACATGTGCACCAAGTTTGGTGAAGATATCTAATTTCATTCTCGAGTTATAGCCATTTTAGTAAAATAGGCTCCTCCCACAACATTAATTTATCACCCCCTGGCGATCAGGAATCGAAATTTCGACTTTTTTTCGATAATTATTTATATTCAGACTCCAGAGAACATTTCTGCACTGTTTTGGATCCAATTGGACAAAAAACCTAGGACTAGTTCGCAAAAGTAGGTTTTTAACTAAATTCAAAATGGCGGACAATTTGCATACAGGAAATGAAATCGGAGATATACGTTTTGACCTTCAGGTTTCCCGCTTTCCAGTGATATAAGACACTTGAGTCTACGTCATACGGTCTAGGAGTTATGAGCAGTTTCGCGCTTTTGGTTGCTATAGCGCCACCTATGGGCCAATTGGGGTCATATTCTCTGAACCTCTCCTCGATTTTTGTACTACCATCTGGCAAAGTTTCAAAGCTCCAGCTCTTACGGTTTGGGCTGCACGATGAGTTTTACGGCAGAAGAAAAATAATAATAATAATAATAATTAAAGCTGCAAGCAGCATTTATCGGGGTTCAAGCAGTTAAGGCCTTTAAGACCTTTAAGCACAAAAGCATCAAAAGTTATTAAGTTTTATTTAGCAAGCATTTAACCACTGACATATATGACTCCAACGTCACAGTCAGTGTTATGCTGGGATTCACTCATTTTTCAGCGGTCTTTTGCAAACAGGAGATTTACACATGAAGGAGAAAACAATGGTGTTTGAGGCTCACGGTATGTCAGTTCCATGTCCAGAACTCTTATCATTCAACTATGCCAAGATAAATACAGTTTTCAATTGTATGGCACCTTCAAAATAGATGATTAGTAATGTAATGCTTACTTGCAGTCTGAAATGGCTTTAACAAAAGAAGAAAAATATTCTTAGATTTCTGTTCATTCTAATCATGTACAAATAAAGTAGCACAGTAAGATTACATTTATTTGAATGCATTAGTGAGTGTGTGATTGTGCTGTGTGTGCAGCTTATCAATACTAAAAGTGAAGGTGTAGTTGATATCTTTGGTGATAATATCTGTAATCATAAAAAACAAAAACAATTAAGAAATAAAGAATTAAAATTACAAATAATATTCTATTAAGATATGAGTTACAATAACATGATTTGTAATAGTAATAATATCAATAATATATGCACAATACACACAGTTTAGACTATCAGGTCTGTGTTTTACAAAAACATTAGTATTGCAGCCAATGTGAGTCTGTGGGATTTATAAACAGACAAAATATGATTTGAAATGTTATTTTAATGATTTTATTAAGTTTAAACAATATTTCAAATGGTAAAAAAAAAATAATAATAATATTTTAGTGGGTAGAATGAACCAATGAGTGTTCTTCTTCTGGTGGTTAAAATGTAAATGAAAACAATAATACTTAAACAATAATACTTAATACACTAACCATGCTTGAACACACACATGCACACACATTTTGTTGTAGATGTAGATATTTAAAATAAAAGATAGGTAACAAAATGATAATTGCAAATCTCCTCTGTATAACACCATTTTCAGATTTCAAATTAATCACTGAGAGGCAGAATTGTTCAAACTGAGAGCTCAGTACAAATGAAGTGATAAACTTTGACAAAACATGATTGTGTTATAATGGGTGATTTTCATGCAAGTAATTTTATATAGTCCAAAACTTAATGCAAAAGCACAGATGAAAATATTTTATTAAGTAGAATGTCCTGCAGAGGGCAGTAGAAGACCACTAATTGACTCACTTTCATTTGAAAGACTTTTTTATCCACCAGTAAAACAAAGCAGTTTCTCCATGTTCTTTCCATTAAGCATGCTTACACACACAGACACACACACAGACACAAACACATCCACACACACAAAGACAAATGTTTTCAATGTTTTTAGGATGTGATATTGTGAAAATATCTTCATCTCCTCATCCTGAATAACTTTGACTCAAGAATTACTAATGTCAATCAAACCGTTCATAATCATAATAAAAAAAAAAATATATATATATATATACAAATATCATAAAAAAAAAAACATCATAATAAAAAAAGATTGCTTCTTAAAGCATTTGTTTATTTCCCAATACTGAAAGCGAATTAAAAGATCATGCGTAATCCTGCTGCTCCCTCTAGTGGACAACAGTGGAATTACAGTCTCCATCTTACAGTTGAAGTGTTTGAATGAATGAATGGGAATTTGGTTTTTCACTTATATCTCGGGAACCAGAAGGCGAAAAATTCTGAAACTCAGAGCATAGATAGTGCTTGAGGAGTCCTGTTGAATGAGACCATCGCAGTGTTTTTGGGCGATTGGGCCCGGGAGTTATGAGGCATATTATTTTGGGGCTTTTATCTCTGGAATGCCCAGGGCAAATTACACCACATTTGAATCGATGCTAGCCAAGGACGCGCCCTTTCCAACGAGCTCTCACACAAGGTTCGGGGTGGTCTGGGTCGGGAGTTACGGGCGTTCAAAGTCGGGGTCCCGCGGACTAACGATCCGCGGGGGGGGGCGCTCCCGAGGCCCGCGACCATACGTTTCGATCAAGAGCCCGGAGACGTCCTTACCATCAAAATTTGAACGCGCAGCGACTTTCCGTTTTCGAGTTATGAGTGAATTTGTACTGGGGGGGCGTGGCCTAAATGGCGGCCTCCGTTTTTACTTTCGTTTCTGGATTCCATTCATTAATGTGACACAATTGTCAATAGTAATACTTCAATAGATGAGTTTTGACAAAATGTGATTGTAAATGTTAAAATAATGATTTTATAAAGTCTAAATATGAATTATATAGCAATATTAGGGAGTAGTATGATGAAATGACAGCAGGGGGCAGTACAATACCACTTATTGGCTTAATATGCCATGTTATATATTTTTTTACATTTTTAACTGTTATAGAGGCAAATTTTGTCCGATCTGTCTGAAATTTTTCATACTTCTTAAGAGTCACATGTTCTGACTTGTTTTTATTAAAGAGATATAGGCTTTTGGAGACACTTGGTCAAGGCTACATATTGAAGTGACACTATTATAGCCATCCAAATGAAGAAGTTATACTTTTTCTGATAATTATTGATCTAGAGAGTCCAGAGAATTGCACTGCACTGGTTTTGAACATTATTATATGAACATTATATGATTATAGATGGAAAATACCATTTACAGCCAATACGGGCAATTTACCATATAATATATGATTTTAAAGCGTTTTAACAGTTATAGCGCCACCTATTGTCCGATCTCCATGAAATGTTGCATGCTTGTTAAGGATGTTATGTCACATATGCTCACCAATTTTTGTGAAGTTCTGAGTTTTTATTTAGGATTTATAGACTTTTTAGTGTATTTTGCCACGCCCATTTTATAAATGACCCTATTACAGCCATTCAAATGCAAAAGTTCAACTTTTTTTCGATAATTATTGATCTAGAGAGTCCAAAGAATTGTCCTAGACTGGTTTGGTTCCGATCGGGCGAAAAACCAGGGACTAGTTCGCAAAAGTAGGTTTTTAACATGTTCGCGAATATTTAATGAACGGTTTGATTGACAGAAATGGTTCTAGAGGCAAAGTTGTTCAGCATAAGCAGATCTATCAAATGATATGCATTTTGTGATGATAAGTGTAACACCACGTGATTACAGAGCCATAAAACTCATTAGCGCCAACTAGTGGCCGATTTCTTTCAAAATTCTTACAGACCTCTAGGGCCATGAGCCGAACATGCCCATTGAGTTTCGTTCCGATCGGCCTCCGTTAACCTTGTCTAATAGGTGCTCAAACTTCATTGGCCGATGGCGGCCATGTTTTTTGAGATACGCCAATGTCCTCATACACATACATGGCACCTTGGACCAAGACACTGCATACCAATTTTCAAGTCAATCGGACTAACGGTCAGGTGGTTATAGCCTGTTTTATGTTTTTTTCATTTTATAGCGCCACCATGAGGCCAATCGTCGCGATTTTTTTACTGTGACCCCAGATTGAACTCATACACATGTGTACCAAGTTTGGTGAAGATACCTCATTTACATCGGGAGTTATAGCCATTTTAGTAAAATAGGGCCCTCCCACAACGTACGTTTTGGCGCCCCTTAGCGACCGTGAATCGAAATTTCCACTTTTTTTCGATAATTATTGATATTCAGACTCCAGAGAACATTTCTGCACTGGTTTGGTTCCAATCGGGCAAAAAACCAGGGACTAGTTCGCAAAAGTAGGTTTTTGACAAAATTCAAAATGGCGGAAAATCTATCATGGCGGAAATGAAATCGGAGATATACGTTTTGTTCGTCAGGCATCCAGCTTTCAAATGATATAAGACACTTGAGTCTACGACATACGGTCTAGGAGTTATGAACAGTTTCGCGCTTTTGGTTGCTATAGCGCCACCTATGGGCCAATCGGGGTCATAATCTCTGAACCTTTCCTCGATTTTTGTACTACCATCTGTCAAAGTTTCAAAGTTCCAGCTCTTACGGTTTGGGCTGCACGATGCGTTTTACGGCGGAATAATAATAATAATAATAATTAAAGCTGCAAGCAGCATTTATCGGGGTTCAAGCAGTTAAGGCCTTTAAGGCCTTTAAGCACAAAAGCATCAAAAGTTATTAGTTTTATTAAGCAAGCATGTAACCACTGACATAATAGATGAAAAAGACAATTTACAGCCAATACAGGCAATGTACCATAGGAAATATATGGTTTTAAAGCTTTTTAACAGTTATAGCGACACCTATGGTCCGATCTCCATAAAATTGTTTACTGTGACCTCAAATTGAACCCATACACATGTGTACTGAGTTTGGTGAAGATATCTCATTTACTTCTTGAGTTATAGCCATTTTAGTAAAATAGGCTCCTCCCACAACAATTTACCACATTCTAGTATTATTTACTATGATTCTAGCATGATTTGCCATATTCTAGCAGGATTTACCATGATATACTACATTCTAGTATGATTTACCATACATTCTAGTATGATTTACCATTGTTTACTGTGATTCTAGCATGGTTCACCATAGTTTATCATGATTTATCATAGTTTACCATGATTTACCCTGTTCTAGCAACGTTTACCATGATTTACCATGTTCTAGCATGATGTACCATGATATACCATGTTCTAGAATGATGTACCAGGATTATAGTATGATTTACCTTGATACACCACATTCTAGTATTATTTACTATGATTTACCATGTTTTTAGCGTGATTTACCATGATTTACCACATTGTTAGCAATTATGTGAAGTTAGGTTTCTGAATAAATTCTGAATAATCTGATTAATAGTTTACAAAGACTTTGTGAAGTGTTTATAGACCATTCAAATATATTTTCATAATGACATATCCCAATAGCATTGAAAAAACAACATTTGTGTGTGTGTGTGTGTGTGTGTGTGTGTGTGATCTGTCTGAAAATGTTCATGCATGTTTAGAGTGATATTTCACATGTTCTGACTTGTTTTTAAGAAGGTCTGAGCATCTTAAAAGATATAAGCTTTCGGGGACACTTGGTCAAGGCCACGTATTGAAGTGACCCTATTATAGTCATCCAAATGAAGTAGTTCAACTTTTTCTGATAATTATTGATCTAGAGAGTCCAGAGAATTGTACTGCACTAGTTTTGAACATTATGATATGAAAATTATTTGATCATAGATGAAACAGACCATTTGCAGCCAATACAGGCAATTTACCATAGGAAATATATGGTTTTAAAGCTTTTTAACAATTATAGCGCCAACTATGGTCCGATCTCCATAAAATTTGGCATGCTTGTTAAAGATGTTATGGCACATATTCCCACCAATTTTTGTGAAGTTCTGAGTTTTCATTTATGATTTATAGGCTTTTTAGTGCATTTTGCCACACCCATTTTCTTTATGACCCTATTATAGCCATGCGCAAAATGCAAAAGTTCAACTTTTTTTTGATAATTATTGATCTAGAGAGTCCATAGAATTGTCCTAGACTGGTCTGGTTCCGATCGGGCGAAAAACCTAGGACTAGTTCGCAAAAGTAGGTTTTTAACATATTCGCGAATAATTAATGAACGGTTTGATTGACAGCAATGGTTCTTGAGGCAAAGTTGTTCAGCATGAGCAGATCTATTAAATGATATGCATTTTGTGACAATAAGTGTAACACCACGTGATTACAGAGCCATAAAACTCGTTAGCGCCAACTAGTGGCCGATTTCTTTCAAAATTCTTACAGACCTCTAGGGCCATGAGTCGAACATGCCCACCGAGTTTCGTTCCGATCGGCCTCCGTTAACCTTGTCTAATAGGTGCTCAAACTTCATTGGCCGATGGCGGCCATGTTTTTTGAGATACACCAATGTCCTCATAGACATACATGGGGCCTTGGACCAAGACACTGCATGCCAATTTTCAAGTCAATCGGACTAACGGTCAGGTGGTTATAGCCTGTTTTATGTTTTTTTCATGTTATAGCGCCACCATGTGGCCAATCGCCACGATTTTTTTACTGTGACCTCAGATTGACCTCTTACATATACGTACCAAGTTTGGTGAAGATACCTCATTCATTTCTGGAGTTATAGCTGTTTTAGTACAATAGGCTCCTCCCACAACATACATTTTGGCGCCCCTTAGCGACCGTGAATCGAAATTTCGACTTTTTTTCGATAATTATTGATATTCAGACTCCAGAGAACATTTCTGCACTGGTTTGGTTCCGATCGGACGAAAAACCTAGGACTAGTTCGCAAAAGTAGGTTTATAACAAAATTCAAAATGGCGGAAAAATTTGCATACCGGAAATGAAATCGGAGATATACGTTTTGTTCTTCAAGTGTCCAGCTTTCCAATGATATAAGACACTTGAGTCTACGACATACGGTCTAGGAGTTATGAACAGTTTCGCGCTTTTGGTTGCTATAGCGCCACCTATGGGCCAATCGGGGTCATACTCTCTGAACCTCTCCTCGATTTTTGTACTACCATCTGGCAAAGTTTCAAGGTTCCAGCTCATACGGTTTGGGCTGCACGATGCGTTTTAGCGGAGAAGAAAAATAATAATAAAAATCAGTACAATTACAATAGGGTTTCAGCACTTCGTGCTTGAACCCCTAATAATAATAATAATTAAAGCTGCAAGCAGCATTTATCGGGGTTCAAGCATTTAAGGCCTTTAAGCACATAAGCATTTAAGACATTTTAACCACTAAAATAATAGATGGAAAAGACCATTTAGAGCCAAAACAGGCAATTTACCAAAGGAAATATATGGTTTTCAAAGCTGTTTAACAGTTATAGCGCCACCTATCGTCCGATCTTCATGAAATTTTACATGCTTGTTTAGAATGTTATGGCACATATGCTCACCATTTTTTGTGAAGTTCTGAGTTTTCGTTTAGGATTTATAGGCTTTTGAGTGCATTTTGCCACGCCCATTTTCTTTATGACCCAATGTACCCATGCGAAAAATGCTAAAGTTCAACTTTTTTTTGATAATTATTGATCTAGAGAGTCCAGAGAATTGTCCTAGACTGGTCTGGTTCCGATCGGGCGAAAAACCTAGGACTAGTTCGCAAAAGTATGTTTTTAACATATTCATGAATATTTAATGAACTGTTTGATTGACAGCAATGGTTCTAGAGGCAAAGTTGTTCAGCATGAGCAGATCTATCATATGATATGCATTTTGTGACGATAAGTGTAACACCACGTGATTACAGAGCCATAAAACTCGTTAGCGCCAACTAGTGGCCGATTTCTTTCAAAATTCTTACAGACCTCTAGGGGCTTGAGCCGAACATGCCCACTGAGTTTCGTTCTGATCGGCCTCCGTTAACCTTGTCTAATAGGTGCTCAAACTTCATTGGCCGATAGCGGCCATGTTTTTTGAGATACACCAATGTCCTCATAGACATACATGGCACCTTGGACCAAGACACTGCATACCAATTTTCAAGTCAATCGGACTAACGGTCAGGTGGTTATAGCCTGTTTTATGTTTTTTTCATATTATAGCGCCACCATGAGGCCAATCACCGCGATTTTTTTACTGTCACCTCAACTTGAGCTCATACATATGTGTACCGAGTTTGGTGAAAATATCTCATTTCGTTCACGAGTTATAGCCATTTTCGTATAATTAGCTCCGCCTCCTGCGAACGTTTTGATACCCCTTAGCAACCGTGGATCGAAATTTTACATTTTTTTCGATAATTATTGATCTTCAGACTCCTGTGAATATTTCTGCACTGGTTTGGTTCCGATCGGGCGAAAAACCAGGGACTAGTTCGCAAAAGTAGGTTTTGGACAAAATCCAAAATGGCGGAAAAATTTGCATACCGGAAATGAAATCCTTGAGGCCTTTTTTGTTCGGCTTGACCCAAGGATTCCAAAGATATAAGACACTTGAGTCTGTGACAAAGGGTTGATGAGATTTAAGCAAAAATATGCCATTTTTTTGTTTTTTGCACTGTAGCGCCACCTATTGGCCAATCTAGCTCATATTCTCTGAACCTCTCCTCGATTTTTGTACTACCTTCTGGCCAAGTTTCAAGTCTCTAGCACTTACGGTTTAGGCTGCACGATGCGTTTTACGGCAGAATAATAATAATAATAATAATTAAAGCTGCAAGCAGCATTTATCGGGGTTCAAGCAGTTAAGGCCTTTAAGGCCTTTAAGCACAAAAGCATCAAAAGTTATTAGTTTTATTAAGCAAGCATGTAACCACTGACATAATAGATGAAAAAGACAATTTACAGCCAATACAGGCAATGTACCATAGGAAATATATGGTTTTAAAGCTTTTTAACAGTTATAGCGACACCTATGGTCCGATCTCCATAAAATTGTTTACTGTGACCTCAAATTGAACCCATACACATGTGTACTGAGTTTGGTGAAGATATCTCATTTACTTCTTGAGTTATAGCCATTTTAGTAAAATAGGCTCCTCCCACAACAATTTACCACATTCTAGTATTATTTACTATGATTCTAGCATGATTTGCCATATTCTAGCAGGATTTACCATGATATACTACATTCTAGTATGATTTACCATACATTCTAGTATGATTTACCATTGTTTACTGTGATTCTAGCATGGTTCACCATAGTTTATCATGATTTATCATAGTTTACCATGATTTACCCTGTTCTAGCAACGTTTACCATGATTTACCATGTTCTAGCATGATGTACCATGATATACCATGTTCTAGAATGATGTACCAGGATTATAGTATGATTTACCTTGATACACCACATTCTAGTATTATTTACTATGATTTACCATGTTTTTAGCGTGATTTACCATGATTTACCACATTGTTAGCAATTATGTGAAGTTAGGTTTCTGAATAAATTCTGAATAATCTGATTAATAGTTTACAAAGACTTTGTGAAGTGTTTATAGACCATTCAAATATATTTTCATAATGACATATCCCAATAGCATTGAAAAAACAACATTTGTGTGTGTGTGTGTGTGTGTGTGTGTGTGTGATCTGTCTGAAAATGTTCATGCATGTTTAGAGTGATATTTCACATGTTCTGACTTGTTTTTAAGAAGGTCTGAGCATCTTAAAAGATATAAGCTTTCGGGGACACTTGGTCAAGGCCACGTATTGAAGTGACCCTATTATAGTCATCCAAATGAAGTAGTTCAACTTTTTCTGATAATTATTGATCTAGAGAGTCCAGAGAATTGTACTGCACTAGTTTTGAACATTATGATATGAAAATTATTTGATCATAGATGAAACAGACCATTTGCAGCCAATACAGGCAATTTACCATAGGAAATATATGGTTTTAAAGCTTTTTAACAATTATAGCGCCAACTATGGTCCGATCTCCATAAAATTTGGCATGCTTGTTAAAGATGTTATGGCACATATTCCCACCAATTTTTGTGAAGTTCTGAGTTTTCATTTATGATTTATAGGCTTTTTAGTGCATTTTGCCACACCCATTTTCTTTATGACCCTATTATAGCCATGCGCAAAATGCAAAAGTTCAACTTTTTTTTGATAATTATTGATCTAGAGAGTCCATAGAATTGTCCTAGACTGGTCTGGTTCCGATCGGGCGAAAAACCTAGGACTAGTTCGCAAAAGTAGGTTTTTAACATATTCGCGAATAATTAATGAACGGTTTGATTGACAGCAATGGTTCTTGAGGCAAAGTTGTTCAGCATGAGCAGATCTATTAAATGATATGCATTTTGTGACAATAAGTGTAACACCACGTGATTACAGAGCCATAAAACTCGTTAGCGCCAACTAGTGGCCGATTTCTTTCAAAATTCTTACAGACCTCTAGGGCCATGAGTCGAACATGCCCACCGAGTTTCGTTCCGATCGGCCTCCGTTAACCTTGTCTAATAGGTGCTCAAACTTCATTGGCCGATGGCGGCCATGTTTTTTGAGATACACCAATGTCCTCATAGACATACATGGGGCCTTGGACCAAGACACTGCATGCCAATTTTCAAGTCAATCGGACTAACGGTCAGGTGGTTATAGCCTGTTTTATGTTTTTTTCATGTTATAGCGCCACCATGTGGCCAATCGCCACGATTTTTTTACTGTGACCTCAGATTGACCTCTTACATATACGTACCAAGTTTGGTGAAGATACCTCATTCATTTCTGGAGTTATAGCTGTTTTAGTACAATAGGCTCCTCCCACAACATACATTTTGGCGCCCCTTAGCGACCGTGAATCGAAATTTCGACTTTTTTTCGATAATTATTGATATTCAGACTCCAGAGAACATTTCTGCACTGGTTTGGTTCCGATCGGACGAAAAACCTAGGACTAGTTCGCAAAAGTAGGTTTATAACAAAATTCAAAATGGCGGAAAAATTTGCATACCGGAAATGAAATCGGAGATATACGTTTTGTTCTTCAAGTGTCCAGCTTTCCAATGATATAAGACACTTGAGTCTACGACATACGGTCTAGGAGTTATGAACAGTTTCGCGCTTTTGGTTGCTATAGCGCCACCTATGGGCCAATCGGGGTCATACTCTCTGAACCTCTCCTCGATTTTTGTACTACCATCTGGCAAAGTTTCAAGGTTCCAGCTCATACGGTTTGGGCTGCACGATGCGTTTTAGCGGAGAAGAAAAATAATAATAAAAATCAGTACAATTACAATAGGGTTTCAGCACTTCGTGCTTGAACCCCTAAAAATCAGCACAATTACAATAGGGTTTCAGCATTTCATGCTTGAACCCCTAAAAATCAGTACAATTACAATAGGGTTTCAGCACTTCGTGCTTGAACCCCTAATAAAAATCAGCACGATTACAATAGGGTTTCAGCATTTCATGCTTGAACCCCTAATAAGAAGAGACGTTTTGGACAGTTATAGCGCCACCTATTGTCCGATCTTCACGAAACTTGGCATGCTTCTTCACCATGTTCTGACACATATGCTCATCGATTTTTGTGAAGTTTGGGGTTTTCCCTTAGGTTGTATAGGCTTTTGAGTGTTTTTATGTCCCACCCCTTTCCTAAATGACCCTGTTACAGCCAGGCCAATGCAAAAGTTCAACTTTTTTTCAATAATTATTGATCTAGAGAGTCCAGAGAATTGTCCTAGACTGGTCTGGTCTGGATTGGGCCAAAAACCAGGGACTAGTTGGCCAAAGTAGGTTTTGGACTAAAGTGCCCATATAAATTTTTTTTTTTGCTCGTAGGCGAATTTGGAGATAGCCATCTTGTCCGTCTGGAGCCAGGGATCACAGTGATGCTAAAATTGAGATTCTAGGACAAACTGTCTAGGAGTTATGAGCAATTTAGTAAATGTGGTCATTATAGCTCCACCTATGGGCCAATCTGGGCCATACTTTGATAGGTTCTCCCCAAATTGAGGACTACCATTTGGCCAAGTTTCAAAGCTCCAGCTCTTACGGTTTGGGCTGCACGATGCGTTTTAGGGCGGAATAATAATAATAATAATAATTAAAGCTGCAAGCAGCATTTATCGGGGTTCAAGCAGTTAAGGCCTTTAAGCACAAAAGCATCAAAAGTGATTAAGTTTTATTTAGCAAGCATGTAACTACTGACATAATAGATGGAAAAGACCATTTACAGGAAATACCATAGGAAATATATGGTTTTAAAGCTTTTTAGCAGTTATAGCGCCACCTATAGTCCGATCTCCATAAAAATTGGCATGCTTGTTAATGATGTTATGTCACATATGCTCACCAATTTTTGTGAAGTTCTGAGTTTTCATTTAGGATTTATAGGCTTTTTAGTGTTTTTTTGCCACGCCCCTTTTCTAAATGACCCTATTACAGCCATCTACATGCAAAAGTTCAACTTTTTTTTGATAATTATTGATCTAGAGTGTCCAGAGAATTGTCCTAGACTGGTCTGGTTTCGATCGGGCGAAAAACCTAGGACTAGTTTGCAAAAGTAGGTTTTTAACATAATTACGAATATTTAATAAACGGTTTAATTGACAGCATTAGTTCTTGAGGCAAAGTTGTTCAGCATGAGCAGATCTATCAGATGATATGCATTTTGTGACGATAAGTGTAACACCAAGTGATTACAGAGCCATAAAACTCGTTAGCGCCAACTAGTGGCCGATTTCTTTCAAAACTCTTACAGACCTCTAGGGCCATGAGTCGAACATGCCCATCGAGTTTCGTTCCGATCGGCCTCCGTTAACCTTGTCTAATAGGTGCTCAAATTTCATTGGTCGATGGCGGCCATGTTTTTCGAGATACGCCAATGTCCTCATAGACATACATGGCACCTTGGACCAAGACACTGCATACCAATTTTCAAGTCAATCGGACTAACGGTCACGTGGTCATAGCCGTTTTCATGTTTTTTTCATGTTATAGCGCCACCTAGTGATCAATCGTCGCGATTTTTTTACTGTGACCCCAGATTGAACTCATACACATGTGCACCAAGTTTGGTGAAGATATCTAATTTCATTCTCGAGTTATAGCCATTTTAGTAAAATAGGCTCCTCCCACAACATTAATTTATCACCCCCTGGCGATCAGGAATCGAAATTTCGACTTTTTTTCGATAATTATTTATATTCAGACTCCAGAGAACATTTCTGCACTGTTTTGGATCCAATTGGACAAAAAACCTAGGACTAGTTCGCAAAAGTAGGTTTTTAACTAAATTCAAAATGGCGGACAATTTGCATACAGGAAATGAAATCGGAGATATACGTTTTGACCTTCAGGTTTCCCGCTTTCCAGTGATATAAGACACTTGAGTCTACGTCATACGGTCTAGGAGTTATGAGCAGTTTCGCGCTTTTGGTTGCTATAGCGCCACCTATGGGCCAATTGGGGTCATATTCTCTGAACCTCTCCTCGATTTTTGTACTACCATCTGGCAAAGTTTCAAAGCTCCAGCTCTTACGGTTTGGGCTGCACGATGAGTTTTACGGCAGAAGAAAAATAATAATAATAATAATAATAATAATAATAAAAATCAGTACAATTACAATAGGGTTTCAGCACTTCGTGCTTGAACCCCTAATAAAAATCAGCACGATTACAATAGGGTTTCAGCATTTCATGCTTGAACCCCTAATAAGAAGAGACGTTTTGGACAGTTATAGCGCCACCTATTGTCCGATCTTCACGAAACTTGGCATGCTTCTTCACCATGTTCTGACACATATGCTCATCGATTTTTGTGAAGTTTGGGGTTTTCCCTTAGGTTGTATAGGCTTTTGAGTGTTTTTATGTCCCACCCCTTTCCTAAATGACCCTGTTACAGCCAGGCCAATGCAAAAGTTCAACTTTTTTTCAATAATTATTGATCTAGAGAGTCCAGAGAATTGTCCTAGACTGGTCTGGTCTGGATTGGGCCAAAAACCAGGGACTAGTTGGCCAAAGTAGGTTTTGGACTAAAGTGCCCATATAAATTTTTTTTTTGCTCGTAGGCGAATTTGGAGATAGCCATCTTGTCCGTCTGGAGCCAGGGATCACAGTGATGCTAAAATTGAGATTCTAGGACAAACTGTCTAGGAGTTATGAGCAATTTAGTAAATGTGGTCATTATAGCTCCACCTATGGGCCAATCTGGGCCATACTTTGATAGGTTCTCCCCAAATTGAGGACTACCATTTGGCCAAGTTTCAAAGCTCCAGCTCTTACGGTTTGGGCTGCACGATGCGTTTTAGGGCGGAATAATAATAATAATAATAATAAAAATCAGCACGATTACAATAGGGTTTCAGCATTTCATGCTTGAACCCCTAATAAGAAGAGACGTTTTGGACAGTTATAGCGCCACCTATTGTCCGATCTTCACGAAACTTGGCATGCTTCTTCACCATGTTCTGACACATATGCTCATCGATTTTTGTGAAGTTTGGGGTTTTCCCTTAGGTTGTATAGGCTTTTGAGTGTTTTTATGTCCCACCCCTTTCCTAAATGACCCTGTTACAGCCAGGCCAATGCAAAAGTTCAACTTTTTTTCAATAATTATTGATCTAGAGAGTCCAGAGAATTGTCCTAGACTGGTCTGGTCTGGATTGGGCCAAAAACCAGGGACTAGTTGGCCAAAGTAGGTTTTGGACTAAAGTGCCCATATAAATTTTTTTTTTGCTCGTAGGCGAATTTGGAGATAGCCATCTTGTCCGTCTGGAGCCAGGGATCACAGTGATGCTAAAATTGAGATTCTAGGACAAACTGTCTAGGAGTTATGAGCAATTTAGTAAATGTGGTCATTATAGCTCCACCTATGGGCCAATCTGGGCCATACTTTGATAGGTTCTCCCCAAATTGAGGACTACCATTTGGCCAAGTTTCAAAGCTCCAGCTCTTACGGTTTGGGCTGCACGATGCGTTTTAGGGCGGAATAATAATAATAATAATAATTAAAGCTGCAAGCAGCATTTATCGGGGTTCAAGCAGTTAAGGCCTTTAAGGCATTTAAGCACAAAAGCATCAAAAGTTATTAAGATTTATTTAGCAAGCATGTAACCACTGACATAATAGATGGAAAAGACCATTTACAGCCAATACAGGCAGTTTACCATAGGAAATATATGATTTTAAAGCTTTTTAACAGTTATAGCGCCACCTATCGTCCGATCTCCATAGAATTTTTCATGCTTGTTAATGATGTTATGTCACATATGCTGACCAATTTTTGTGAAGTTCTGAGTTTTTATTTAGGATTTATAGGCTTTTTAATGTATTTTGACACGCCCATTTTATAAATTACCCTATTACAGCCATCCAAATGCAAAAGTTCAACTTTTTTTTGATAATTATTGATCTAGAGAGTCCAGAGAATTGTCCTAGACTGGTCTGGTTCCGATCGGGCAAAAAACCTAGGACTAGTTCGCAAAAGTAGGTTTTTAACATATTAATGAATAATTAATGAACAGTTTGATTGACAGCAATGGTTCTTGAGGCAAAGTTGTTCAGGATGAGGAGATCTATCAAATGATATGCATATTGTGTGGATATTTGTAACACCACGTGATTACAGAGCCGTAAAACTCGTTAGCGCCAACTAGTGGCCGATTTCTTTCAAAATTCTTACAGACCTTTAGGGCCATGAGCCGAACATGCCCATTGAGTTTCGTTCCGATCGGCCTCCGTTAACCTTGTCTAATAGGTGCTCAAACTTCGTTGGCCGATGGCGGCCATGTTTTTTTAGATACGCCAATGTCCTCATACACATACATGGCACCTTGGACCAAGACACTGCATACCAATTTTCAAGTCAATCGGACTAACGGTCAGGTGGTTATAGCCTGTTTTATGTTTTTTTCATTTTATAGCGCCACCATGAGGCCAATCGTCGCGATTTTTTTACTGTGACCTCAACTTGAGCTCATACATATGTGTACCGAGTTTGGTGAAAATATCTCATTTCGTTCACGAGTTATAGCCATTTTCGTATAATTAGCTCCGCCTCCTGCGAACGTTTTGATACCCCTTAGCAACCGTGGATCGAAATTTTACATTTTTTTCGATAATTATTGATCTTCAGACTCCTGTGAATATTTCTGCACTGGTTTGGTTCCGATC
This sequence comes from Rutilus rutilus, assembly GCF_951802725.1. Taxonomy (NCBI): domain Eukaryota; kingdom Metazoa; phylum Chordata; class Actinopteri; order Cypriniformes; family Leuciscidae; genus Rutilus; species Rutilus rutilus. Next base: position 22,358,087 of record NC_140213.1, on the reverse strand, counting down.
GGGTGAAAAACCAGGGACTAGTTCGCAAAAGTAGGTTTTGGACAAAATCCAAAATGGCGGGAAAATTTGCATACCGGAAATGAAATCCTTGAGGCCTTTTTTGTTCGGTTTGACCCAAGGATTCCAAAGATATAAGACACTTGAGTCTGTGACAAAGGGTTGATGAGATTTAAGCAAAAATATGCCATTTTTTTGTTTTTTGCACTGTAGCGCCACCTATTGGCCAATCTAGCTCATATTCTCTGAACCTCTCCTCGATTTTTGTACTACCTTCTGGCCAAGTTTCAAGTCTCTAGCACTTACGGTTTAGGCTGCACGATGCGTTTTACGGCAGAATAATAATAATAATTAAAGCTGCAAGCAGCATTTATCGGGGTTCAAGCAGTTAAGGCCTTTAAGGCCTTTAAGCACAAAAGCATCAAAAGTTATTAGTTTTATTAAGCAAGCATGTAACCACTGACATAATAGATGAAAAAGACAATTTACAGCCAATACAGGCAATGTACCATAGGAAATATATGGTTTTAAAGCTTTTTAACAGTTATAGCGACACCTATGGTCCGATCTCCATAAAATTGTTTACTGTGACCTCAAATTGAACCCATACACATGTGTACTGAGTTTGGTGAAGATATCTCATTTACTTCTTGAGTTATAGCCATTTTAGTAAAATAGGCTCCTCCCACAACAATTTACCACATTCTAGTATTATTTACTATGATTCTAGCATGATTTGCCATATTCTAGCAGGATTTACCATGATATACTACATTCTAGTATGATTTACCATACATTCTAGTATGATTTACCATTGTTTACTGTGATTCTAGCATGGTTCACCATAGTTTATCATGATTTATCATAGTTTACCATGATTTACCCTGTTCTAGCAACGTTTACCATGATTTACCATGTTCTAGCATGATGTACCATGATATACCATGTTCTAGAATGATGTACCAGGATTATAGTATGATTTACCTTGATACACCACATTCTAGTATTATTTACTATGATTTACCATGTTTTTAGCGTGATTTACCATGATTTACCACATTGTTAGCAATTATGTGAAGTTAGGTTTCTGAATAAATTCTGAATAATCTGATTAATAGTTTACAAAGACTTTGTGAAGTGTTTATAGACCATTCAAATATATTTTCATAATGACATATCCCAATAGCATTGAAAAAACAACATTTGTGTGTGTGTGTGTGTGTGTGTGTGTGTGTGATCTGTCTGAAAATGTTCATGCATGTTTAGAGTGATATTTCACATGTTCTGACTTGTTTTTAAGAAGGTCTGAGCATCTTAAAAGATATAAGCTTTCGGGGACACTTGGTCAAGGCCACGTATTGAAGTGACCCTATTATAGTCATCCAAATGAAGTAGTTCAACTTTTTCTGATAATTATTGATCTAGAGAGTCCAGAGAATTGTACTGCACTAGTTTTGAACATTATGATATGAAAATTATTTGATCATAGATGAAACAGACCATTTGCAGCCAATACAGGCAATTTACCATAGGAAATATATGGTTTTAAAGCTTTTTAACAATTATAGCGCCAACTATGGTCCGATCTCCATAAAATTTGGCATGCTTGTTAAAGATGTTATGGCACATATTCCCACCAATTTTTGTGAAGTTCTGAGTTTTCATTTATGATTTATAGGCTTTTTAGTGCATTTTGCCACACCCATTTTCTTTATGACCCTATTATAGCCATGCGCAAAATGCAAAAGTTCAACTTTTTTTTGATAATTATTGATCTAGAGAGTCCATAGAATTGTCCTAGACTGGTCTGGTTCCGATCGGGCGAAAAACCTAGGACTAGTTCGCAAAAGTAGGTTTTTAACATATTCGCGAATAATTAATGAACGGTTTGATTGACAGCAATGGTTCTTGAGGCAAAGTTGTTCAGCATGAGCAGATCTATTAAATGATATGCATTTTGTGACAATAAGTGTAACACCACGTGATTACAGAGCCATAAAACTCGTTAGCGCCAACTAGTGGCCGATTTCTTTCAAAATTCTTACAGACCTCTAGGGCCATGAGTCGAACATGCCCACCGAGTTTCGTTCCGATCGGCCTCCGTTAACCTTGTCTAATAGGTGCTCAAACTTCATTGGCCGATGGCGGCCATGTTTTTTGAGATACACCAATGTCCTCATAGACATACATGGGGCCTTGGACCAAGACACTGCATGCCAATTTTCAAGTCAATCGGACTAACGGTCAGGTGGTTATAGCCTGTTTTATGTTTTTTTCATGTTATAGCGCCACCATGTGGCCAATCGCCACGATTTTTTTACTGTGACCTCAGATTGACCTCTTACATATACGTACCAAGTTTGGTGAAGATACCTCATTCATTTCTGGAGTTATAGCTGTTTTAGTACAATAGGCTCCTCCCACAACATACATTTTGGCGCCCCTTAGCGACCGTGAATCGAAATTTCGACTTTTTTTCGATAATTATTGATATTCAGACTCCAGAGAACATTTCTGCACTGGTTTGGTTCCGATCGGACGAAAAACCTAGGACTAGTTCGCAAAAGTAGGTTTATAACAAAATTCAAAATGGCGGAAAAATTTGCATACCGGAAATGAAATCGGAGATATACGTTTTGTTCTTCAAGTGTCCAGCTTTCCAATGATATAAGACACTTGAGTCTACGACATACGGTCTAGGAGTTATGAACAGTTTCGCGCTTTTGGTTGCTATAGCGCCACCTATGGGCCAATCGGGGTCATACTCTCTGAACCTCTCCTCGATTTTTGTACTACCATCTGGCAAAGTTTCAAGGTTCCAGCTCATACGGTTTGGGCTGCACGATGCGTTTTAGCGGAGAAGAAAAATAATAATAAAAATCAGTACAATTACAATAGGGTTTCAGCACTTCGTGCTTGAACCCCTAATAATAAAAATCAGCACAATTACAATAGGGTTTCAGCATTTCATGCTTGAACCCCTAATAAAAATCAGCACGATTACAATAGGGTTTCAGCATTTCATGCTTGAACCCCTAATAAGAAGAGACGTTTTGGACAGTTATAGCGCCACCTATTGTCCGATCTTCACGAAACTTGGCATGCTTCTTCACCATGTTCTGACACATATGCTCATCGATTTTTGTGAAGTTTGGGGTTTTCCCTTAGGTTGTATAGGCTTTTGAGTGTTTTTATGTCCCACCCCTTTCCTAAATGACCCTGTTACAGCCAGGCCAATGCAAAAGTTCAACTTTTTTTCAATAATTATTGATCTAGAGAGTCCAGAGAATTGTCCTAGACTGGTCTGGTCTGGATTGGGCCAAAAACCAGGGACTAGTTGGCCAAAGTAGGTTTTGGACTAAAGTGCCCATATAAATTTTTTTTTTTGCTCGTAGGCGAATTTGGAGATAGCCATCTTGTCCGTCTGGAGCCAGGGATCACAGTGATGCTAAAATTGAGATTCTAGGACAAACTGTCTAGGAGTTATGAGCAATTTAGTAAATGTGGTCATTATAGCTCCACCTATGGGCCAATCTGGGCCATACTTTGATAGGTTCTCCCCAAATTGAGGACTACCATTTGGCCAAGTTTCAAAGCTCCAGCTCTTACGGTTTGGGCTGCACGATGCGTTTTAGGGCGGAATAATAATAATAATAATAATAAAAATCAGCACGATTACAATAGGGTTTCAGCATTTCATGCTTGAACCCCTAATAAGAAGAGACGTTTTGGACAGTTATAGCGCCACCTATTGTCCGATCTTCACGAAACTTGGCATGCTTCTTCACCATGTTCTGACACATATGCTCATCGATTTTTGTGAAGTTTGGGGTTTTCCCTTAGGTTGTATAGGCTTTTGAGTGTTTTTATGTCCCACCCCTTTCCTAAATGACCCTGTTACAGCCAGGCCAATGCAAAAGTTCAACTTTTTTTCAATAATTATTGATCTAGAGAGTCCAGAGAATTGTCCTAGACTGGTCTGGTCTGGATTGGGCCAAAAACCAGGGACTAGTTGGCCAAAGTAGGTTTTGGACTAAAGTGCCCATATAAATTTTTTTTTTGCTCGTAGGCGAATTTGGAGATAGCCATCTTGTCCGTCTGGAGCCAGGGATCACAGTGATGCTAAAATTGAGATTCTAGGACAAACTGTCTAGGAGTTATGAGCAATTTAGTAAATGTGGTCATTATAGCTCCACCTATGGGCCAATCTGGGCCATACTTTGATAGGTTCTCCCCAAATTGAGGACTACCATTTGGCCAAGTTTCAAAGCTCCAGCTCTTACGGTTTGGGCTGCACGATGCGTTTTAGGGCGGAATAATAATAATAATAATAATAAAAATCAGCACGATTACAATAGGGTTTCAGCATTTCATGCTTGAACCCCTAATAAGAAGAGACGTTTTGGACAGTTATAGCGCCACCTATTGTCCGATCTTCACGAAACTTGGCATGCTTCTTCACCATGTTCTGACACATATGCTCATCGATTTTTGTGAAGTTTGGGGTTTTCCCTTAGGTTGTATAGGCTTTTGAGTGTTTTTATGTCCCACCCCTTTCCTAAATGACCCTGTTACAGCCAGGCCAATGCAAAAGTTCAACTTTTTTTCAATAATTATTGATCTAGAGAGTCCAGAGAATTGTCCTAGACTGGTCTGGTCTGGATTGGGCCAAAAACCAGGGACTAGTTGGCCAAAGTAGGTTTTGGACTAAAGTGCCCATATAAATTTTTTTTTTTGCTCGTAGGCGAATTTGGAGATAGCCATCTTGTCCGTCTGGAGCCAGGGATCACAGTGATGCTAAAATTGAGATTCTAGGACAAACTGTCTAGGAGTTATGAGCAATTTAGTAAATGTGGTCATTATAGCTCCACCTATGGGCCAATCTGGGCCATACTTTGATAGGTTCTCCCCAAATTGAGGACTACCATTTGGCCAAGTTTCAAAGCTCCAGCTCTTACGGTTTGGGCTGCACGATGCGTTTTAGGGCGGAATAATAATAATAATAATAATTAAAGCTGCAAGCAGCATTTATCGGGGTTCAAGCAGTTAAGGCCTTTAAGCACAAAAGCATCAAAAGTGATTAAGTTTTATTTAGCAAGCATGTAACTACTGACATAATAGATGGAAAAGACCATTTACAGGAAATACCATAGGAAATATATGGTTTTAAAGCTTTTTAGCAGTTATAGCGCCACCTATAGTCCGATCTCCATAAAAATTGGCATGCTTGTTAATGATGTTATGTCACATATGCTCACCAATTTTTGTGAAGTTCTGAGTTTTCATTTAGGATTTATAGGCTTTTTAGTGTTTTTTTGCCACGCCCCTTTTCTAAATGACCCTATTACAGCCATCTACATGCAAAAGTTCAACTTTTTTTTGATAATTATTGATCTAGAGTGTCCAGAGAATTGTCCTAGACTGGTCTGGTTTCGATCGGGCGAAAAACCTAGGACTAGTTTGCAAAAGTAGGTTTTTAACATAATTACGAATATTTAATAAACGGTTTAATTGACAGCATTAGTTCTTGAGGCAAAGTTGTTCAGCATGAGCAGATCTATCAGATGATATGCATTTTGTGACGATAAGTGTAACACCAAGTGATTACAGAGCCATAAAACTCGTTAGCGCCAACTAGTGGCCGATTTCTTTCAAAACTCTTACAGACCTCTAGGGCCATGAGTCGAACATGCCCATCGAGTTTCGTTCCGATCGGCCTCCGTTAACCTTGTCTAATAGGTGCTCAAATTTCATTGGTCGATGGCGGCCATGTTTTTCGAGATACGCCAATGTCCTCATAGACATACATGGCACCTTGGACCAAGACACTGCATACCAATTTTCAAGTCAATCGGACTAACGGTCACGTGGTCATAGCCGTTTTCATGTTTTTTTCATGTTATAGCGCCACCTAGTGATCAATCGTCGCGATTTTTTTACTGTGACCCCAGATTGAACTCATACACATGTGCACCAAGTTTGGTGAAGATATCTAATTTCATTCTCGAGTTATAGCCATTTTAGTAAAATAGGCTCCTCCCACAACATTAATTTATCACCCCCTGGCGATCAGGAATCGAAATTTCGACTTTTTTTCGATAATTATTTATATTCAGACTCCAGAGAACATTTCTGCACTGTTTTGGATCCAATTGGACAAAAAACCTAGGACTAGTTCGCAAAAGTAGGTTTTTAACTAAATTCAAAATGGCGGACAATTTGCATACAGGAAATGAAATCGGAGATATACGTTTTGACCTTCAGGTTTCCCGCTTTCCAGTGATATAAGACACTTGAGTCTACGTCATACGGTCTAGGAGTTATGAGCAGTTTCGCGCTTTTGGTTGCTATAGCGCCACCTATGGGCCAATTGGGGTCATATTCTCTGAACCTCTCCTCGATTTTTGTACTACCATCTGGCAAAGTTTCAAAGCTCCAGCTCTTACGGTTTGGGCTGCACGATGAGTTTTACGGCAGAAGAAAAATAATAATAATAATAATAATAATAATAATAAAAATCAGTACAATTACAATAGGGTTTCAGCACTTCGTGCTTGAACCCCTAATAAAAATCAGCACGATTACAATAGGGTTTCAGCATTTCATGCTTGAACCCCTAATAAGAAGAGACGTTTTGGACAGTTATAGCGCCACCTATTGTCCGATCTTCACGAAACTTGGCATGCTTCTTCACCATGTTCTGACACATATGCTCATCGATTTTTGTGAAGTTTGGGGTTTTCCCTTAGGTTGTATAGGCTTTTGAGTGTTTTTATGTCCCACCCCTTTCCTAAATGACCCTGTTACAGCCAGGCCAATGCAAAAGTTCAACTTTTTTTCAATAATTATTGATCTAGAGAGTCCAGAGAATTGTCCTAGACTGGTCTGGTCTGGATTGGGCCAAAAACCAGGGACTAGTTGGCCAAAGTAGGTTTTGGACTAAAGTGCCCATATAAATTTTAGTAATATAATGCTTACTTGGAGTCTGAAATGGCTTTAACAAAAGAAGAAAAATATTCTTAGATTTCTGTTCATTCTAATCATGTACAAATAAAGTAGCACAGTAAGATTACATTTATTTGAATGCATTAGTGAGTGTGTGATTGTGCTGTGTGTGCAGCGTGTCAATACTAAAAGTGAAGGTGTAGTTGATATCTTTGGTGATAATATCTGTAGTAATCATAAAAAAACAATTAAGAAATAAAGAATTAAAATTACAAATAATATTCTATTAAGATATGAGTTACAATAACATGATTTGCAATAGTAATAATATCAATAATACACACAGATTAGACTATCAGGTCTGTGTTTTACAAAAACATTAGTATTGCAGCCAATGTGAGTCTGTGGGATTTATAAACAGACAAAATATGATTTTAAATGTTATTTTAATGATTTTATTAAGTTTAAACAATATTTCAAATGGAAAAAAAATGAAAAAAAATATTTTAGTGAGCAGAATGAACCAATGAGTGTTCTTCTGGTGGTTAAAATGTAAATGAAAACAATAATACTTAAACAATAATACTTAATACACTAACCATGCTTGAACACACACATGCACACACATTTTGTTGTAGATGTAGATATTTAAAATAAAAGATAGGTAACAAAATGATAATTGCAAATCTCCTCTGTATAACACCATTTTCAGATTTCAAATTAATCACTGAGAGGCAGAATTGTTCAAACTGAGAGCTCAGTAAAAATGAAGTGATAAACTTTGACAAAACATGACTGTGTTATAATAGGTGATTTTCATGCAAGTAATTTTATATAGTCCAAAAACTAATGCAAAAGCACAGATGAAAATATTTTATTAAGTAGAATGTCCTGCAGAGGGCAGTAGAAGACCACTAATTGACTCACTTTCATTTGAAAGACTTTTTTTATCCACCAGTAAAACAAAGCAGTTTCTCCATGTTCTTTCCATTAAGCATGCTTACACACACAGACACACACACAAACACAAACACATCCACACACACACACACACACACACAGACACAAACACAAACACATCCACACACACACACACAAAGACAAATATGTTTTCAATGTTTTTAGGATGTGATATTGTGAAAATATCTTCATCTCCTCATCTTGAACAACTTTGCCTCAAGAATCACTAATATCAATCAAACCGTTCATAATCATAATAAAAAAATAAAATATATACAAATATCATAATAAAAAAAAAAACATCATAATAAAAAAGATTGCTTCTTAAAGCATTTGTTTATTTCCCAATACTGAAGCGAATTAAAAGATCATGCGTAATCCTGCTGCTCCCTCTAGTGGACAACAGTGGTATTATAGCTTACATTTTACAGTTGAAGTGTTTGAATGAATGAATGGGAATTTGTTTTTTTACTTATATCTCAGGAACCAAAAGGCGAAAAATTCTGAAACTCAGAGCATAGATAGTGCTTGAGGAGCCCTGTTGAATGAGACCATCAAGGTGTTTTTGGGCGATTGGGGCTGGGAGTTATGACTGTTATAAGGCATATCTGTTCGGGCTATTATCTCTGGAATGCCCAGGGCAAATAACACCACATTTGAATCGAAATTAGCCAAGGACGGGCCCTTTCCAACGAGCTCTCACACAATGTTCGGGGTGGTCTGGGTCGGGAGTAATGGCCGTTCAAAATCGGGGGTCCCGCGGGCTGGCGATGCGCGGGGGGCGCGCTCCCGAGGCCCGCGACGACACGTTTCGATCAAGAGCCCGGAGAGGTCCTCACCATCAAAATTTGAGCGCGCAACGACTTTCCGTTTTCGAGTTATGAATGAATTTGTATTCGGGGGCGTGGCTTAAATGCCGTTATACTTTCGTTTCATTTCATTCATTTACTTTCGTCCATTTCCATATCTCAGTGTAACACAATTGTCAATAGTAATACTCAATAGATGAGTTTTGACAAAATGTGATTGTAAATGTTAAAATAATGATTTTATAAAGTCTAAATATGAATTTTATAACAATATTAGGTAGTAGTATGATGAAATGACAGCAGGGGGCAGTAAAATATCACTTATTGGCTTAATATGTCATTATATTCATATAAAATCACCTTTTGAAGAAGTTAAACTTTTTTTCTGATAATTATTGATCTAGAGAGTTCAGAGAATTGTGCTGCACTGGTTTTGAACATTATGATATGAACATTATACGATAATAGATAGAAGACACCATTTACAGCAAATACAGGCAATTTACCATAGGAAATATATGGTTTTAAAGCGTTTTAACAGTTATAGCGCCAACTATGGTCCGATCTCCATAAAATTTTCCATGCTTCTTTAGCAGGTTATGACACATATGCTCATCAATTTTTGTGAAGTTCTGAGTTTTCGTTTAGGATTTATAGTTATAACTATATAGTTATAGTTTAGCAGTTTTCTGCACTAAAGCAAACCAGTTTTTCCATGTTAACTCAATCATGCATGCTTACACACACACACACACACACACACACACACACGAAGACAAATGTTGTTGTTGTTTTTTCAATGCTATTGGGATATGTCATAATGAAAATATATTTGAATGGTCTATAAACATTTCACAAAGTCTTTGTTAGCTATTAATCAGAAGATTCAGAATTTATTCAGAAACCTAAGACTACACAAACACATGTTGTAGATACAGACATTTGAAATATATGATGTGATAAAACTGTCAATACTAATACTTTAACGGACGGATTTTGACTAAATGTAATTGTAAATGTTAAAATAGTGATTTTATAAATTTTAAACAGCAGGGGGCAGTAAAATACAACTTATTGGCTTAATATGCCATTATATTCATATAATTTTCACCTTTTTAACTGTTATAGAGGCAAATTTTGTCCGATCGGTCTGAAAATTTTCATGCATGTTCAGAGTGATATTTCACTGGCTTTTTAAGAAGGTCTGAGTCATTCATTAAAGAGATATAGGCTTCCGGGGACACTTGGTAAAGGCTACATTTTGAAGTGAACCTATTATATCTATCCAAATGAAGTAGTTCAACTTTTTCTGACAATTATTGACCTAGTGAGTCCAGAGAATTGTATTGCACTAGTTTTGAACATTATGATATGAAAACTATATGATCAGAGATGGAAAAGACCATTTACAGCCAATACAGGCAGTTTACCATAGGAAATATATTGTTTTAAAGCTTTTTAACAGTTATAGCGCCACCTTTGGTCCAGTCTCCATAAAATTTTGCATGCTTCTTAATGATGTCATGTCACATATGCTCACCAACTTTTGTGAAGTTCTGAGTTTTCATTTAGGATTTATAGGCTTTTTAGTGTATTTTGCCACGCCCATTTTATAAATGACCGTATTACAGCCATACAAATGCAAAAGTTCAACTTTTTTTTGATAATTATTGATCTAGAGAGTCCAGAGAATTGTCCTAGACTGGTCTGGTTCCGATCGGGCGAAAAACCAGGGACTAGTTCGCAAAAGTAGGTTTTTAACATATTCATGAATATTTAATGAACGGTTTGATTGACAGCAATGGTTCTAGAGGCAAAGTTGTTCAGGATGAGCAGATCTATCAAATGATATGCATTTTGTGACGATAAGTGTAACACCACGTGATTACAGAGCCATAAAACTCGTTAGCGCCAACTAGTGGCCGATTTCTTTCAAAATTCTTACAGACCTTTAGGGCCATGAGTCGAACATGCCCATCGAGTTTCGTTCCGATCGGCCTCCGTTAACCTTGTCTAATAGGTGCTCAAACTTCATTGGCTGATGGCGGCCATGTTTTTTGAGATACACTAATGTCCTCATAGACATACATGGCACCTTGGACCAAGACACTGCATACCAATTTTCAAGTCAATCGGACTAACGGTCAGGTGGTTATAGCCCATTTTATGTTTTTTTCATGTTATAGCGCCACCATGTGGCCAATCGCCGCGATTTTTTTACTGTGACCTCAGATTGACCTCTTACACATGTGTACCGAGTTTGGTGTAGATACCTCATTTACTTCTGGAGTTATAGCCATTTTAGTAAAATAGGCTCCGCCTTCTTCAAACGTTTTGGCGCCCCTTAGCGACCGTGAATCGAAATTTCAACTTTTTTTCGATAATTATTGATATTCAGACTACTGTGAACATTTCTGCACTGGTTTGGTTCCGATCGGGCGAAAAACCAGGGACTAGTTCGCAAAAGTAGGTTTTGGACAAAATCCAAAATGGCGGAAAAATTTGCATACCGGAAATAAAATACCTCCTATATTTCTTGTTCGGCTTGAGCCAAGGATTCCAATGATGTATGACACTTGAAGCTGAGACAAATGGTTATTGAGATATGAGCAAAATAGTGATTTTTTTTTGTTTTTTGCGCTATAGCGCCACCTATTGGCCAATCGGGCTCATACTTTGATAACCTCTCCTCGATTTTTGTACTACCTTGTGGCCAAGTTTCAAGTCTCTAGCTCTTACGGTTTGGGCTGCACGATGCGTTTTAGCGGAGAAGAATAATAATAATAATAATAAAAATCCTTACAATTACAATAGGGTTTCAGCACTTCGTGCTTGAACCCCTAAAAATCAGCACGATTACAATAGGGTTTCAGCATTTCATGCTTGAACCCCTAATAAGAAGAGACGTTTTGGACAGTTATAGCGCCACCTATTGTCCGATCTTCACGAAACTTGGCATGCTTCTTCACCATGTTCTGACACATATGCTCATCGATTTTTGTGAAGTTTGGGGTTTTCCCTTAGGTTGTATAGGCTTTTGAGTGTTTTTATGTCCCACCCCTTTCCTAAATGACCCTGTTACAGCCAGGCCAATGCAAAAGTTCAACTTTTTTTCAATAATTATTGATCTAGAGAGTCCAGAGAATTGTCCTAGACTGGTCTGGTCTGGATTGGGCCAAAAACCAGGGACTAGTTGGCCAAAGTAGGTTTTGGACTAAAGTGCCCATATAAATTTTTTTTTTGCTCGTAGGCGAATTTGGAGATAGCCATCTTGTCCGTCTGGAGCCAGGGATCACAGTGATGCTAAAATTGAGATTCTAGGACAAACTGTCTAGGAGTTATGAGCAATTTAGTAAATGTGGTCATTATAGCTCCACCTATGGGCCAATCTGGGCCATACTTTGATAGGTTCTCCCCAAATTGAGGACTACCATTTGGCCAAGTTTCAAAGCTCCAGCTCTTACGGTTTGGGCTGCACGATGCGTTTTAGGGCGGAATAATAATAATAATAATAATTAAAGCTGCAAGCAGCATTTATCGGGGTTCAAGCAGTTAAGGCCTTTAAGGCATTTAAGCACAAAAGCATCAAAAGTTATTAAGATTTATTTAGCAAGCATGTAACCACTGACATAATAGATGGAAAAGACCATTTACAGCCAATACAGGCAGTTTACCATAGGAAATATATGATTTTAAAGCTTTTTAACAGTTATAGCGCCACCTATCGTCCGATCTCCATAGAATTTTTCATGCTTGTTAATGATGTTATGTCACATATGCTGACCAATTTTTGTGAAGTTCTGAGTTTTTATTTAGGATTTATAGGCTTTTTAATGTATTTTGACACGCCCATTTTATAAATTACCCTATTACAGCCATCCAAATGCAAAAGTTCAACTTTTTTTTGATAATTATTGATCTAGAGAGTCCAGAGAATTGTCCTAGACTGGTCTGGTTCCGATCGGGCAAAAAACCTAGGACTAGTTCGCAAAAGTAGGTTTTTAACATATTAATGAATAATTAATGAACAGTTTGATTGACAGCAATGGTTCTTGAGGCAAAGTTGTTCAGGATGAGGAGATCTATCAAATGATATGCATATTGTGTGGATATTTGTAACACCACGTGATTACAGAGCCGTAAAACTCGTTAGCGCCAACTAGTGGCCGATTTCTTTCAAAATTCTTACAGACCTTTAGGGCCATGAGCCGAACATGCCCATTGAGTTTCGTTCCGATCGGCCTCCGTTAACCTTGTCTAATAGGTGCTCAAACTTCGTTGGCCGATGGCGGCCATGTTTTTTTAGATACGCCAATGTCCTCATACACATACATGGCACCTTGGACCAAGACACTGCATACCAATTTTCAAGTCAATCGGACTAACGGTCAGGTGGTTATAGCCTGTTTTATGTTTTTTTCATTTTATAGCGCCACCATGAGGCCAATCGTCGCGATTTTTTTACTGTGACCTCAACTTGAGCTCATACATATGTGTACCGAGTTTGGTGAAAATATCTCATTTCGTTCACGAGTTATAGCCATTTTCGTATAATTAGCTCCGCCTCCTGCGAACGTTTTGATACCCCTTAGCAACCGTGGATCGAAATTTTACATTTTTTTCGATAATTATTGATCTTCAGACTCCTGTGAATATTTCTGCACTGGTTTGGTTCCGATCGGGTGAAAAACCAGGGACTAGTTCGCAAAAGTAGGTTTTGGACAAAATCCAAAATGGCGGGAAAATTTGCATACCGGAAATGAAATCCTTGAGGCCTTTTTTGTTCGGTTTGACCCAAGGATTCCAAAGATATAAGACACTTGAGTCTGTGACAAAGGGTTGATGAGATTTAAGCAAAAATATGCCATTTTTTTGTTTTTTGCACTGTAGCGCCACCTATTGGCCAATCTAGCTCATATTCTCTGAACCTCTCCTCGATTTTTGTACTACCTTCTGGCCAAGTTTCAAGTCTCTAGCACTTACGGTTTAGGCTGCACGATGCGTTTTACGGCAGAATAATAATAATAATTAAAGCTGCAAGCAGCATTTATCGGGGTTCAAGCAGTTAAGGCCTTTAAGGCCTTTAAGCACAAAAGCATCAAAAGTTATTAGTTTTATTAAGCAAGCATGTAACCACTGACATAATAGATGAAAAAGACAATTTACAGCCAATACAGGCAATGTACCATAGGAAATATATGGTTTTAAAGCTTTTTAACAGTTATAGCGACACCTATGGTCCGATCTCCATAAAATTGTTTACTGTGACCTCAAATTGAACCCATACACATGTGTACTGAGTTTGGTGAAGATATCTCATTTACTTCTTGAGTTATAGCCATTTTAGTAAAATAGGCTCCTCCCACAACAATTTACCACATTCTAGTATTATTTACTATGATTCTAGCATGATTTGCCATATTCTAGCAGGATTTACCATGATATACTACATTCTAGTATGATTTACCATACATTCTAGTATGATTTACCATTGTTTACTGTGATTCTAGCATGGTTCACCATAGTTTATCATGATTTATCATAGTTTACCATGATTTACCCTGTTCTAGCAACGTTTACCATGATTTACCATGTTCTAGCATGATGTACCATGATATACCATGTTCTAGAATGATGTACCAGGATTATAGTATGATTTACCTTGATACACCACATTCTAGTATTATTTACTATGATTTACCATGTTTTTAGCGTGATTTACCATGATTTACCACATTGTTAGCAATTATGTGAAGTTAGGTTTCTGAATAAATTCTGAATAATCTGATTAATAGTTTACAAAGACTTTGTGAAGTGTTTATAGACCATTCAAATATATTTTCATAATGACATATCCCAATAGCATTGAAAAAACAACATTTGTGTGTGTGTGTGTGTGTGTGTGTGTGTGTGATCTGTCTGAAAATGTTCATGCATGTTTAGAGTGATATTTCACATGTTCTGACTTGTTTTTAAGAAGGTCTGAGCATCTTAAAAGATATAAGCTTTCGGGGACACTTGGTCAAGGCCACGTATTGAAGTGACCCTATTATAGTCATCCAAATGAAGTAGTTCAACTTTTTCTGATAATTATTGATCTAGAGAGTCCAGAGAATTGTACTGCACTAGTTTTGAACATTATGATATGAAAATTATTTGATCATAGATGAAACAGACCATTTGCAGCCAATACAGGCAATTTACCATAGGAAATATATGGTTTTAAAGCTTTTTAACAATTATAGCGCCAACTATGGTCCGATCTCCATAAAATTTGGCATGCTTGTTAAAGATGTTATGGCACATATTCCCACCAATTTTTGTGAAGTTCTGAGTTTTCATTTATGATTTATAGGCTTTTTAGTGCATTTTGCCACACCCATTTTCTTTATGACCCTATTATAGCCATGCGCAAAATGCAAAAGTTCAACTTTTTTTTGATAATTATTGATCTAGAGAGTCCATAGAATTGTCCTAGACTGGTCTGGTTCCGATCGGGCGAAAAACCTAGGACTAGTTCGCAAAAGTAGGTTTTTAACATATTCGCGAATAATTAATGAACGGTTTGATTGACAGCAATGGTTCTTGAGGCAAAGTTGTTCAGCATGAGCAGATCTATTAAATGATATGCATTTTGTGACAATAAGTGTAACACCACGTGATTACAGAGCCATAAAACTCGTTAGCGCCAACTAGTGGCCGATTTCTTTCAAAATTCTTACAGACCTCTAGGGCCATGAGTCGAACATGCCCACCGAGTTTCGTTCCGATCGGCCTCCGTTAACCTTGTCTAATAGGTGCTCAAACTTCATTGGCCGATGGCGGCCATGTTTTTTGAGATACACCAATGTCCTCATAGACATACATGGGGCCTTGGACCAAGACACTGCATGCCAATTTTCAAGTCAATCGGACTAACGGTCAGGTGGTTATAGCCTGTTTTATGTTTTTTTCATGTTATAGCGCCACCATGTGGCCAATCGCCACGATTTTTTTACTGTGACCTCAGATTGACCTCTTACATATACGTACCAAGTTTGGTGAAGATACCTCATTCATTTCTGGAGTTATAGCTGTTTTAGTACAATAGGCTCCTCCCACAACATACATTTTGGCGCCCCTTAGCGACCGTGAATCGAAATTTCGACTTTTTTTCGATAATTATTGATATTCAGACTCCAGAGAACATTTCTGCACTGGTTTGGTTCCGATCGGACGAAAAACCTAGGACTAGTTCGCAAAAGTAGGTTTATAACAAAATTCAAAATGGCGGAAAAATTTGCATACCGGAAATGAAATCGGAGATATACGTTTTGTTCTTCAAGTGTCCAGCTTTCCAATGATATAAGACACTTGAGTCTACGACATACGGTCTAGGAGTTATGAACAGTTTCGCGCTTTTGGTTGCTATAGCGCCACCTATGGGCCAATCGGGGTCATACTCTCTGAACCTCTCCTCGATTTTTGTACTACCATCTGGCAAAGTTTCAAGGTTCCAGCTCATACGGTTTGGGCTGCACGATGCGTTTTAGCGGAGAAGAAAAATAATAATAAAAATCAGTACAATTACAATAGGGTTTCAGCACTTCGTGCTTGAACCCCTAATAATAAAAATCAGCACAATTACAATAGGGTTTCAGCATTTCATGCTTGAACCCCTAATAAAAATCAGCACGATTACAATAGGGTTTCAGCATTTCATGCTTGAACCCCTAATAAGAAGAGACGTTTTGGACAGTTATAGCGCCACCTATTGTCCGATCTTCACGAAACTTGGCATGCTTCTTCACCATGTTCTGACACATATGCTCATCGATTTTTGTGAAGTTTGGGGTTTTCCCTTAGGTTGTATAGGCTTTTGAGTGTTTTTATGTCCCACCCCTTTCCTAAATGACCCTGTTACAGCCAGGCCAATGCAAAAGTTCAACTTTTTTTCAATAATTATTGATCTAGAGAGTCCAGAGAATTGTCCTAGACTGGTCTGGTCTGGATTGGGCCAAAAACCAGGGACTAGTTGGCCAAAGTAGGTTTTGGACTAAAGTGCCCATATAAATTTTTTTTTTTGCTCGTAGGCGAATTTGGAGATAGCCATCTTGTCCGTCTGGAGCCAGGGATCACAGTGATGCTAAAATTGAGATTCTAGGACAAACTGTCTAGGAGTTATGAGCAATTTAGTAAATGTGGTCATTATAGCTCCACCTATGGGCCAATCTGGGCCATACTTTGATAGGTTCTCCCCAAATTGAGGACTACCATTTGGCCAAGTTTCAAAGCTCCAGCTCTTACGGTTTGGGCTGCACGATGCGTTTTAGGGCGGAATAATAATAATAATAATAATAAAAATCAGCACGATTACAATAGGGTTTCAGCATTTCATGCTTGAACCCCTAATAAGAAGAGACGTTTTGGACAGTTATAGCGCCACCTATTGTCCGATCTTCACGAAACTTGGCATGCTTCTTCACCATGTTCTGACACATATGCTCATCGATTTTTGTGAAGTTTGGGGTTTTCCCTTAGGTTGTATAGGCTTTTGAGTGTTTTTATGTCCCACCCCTTTCCTAAATGACCCTGTTACAGCCAGGCCAATGCAAAAGTTCAACTTTTTTTCAATAATTATTGATCTAGAGAGTCCAGAGAATTGTCCTAGACTGGTCTGGTCTGGATTGGGCCAAAAACCAGGGACTAGTTGGCCAAAGTAGGTTTTGGACTAAAGTGCCCATATAAATTTTTTTTTTGCTCGTAGGCGAATTTGGAGATAGCCATCTTGTCCGTCTGGAGCCAGGGATCACAGTGATGCTAAAATTGAGATTCTAGGACAAACTGTCTAGGAGTTATGAGCAATTTAGTAAATGTGGTCATTATAGCTCCACCTATGGGCCAATCTGGGCCATACTTTGATAGGTTCTCCCCAAATTGAGGACTACCATTTGGCCAAGTTTCAAAGCTCCAGCTCTTACGGTTTGGGCTGCACGATGCGTTTTAGGGCGGAATAATAATAATAATAATAATAAAAATCAGCACGATTACAATAGGGTTTCAGCATTTCATGCTTGAACCCCTAATAAGAAGAGACGTTTTGGACAGTTATAGCGCCACCTATTGTCCGATCTTCACGAAACTTGGCATGCTTCTTCACCATGTTCTGACACATATGCTCATCGATTTTTGTGAAGTTTGGGGTTTTCCCTTAGGTTGTATAGGCTTTTGAGTGTTTTTATGTCCCACCCCTTTCCTAAATGACCCTGTTACAGCCAGGCCAATGCAAAAGTTCAACTTTTTTTCAATAATTATTGATCTAGAGAGTCCAGAGAATTGTCCTAGACTGGTCTGGTCTGGATTGGGCCAAAAACCAGGGACTAGTTGGCCAAAGTAGGTTTTGGACTAAAGTGCCCATATAAATTTTTTTTTTGCTCGTAGGCGAATTTGGAGATAGCCATCTTGTCCGTCTGGAGCCAGGGATCACAGTGATGCTAAAATTGAGATTCTAGGACAAACTGTCTAGGAGTTATGAGCAATTTAGTAAATGTGGTCATTATAGCTCCACCTATGGGCCAATCTGGGCCATACTTTGATAGGTTCTCCCCAAATTGAGGACTACCATTTGGCCAAGTTTCAAAGCTCCAGCTCTTACGGTTTGGGCTGCACGATGCGTTTTAGGGCGGAATAATAATAATAATAATTAAAGCTGCAAGCAGCATTTAGCGGGGTTCAAGCATTTAGGGTCTTTAAGCACATAAGGCAGTTTAGTGAGTTGTCTGAGTTTTCGTTTAGGATTTACAGGCTTTTGAGTGTTTTTTTGCCATACACATTTTCTAAATGATCCTATTATGGCTACCCAATGGGTAAAGTTTAAGTTTTTTATATAATTATTGATCTAGAGCTTCCAGAGAATTGTACTGCACTGGTATATTTCCGATCGGGTTAAAAATATAGGACTAGTTTGCAAAAGTAGGTTTTTAACATAATCGCAAGTATTTAATGAACAAATTAATTGACAGCAGTAGTTTTTGAGGCAAAGTTGTTCAGTATGAGGAGATCTATCAAATGACACGCATCACGTGATTACAGAGCAGTAAAACCTGTTAGCGCCAACTAGTGGCTGATTTCTTTCAAAATTCTTACAGACCTCTAGGGCCACGAGTCGAACATGCCCACCGAGTTTCGTTCCAATCGGCCTTCGTTAACCTTGTCTAAGAGGTGCACAAACTTTATTGGCCGATGGCGGCATAGACATACATGGCACCTTGGACCAAGACACTGCATACCAATTTTAAAGTCAATCGAACTAATGGTCAGGTGGTTATAGCCCTTTTCATGTTTTTGTGATGTTATGGCCTGATCTCCATTTTAAATAATTATTTTAAAGGTGCTGTAGAATGCATTGATATATTTTAAATTGTTCTCTGATATCTCTGAAACAGAAATGTCTTCAACAGTCAAGTAGTGGATAAAATCACTAATGTTACTTTCTGCTTGCGGTAGGGGTTGTAATGGAAATATAACATTAGTTGGAACTGCCCCCTTCTTGAGTATCAAACGATGAGCGAAACCTGCTTGATATTGTCCCAGGTTAGAAAAACTGTCTGGGGTAAAATGGGCAGAGCAAACTAACAGCTTTGAATTAAAATGGTGAGGTATCCTGTTGTAAACATCAACCATGCCTGTTGACAGTTCTCTTTTGTGGGAAGGGAATGAAAAGTTCTCAAATCCGCAGCACAGCCTCAGACATAACATTTATATCCATGATCTGCCATTTTCACTATTGTCCTTGCTTGCTTCTTCACAACACCTGCAGATCTTCTGATGATTCGGCTGTGCAGGTCCACATTAACACTGCCTGGCCTAGAACATGGACTGGAAAATGCAAATTTGGGGGGTATAAATATTAATGATCCTGACTCCAACGTCACAGTCGGTGTTATGGTGGGATTCACTCATTTTTCAGCGGTCTTTTGCAAACAGGAGATTTACACATGAAGGAGGAAACAATGGTGTTTGAGGCTCACGGTATGTCAGTTCCATGTCCAGAACTCTTATCATTCAACTATGCCAAGATAAATACAGTTTTCAATTGTATGGCACCTTTAAAATAGATGATTAGTAATATAATGCTTACTTGGAGTCTGAAATGGCTTTAACAAAAGAAGAAAAATATTCTTAGATTTCTGTTCATTCTAATCATGTACAAATAAAGTAGCACAGTAAGATTACATTTATTTGAATGCATTAGTGAGTGTGTGATTGTGCTGTGTGTGCAGCGTGTCAATACTAAAAGTGAAGGTGTAGTTGATATCTTTGGTGATAATATCTGTAGTAATCATAAAAAAAACAATTAAGAAATAAAGAATTAAAATTACAAATAATATTCTATTAAGATATGAGTTACAATAACATGATTTGCAATAGTAATTATATCAATAATATATGCACAATACACACAGATTAGACTATCAGGTCTGTGTTTTACAAAAACATTAGTATTGCAGCCAATGTGAGTCTGTGGGATTTATAAACAGACAAAATATGATTTGAAATGTTATTTTAATGATTTTATTAAGTTTAAAAAATATTTCAAATGGAAAAAAAATGAAAAATAATAATTTTAGTGAGCAGAATGAACCAATGAGTGTTCTTCTTCTGGTGGTTAAAATGTAAATGAAAACAATAATACTTAAACAATAATACTTAATACATGCTTGAACACACACATGCACACACATTTTGTTGTAGATGTAGATATTTAAAATAAAAGATAGGTAACAAAATGATAATTGCAAATCTCCTCTGTATAACACCATTTTCAGATTTCAAATTAATCACTGAGAGGCAGAATTGTTCAAACTGAGAGCTCAGTAAAAATGAAGTGATAAACTTTGACAAAACATGACTGTGTTATAATAGGTGATTTTCATGCAAGTAATTTTATATAGTCCAAAAACTAATGCAAAAGCACAGATGAAAATATTTTATTAAGTAGAATGTCCTGCAGAGGGCAGTAGAAGACCACTAATTGACTCACTTTCATTTGAAAGACTTTTTTTATCCACCAGTAAAACAAAGCAGTTTCTCCATGTTCTTTCCATTAAGCATGCTTACACACACAGACACACACACAAACACACACACACACACACAAAGACAAATATGTTTTCAATGTTTTTAGGATGTGATATTGTGAAAATATCTTCATCTCCTCATCTTGAACAACTTTGCCTCAAGAATCACTAATGTCAATCAAACCGTTCATAATCATAATAAAAAAAAAATATATATACAAATATCATAATAAAAAAAAAAACATCATAATAAAAAAGATTGCTTCTTAAAGCATTTGTTTATTTCCCAATACTGAAGCGAATTAAAAGATCATGCGTAATCCTGCTGCTCCCTCTAGTGGACAACAGTGGTATTATAGCTTACATTTTACAGTTGAAGTGTTTGAATGAATGAATGGGAATTAGTTTTTTTACTTATATCTCAGGAACCAAAAGGCGAAAAATTCTGAAACTCAGAGCATATATAGTGCTTGAGGAGCCCTGTTGAATGAGACCATCAAGGTGTTTTTGGGCGATTGGGGCTGGGAGTTATGACTGTTATAAGGCATATCTGTTCGGGCTATTATCTCTGGAATGCCCAGGGCAAATAACACCACATTTGAATCGAAGCTAGCCAAGGACGCGCCCTTTCCAACGAGCTCTCACACAATGTTCGGGGTGGTCCGGGTCGGGAGTAATGGCCGCTCAAAATCGGGGGTCCCGCGGATTCGCGATGCGCGGGGGGCGCGCTCCCGAGGCCCGCGACGACACGTTTCGATCAAGAGCCCGGAGAGGTCCTCACCATCAAAATTTGAGCGCGCAACGACTTTCCGTTTTCGAGTTATGAATGAATTTGTATTCGGGGGCGTGGCTTAAATGCCGTTACTTTCGTTTCATTTCATTCATTTACTTTCGTCCATTTCCATATCTCAGTGTAACACAATTGTCAATAGTAATACTCAATAGATGAGTTTTGACAAAATGTGATTGTAAATGTTAAAATAATGATTTTATAAAGTCTAAATATGAATTTTATAACAATATTAGGGAGTAGTATGATGAAATGACAGCAGGGGGCAGTAAAATACCACTTATTGGCTTAATATGTCATTATATTCATATAAAATCACCTTTTGAAGAAGTTAAACTTTTTTTCTGATAATTATTGATCTAGAGAGTTCAGAGAATTGTGCTGCACTGGTTTTGAACATTATGATATGAACATTATATGATAGAAGACACCATTTACAGCAAATACAGGCAATTTACCATAGGAAATATATGGTTTTAAAGCGTTTTAACAGTTATAGCGCCAACTATGGTCCGCTCTCCATAAAATTTTCCATGCTTCTTAAGCAGGTTATGACACATATGCTCATCAATTTTCGTGAAGTTCTGAGTTTTCGTTTAGGATTTATAGGCTTTTGAGTGCATTTTACCACGCCCATTTTCTAAATGACCCTGTTAGCCATGCGAAAAATGCAAAAGTTCAACTTTTTTTTGATAATTATTGACCTAGAGAGTCCATAGAATTGTCCTAGACTGGTTTGTTTCCGATCGGGCGAAAAACCTAGGACTAGTTCGCAAAAGTAGGTTTTTAACATAATTACGAATATTTAATGAACGGTTTGATTGACAGCAATGGTTCTTGAGGCAAAGTTGTTCAACAAGAGGAGATCTATCAAATGGTATCCATTTTGTGACAATAAGTGTAACACCACGTGATTACAGAGCCATAAATCTCGTTAGCGCCAACTAGTGGCCGATTTCTTTTAAAATTCTTACAGACCTCTAGGGCCATGAGTAGAACATGCCCACCGAGTTTCGTTCCGATCGGCCTCCGTTAACCTTGTTTAATAGGTGCTCAAACTTCATTGGCCGATGGCGGCCATGTTTTTTTAGATACGCCAATGTCCTCATACACATACATGACACCTTGGACCAAGACACTGCATACCAATTTTCAAGTCAATCGGACTAAAGGTCAGGTGGTTAAAGCCTGTTTTAAGTTTTTTTCATATTATAGCGCCACCATGTGGCAAATCGCCGCGATTTTTTTACTTTTACCTCATATTGAGCTCATACATATGTGTACCGAGTTTGGTGAAGATACCTCATTTACTTCTGGAGTTATAGCCATTTTAGTAAAATAGGCCCCTCCCACAACGTACGTTTTGGCGCTCCTTAGCGTCCGTGAATCGAAATTTCAACTTTTTTTCGATAATTATTGATCTTCAGTTTCTAGAGAACATTTCTGCACTGGTTTGGTTCCGATCGGGCGAAAAACCAGGGACTAGTTCGCAAAAGTAGGTTTTTGACAAAATTCAAAATGGCGGAAAATCTATCATGGCGGAAATGAAATCGGAGATATACGTTTTGTTCGTCAGGCGTCCAGCTTTCCAATGATATAAGACACTTGAGTCTACGACATACGGTCTAGGAGTTCTGAGCAGTTTCGCGCTTTTGGTTGCTATAGCGCCACCTATGGGCCAATCGGGGTCATAATTTGATAACCTCTCCTCGATTTTTGTACTACCATCTGGCAAAGTTTCAAGGTTCCAGCTCTTACGGTTTGGGCTGCACGATGCGTTTTACGGCAGAAGAAAAATAATAATAAAAATCAGGACAATTACAATAGGGTTTCAGCACTTCGTGCTTGAACCCCTAATAATAAAAATCAGCACGATTACAATAGGGTTTCAGCATTTCATGCTTGAACCCCTAATAAGAAGAGACGTTTTGGACAGTTATAGCGCCACCTATTGTCCGATCTTCACGAAACTTGGCATGCTTCTTCACCATGTTCTGACACATATGCTCATCGATTTTTGTGAAGTTTGGGGTTTTCCCTTAGGTTGTATAGGCTTTTGAGTGTTTTTATGTCCCACCCCTTTCCTAAATGACCCTGTTACAGCCAGGCCAATGCAAAAGTTCAACTTTTTTTCAATAATTATTGATCTAGAGAGTCCAGAGAATTGTCCTAGACTGGTCTGGTCTGGATTGGGCCAAAAACCAGGGACTAGTTGGCCAAAGTAGGTTTTGGACTAAAGTGCCCATATAAATTTTTTTTTTGCTCGTAGGCGAATTTGGAGATAGCCATCTTGTCCGTCTGGAGCCAGGGATCACAGTGATGCTAAAATTGAGATTCTAGGACAAACTGTCTAGGAGTTATGAGCAATTTAGTAAATGTGGTCATTATAGCTCCACCTATGGGCCAATCTGGGCCATACTTTGATAGGTTCTCCCCAAATTGAGGACTACCATTTGGCCAAGTTTCAAAGCTCCAGCTCTTACGGTTTGGGCTGCACGATGCGTTTTAGGGCGGAATAATAATAATAATAATTAAAGCTGCAAGCAGCATTTATCGGGGTTCAAGCAGTTAAGGCCTTTAAGGCCTTAAAGCACAAAAGCTTTAAAATCTATTAAGTTTTATTTAGCAAGCATGTAACCACTGACATAATAGATGGAAAAGACCATTTACAGCCAATACAGGCAATGTAACATAGGAAATACATGGTTTTAAAGCTGTTTAACATTTATAGGATTTCTATACATTTCTGCATTGGTTTGGTTCCGATCGGGCGAAAAACCTAGGACTAGTTAGTAAAAGTACGTTGTTGACAAAATTCAAAATGGTGGAAAATTTATCATGGCGGAAATTAACATTATCTAAATCTCGAAGATCGGATCAGATCGGATCGAATAATGATAATCGATTCAAGATCTTGAGATCCCAGAGATCTTGATCTCTGAGCATGTAGTGCGCAACTTGACTTGATGTGCTACACCTAGATATAGTATTCGGTAGGGCATAATTAAATCAGAAGCAAGGATCATCTACTGGAGGGAGGAAATGGTGCAACAGGAAAGCAAATAGTTGACAATTTTGTTCTGATTCAAAGAGAAAATTATATTGATAAATTAAAAAGTTCTCTTTGTAGTTTGTTTCAGAAAGATGAGTGACAAATAAGAACAATAGAGAGTTAGTAAATGAAAACAGACATCACCGACTTGTTTCTTTTTAATGATTCAACAGCCTAAAAGCTTCGATTAAATTAGGTGAAGTTCGAAAGTGGAGCTTAAAGTTAAAAATAATTACCACCTAGTTTCATCACATCTATCTTTTTAACGAATCAGTGTTTTTGAACATGTTTGTACATGTACGGTTTAATGACTCAAAGACAATCCGTTGCTGTAACAATGTGACTGTGCACTGAGTGACAGCCTTTCAATGCGCAGAGACGCTGTTTAGTTTTCGCTACATTCGTTACAAAAAATGTCCTTGATTTTTGTACATGCTATACACATCGTAACACTTATTTATATAGCAACAAATAAATATAAAAAACAAAAACAAACAAAAGAAAATTGTAGTTATCCTACCAGTTGATGGTTTCAAATTACAGTTCAAATGGGAAACAGGTCCATGGGCACTGGTTAGCATTTGTGCATGTAATTGCATCCACTAGGCAGGCGATTCACCTTCACAGGATTATTTATGGCACAAAACAGGATACACTTGCCGATCACGTTCACATAGGGAAAAAAAATAGAGAACAAGAAAACGCAGCCTTGGAAAACACAAGGCAAACGTACAATAATTAATTTCTGACTCAACATTTCAGTAACAAATGACATGCACAGCTCAAATGACACATTAATCCAAATTTATTTAACACATCGATTCGACACTCATAAAACAGTCACTGTCACAACTCATGATACAAAGATGTTAGCTACACGCGGTAGCTTTAGCCCACGGCTAACTAGTTCAGCTCGCGCTGTGACTGCGGCCTAGTCAACTCAGCTCATATCAAATCATTTCTGAAATAGATATCTGTCATAAGATAACATATGACAAAAAAAAGTCACTCACCAAAACGAGACTGCATCACATATTCAATTAAAGAAGATTGTTCAATAAAGATTATCACACTATAAATCTTTACTCCGATTTCACCTTTTACACCTTTCTCTGACGACAAGTTGATGCATCCAAAGTTTCCAAGTGCACACAATCACAGTTCCCGATAGATTATGATGATCATTTAGTACAAGGAGTTTCTGAAGAAAGTTTCCGTGCTGCTGTCTCATCTGATCTATTCTGTTCTCTCATCATGCTGACAGCGGCAGCGCCTGCGCGAACAGTGGGCGGGCCTTAAGAATATGCCGCTACTGTTGGCTCTCAGGGGTGTCAGTCACTGCAGCACAATCAGTGATTGGACGAATCGCGTGTTTTTGCCCAGTGGTTTTTACCAGTGCATCAAGTAAATAAAAAAAATGGATGTAATTGAAAAAATTTATTTGTCCAGAACAGAGCGACAGGACTGAATTTAAACTGTTATAGAAGAGCTAATATACTGAGAATGAACTGGTGAAGGATTGTCTCTCTGCTTTATTTTATAAGAAATATTTCTGTGTCTAGAGTTCCTAATGCGCTGTACTCTCAACTTTTGCATAATAGTACTAGTCATATTTTTTTACACCAGGCATGAATAAAAGGAATGTTTTTTATTTCCTGTTTCGAAAACCACTGGAAACCAACGGACTGTAATGTATAGAGGAATGCAAATATGGAATCATTTACCATTGATATCACACATTTTTACAAGAAAAATTAGTTTTAAAAAAATATTTAAAGGAATATTTAATGGCAAAATATATTAAATTGTTGATTTTGATATTTGGAATGGATGATGGGTTAGTGCGTTTCATTGACTTGACTTTTTATTGTTGTTGATTAAATGTAGTTTTGTATGATTTACTTTTTGGGACCCCAGGAAGAGTAGCCACTGCCTAGAAAGAGGCTAATGGGGATCCAATCCAAATAAACAAATAAACTTATATCATTGATGGAAAATACCATTTACAGGCAATTTACTGAGGAAAGTTTTTTTGACAGTTATAGCACCACATCTTGCCTGATCTCCACCACTTTTGTTAAGTGTCCTCAAAGTGTGCCCATGCATGTCTGTCAAATTTGTTGTAAATATCTCATTTTGTTTTGAAGTTTAGACACTTCTGTTTATGAGAGAATAAAAATGATCCATGGGTGACAATGATTTAAAAATTTTATTTGTTTATTTATTTTTGTCAGTTCTTATCTTAATTGTGACATTTGGGCGTTATTGTTTAGCTATTGATCTATGTTTTCAAATTTCAAGAAATTTGGACTATCGGTTTCGAAGATAATTGCAAGTTTTTTAAGTGCTTAATGACAATGATACACAAACTATAAGGAGAAACCTGGCATATTTGGTATTGTTGGACTCGGGAAGGATTGAGGATTTCAAAGGACTAACGGTTGGGTGCGTTTATAGCCATTTTCATAAATTTTTTTCCATGTTGTAGCGCCACCAAGTGGCCAATCGTCGCGATTTTTTTCAAGTAATCTCAGATTGAGCTCATAAACACGTTTCCCAAGATTAGCGAAAATATCTCTTTCCGTTCACGAGTTATAATTGTTTTAGTAAAAGTGGCCCTGGTGCCATCAAACATTTTGATTTCCCTTAGCGACCGTGAATTTAAATTAAGAATTTTTTTGATGATTATTGATAGTCTCTGTCCAGAGAATATTTCTGCACTGGTTTGGTTTCGATCGGGCAAAAAATCTAGGAGTAATTCGCAAAAGTAGGTTTTTCAAAAAACCTCAATTTACTCAAAATTGGCGCCTGAAGGGCGAGCAAATCCGAGGCATGCATCTGGTCCGCCTCGAGCCAAGGATTCCAGCGATATAAGACACTTGAGCCTACGCCTCACGGTTGATGAGTTATGAGCCGTTTCGTACTTTTGCCCGCTGTAGCGCCCCCGTCAGGCCGATCGGGGCGGGCCTTGGTGACGCTGTAGGCGGTGTGAGTACTATCAGCCCCCAAAGTTTCAAGTCTCCACGACTTACGGTTTGGTCTGCCCGATCAGTTTTATGTCTGAATGTTGCATCATGGGAAAATTAACAATTACAATAGGTGTTCAGCACTGAAGTGCTTGAACCCCTAATAAGTGGCTAAAAAAGGGCCACAAAAAGGCCTCTAAAAAAAAAACTATAGGGTCTAGGCGCTTGCCGTCTGCGCTGCTGCGTTCCAAAAACTTTATCCAGCCTTCTAACATGTGCCTCGGAGAGGAAAAAGAACGTTTGTTGCCCTTTTAGCTCATTTATCATGGAAATGTGGTGCTTTTTTTTTTTTTACCTTTTAAACTGTGACACCTCCACTGATGGCCCGATCTCCATAAAAGTTTGCACGCTTCTTTAGAATAATATGGCGCATGTGCTCAGCTAATTTGGTGAAGCTCTGCTCTTTTCCCCCCATTTTTCAGTCATTTAAATGTCATTTTGCATAGGGTAATACAGAGGCCTTCTCACCTTTATGACAGTTAAAGCGCCACCAATGGCCCGACGTCCATGAAAGTTTTCAAGCTTCTTCAGGATCACGTGACGCATGCGCATGCCCGATTTTGTGAGGTTGTATGCAAATCAGACAGCAAGATGGCCGCTTTCAGCCATTTCATGTGTTTTTTCCATAGAAATACATCATTTTGACACCCTTTTAACAGTTATAGCGCCACCAAGTGGCCAGTCGCTGCGCCCTTTTTCACGTGACCACAGAATGAGCTCGTACATGCGTGTGCTGAGTTTGGTGCAAAAATCTCGTTCCGTTCACGAGTTATAGCCAATTAAGCAAAATGGGCTCCTCCCACTTCGAACATTTTGGCGGCCCTTAGGGACCGTGAAGCGAAATTTACACTTTTTTTTGATAATTATTGACAATCAGACTCCAGAGAATCTTGCCGCACTGGTTTGGTTCCGGTCGGGCCAAAAACCTAGGACTAGTTCGCGAAAGTAGGTTTTTGGAAAAACCCCAAATACCCGAAAATTTTCCCAGGGTGACGAGCAAATCCGAGGCATGCATCTGGTCCGCCTCGAGCCAAGGATTCCAGCGATATAAGACACTTGAGCCTACGCCTCACGGTTGATGAGTTATGAGCCGTTTCGTACTTTTGCCCGCTGTAGCGCCCCCGTCAGGCCGATCGGGGCGGGCCTTGGTGACGCTGTAGGCGGTGTGAGTACTATCAGCCCCCAAAGTTTCAAGTCTCCACGACTTACGGTTTGGTCTGCCCGATCAGTTTTATGTCTGAATGTTGCATCATGGGAAAATTAACAATTACAATAGGTGTTCAGCACTGAAGTGCTTGAACCCCTAATAAGTGGCTAAAAAAGGGCCACAAAAAGGCCTCTAAAAAAAAAACTATAGGGTCTAGGCGCTTGCCGTCTGCGCTGCTGCGTTCCAAAAACTTTATCCAGCCTTCTAACATGTGCCTCGGAGAGGAAAAAGAACGTTTGTTGCCCTTTTAGCTCATTTATCATGGAAATGTGGTGCTTTTTTTTTTTTTACCTTTTAAACTGTGACACCTCCACTGATGGCCCGATCTCCATAAAAGTTTGCACGCTTCTTTAGAATAATATGGCGCATGTGCTCAGCTAATTTGGTGAAGCTCTGCTCTTTTCCCCCCATTTTTCAGTCATTTAAATGTCATTTTGCATAGGGTAATACAGAGGCCTTCTCACCTTTATGACAGTTAAAGCGCCACCAATGGCCCGACGTCCATGAAAGTTTTCAAGCTTCTTCAGGATCACGTGATGCATGCGCATGCCCGATTTTGTGAGGTTGTATGCAAATCAGACAGCAAGATGGCCGCTTTCAGCCATTTCATGTGTTTTTTCCATAGAAATACATCATTTTGACACCCTTTTAACAGTTATAGCGCCACCAAGTGGCCAGTCGCTGCGCCCTTTTTCACGTGACCACAGAATGAGCTCGTACATGCGTGTGCTGAGTTTGGTGCAAAAATCTCGTTCCGTTCACGAGTTATAGCCAATTAAGCAAAATGGGCTCCTCCCACTTCGAACATTTTGGCGGCCCTTAGGGACCGTGAAGCGAAATTTACACTTTTTTTTGATAATTATTGACAATCAGACTCCAGAGAATCTTGCCGCACTGGTTTGGTTCCGGTCGGGCCAAAAACCTAGGACTAGTTCGCGAAAGTAGGTTTTTGGAAAAACCCCAAATACCCGAAAATTTTCCCAGGGTGACGAGCAAATCCGAGGCATGCATCTGGTCCGCCTCGAGCCAAGGATTCCAGCGATATAAGACACTTGAGCCTACGCCTCACGGTTGATGAGTTATGAGCCGTTTCGTACTTTTGCCCGCTGTAGCGCCCCCGTCAGGCCGATCGGGGCGGGCCTTGGTGACGCTGTAGGCGGTGTGAGTACTATCAGCCCCCAAAGTTTCAAGTCTCCACGACTTACGGTTTGGTCTGCCCGATCAGTTTTATGTCTGAATGTTGCATCATGGGAAAATTAACAATTACAATAGGTGTTCAGCACTGAAGTGCTTGAACCCCTAATAAGTGGCTAAAAAAGGGCCACAAAAAGGCCCCAAAAAAAAAACCAATAGGGTCTAGGCGCTTGCCGTCTGCGCTGCTGCGTTCCAAAAACTTTATCCAGCCTTCTAACATGTGCCTCGGAGAGGAAAAAGAACGTTTGTTGCCCTTTTAGCTCATTTATCATGGAAATGTGGTGCATTTTTTTTTTTTACCTTTTAAACTGTGACACCTCCACTGATGGCCCGATCTCCATAAAAGTTTGCACGCTTCTTTAGAATAATATGGCGCATGTGCTCAGCTAATTTGGTGAAGCTCTGCTCTTTTCCCCCCATTTTTCAGTCATTTAAATGTCATTTTGCATAGGGTAATACAGAGGCCTTCTCACCTTTATGACAGTTAAAGCGCCACCAATGGCCCGACGTCCATGAAAGTTTTCAAGCTTCTTCAGGATCACGTGACGCATGCGCATGCCCGATTTTGTGAGGTTGTATGCAAATCAGACAGCAAGATGGCCGCTTTCAGCCATTTCATGTGTTTTTTCCATAGAAATACATCATTTTGACACCCTTTTAACAGTTATAGCGCCACCAAGTGGCCAGTCGCTGCGCCCTTTTTCACGTGACCACAGAATGAGCTCGTACATGCGTGTGCTGAGTTTGGTGCAAAAATCTCGTTCCGTTCACGAGTTATAGCCAATTAAGCAAAATGGGCTCCTCCCACTTCGAACATTTTGGCGGCCCTTAGGGACCGTGAAGCGAAATTTACACTTTTTTTTGATAATTATTGACAATCAGACTCCAGAGAATCTTGCCGCACTGGTTTGGTTCCGGTCGGGCCAAAAACCTAGGACTAGTTCGCGAAAGTAGGTTTTTGGAAAAACCCCAAATACCCGAAAATTTTCCCAGGGTGACGAGCAAATCCGAGGCATGCATCTGGTCCGCCTCGAGCCAAGGATTCCAGCGATATAAGACACTTGAGCCTACGCCTCACGGTTGATGAGTTATGAGCCGTTTCGTACTTTTGCCCGCTGTAGCGCCCCCGTCAGGCCGATCGGGGCGGGCCTTGGTGACGCTGTAGGCGGTGTGAGTACTATCAGCCCCCAAAGTTTCAAGTCTCCACGACTTACGGTTTGGTCTGCCCGATCAGTTTTATGTCTGAATGTTGCATCATGGGAAAATTAACAATTACAATAGGTGTTCAGCACTGAAGTGCTTGAACCCCTAATAAGTGGCTAAAAAAGGGCCACAAAAAGGCCCCAAAAAAAAAACCAATAGGGTCTAGGCGCTTGCCGTCTGCGCTGCTGCGTTCCAAAAACTTTATCCAGCCTTCTAACATGTGCCTCGGAGAGGAAAAAGAACGTTTGTTGCCCTTTTAGCTCATTTATCATGGAAATGTGGTGCATTTTTTTTTTTTACCTTTTAAACTGTGACACCTCCACTGATGGCCCGATCTCCATAAAAGTTTGCACGCTTCTTTAGAATAATATGGCGCATGTGCTCAGCTAATTTGGTGAAGCTCTGCTCTTTTCCCCCCATTTTTCAGTCATTTAAATGTCATTTTGCATAGGGTAATACAGAGGCCTTCTCACCTTTATGACAGTTAAAGCGCCACCAATGGCCCGACGTCCATGAAAGTTTTCAAGCTTCTTCAGGATCACGTGACGCATGCGCATGCCCGATTTTGTGAGGTTGTATGCAAATCAGACAGCAAGATGGCCGCTTTCAGCCATTTCATGTGTTTTTTCCATAGAAATACATCATTTTGACACCCTTTTAACAGTTATAGCGCCACCAAGTGGCCAGTCGCTGCGCCCTTTTTCACGTGACCACAGAATGAGCTCGTACATGCGTGTGCTGAGTTTGGTGCAAAAATCTCGTTCCGTTCACGAGTTATAGCCAATTAAGCAAAATGGGCTCCTCCCACTTCGAACATTTTGGCGGCCCTTAGGGACCGTGAAGCGAAATTTACACTTTTTTTTGATAATTATTGACAATCAGACTCCAGAGAATCTTGCCGCACTGGTTTGGTTCCGGTCGGGCCAAAAACCTAGGACTAGTTCGCGAAAGTAGGTTTTTGGAAAAACCCCAAATACCCGAAAATTTTCCCAGGGTGACGAGCAAATCCGAGGCATGCATCTGGTCCGCCTCGAGCCAAGGATTCCAGCGATATAAGACACTTGAGCCTACGCCTCACGGTTGATGAGTTATGAGCCGTTTCGTACTTTTGCCCGCTGTAGCGCCCCCGTCAGGCCGATCGGGGCGGGCCTTGGTGACGCTGTAGGCGGTGTGAGTACTATCAGCCCCCAAAGTTTCAAGTCTCCACGACTTACGGTTTGGTCTGCCCGATCAGTTTTATGTCTGAATGTTGCATCATGGGAAAATTAACAATTACAATAGGTGTTCAGCACTGAAGTGCTTGAACCCCTAATAAGTGGCTAAAAAAGGGCCACAAAAAGGCCTCTAAAAAAAAAACTATAGGGTCTAGGCGCTTGCCGTCTGCGCTGCTGCGTTCCAAAAACTTTATCCAGCCTTCTAACATGTGCCTCGGAGAGGAAAAAGAACGTTTGTTGCCCTTTTAGCTCATTTATCATGGAAATGTGGTGCTTTTTTTTTTTTTACCTTTTAAACTGTGACACCTCCACTGATGGCCCGATCTCCATAAAAGTTTGCACGCTTCTTTAGAATAATATGGCGCATGTGCTCAGCTAATTTGGTGAAGCTCTGCTCTTTTCCCCCCATTTTTCAGTCATTTAAATGTCATTTTGCATAGGGTAATACAGAGGCCTTCTCACCTTTATGACAGTTAAAGCGCCACCAATGGCCCGACGTCCATGAAAGTTTTCAAGCTTCTTCAGGATCACGTGATGCATGCGCATGCCCGATTTTGTGAGGTTGTATGCAAATCAGACAGCAAGATGGCCGCTTTCAGCCATTTCATGTGTTTTTTCCATAGAAATACATCATTTTGACACCCTTTTAACAGTTATAGCGCCACCAAGTGGCCAGTCGCTGCGCCCTTTTTCACGTGACCACAGAATGAGCTCGTACATGCGTGTGCTGAGTTTGGTGCAAAAATCTCGTTCCGTTCACGAGTTATAGCCAATTAAGCAAAATGGGCTCCTCCCACTTCGAACATTTTGGCGGCCCTTAGGGACCGTGAAGCGAAATTTACACTTTTTTTTGATAATTATTGACAATCAGACTCCAGAGAATCTTGCCGCACTGGTTTGGTTCCGGTCGGGCCAAAAACCTAGGACTAGTTCGCGAAAGTAGGTTTTTGGAAAAACCCCAAATACCCGAAAATTTTCCCAGGGTGACGAGCAAATCCGAGGCATGCATCTGGTCCGCCTCGAGCCAAGGATTCCAGCGATATAAGACACTTGAGCCTACGCCTCACGGTTGATGAGTTATGAGCCGTTTCGTACTTTTGCCCGCTGTAGCGCCCCCATCAGGCCGATCGGGGCGGGCCTTGGTGACGCTGTAGGCGGTGTGAGTACTATCAGCCCCCAAAGTTTCAAGTCTCCACGACTTACGGTTTGGTCTGCCCGATCAGTTTTATGTCTGAATGTTGCATCATGGGAAAATTAACAATTACAATAGGTGTTCAGCACTGAAGTGCTTGAACCCCTAATAAGTGGCTAAAAAAGGGCCACAAAAAGGCCTCTAAAAAAAAAACTATAGGGTCTAGGCGCTTGCCGTCTGCGCTGCTGCGTTCCAAAAACTTTATCCAGCCTTCTAACATGTGCCTCGGAGAGGAAAAAGAACGTTTGTTGCCCTTTTAGCTCATTTATCATGGAAATGTGGTGCTTTTTTTTTTTTTACCTTTTAAACTGTGACACCTCCACTGATGGCCCGATCTCCATAAAAGTTTGCACGCTTCTTTAGAATAATATGGCGCATGTGCTCAGCTAATTTGGTGAAGCTCTGCTCTTTTCCCCCCATTTTTCAGTCATTTAAATGTCATTTTGCATAGGGTAATACAGAGGCCTTCTCACCTTTATGACAGTTAAAGCGCCACCAATGGCCCGACGTCCATGAAAGTTTTCAAGCTTCTTCAGGATCACGTGACGCATGCGCATGCCCGATTTTGTGAGGTTGTATGCAAATCAGACAGCAAGATGGCCGCTTTCAGCCATTTCATGTGTTTTTTCCATAGACAGTATATAAACTGGACACAGCGACCCCATTGGATTCAACGGAGGCAAGTGAAGTCAATTAGAAGCACAAACTTCCTGATGGTCGAGCGTACTGCGCAGACTCACACTGAGCTTGACGACGTAGATGTGACGTGAGCAACTCGTCTGTCTTCTAGTAGCTGTGCCAAGCGAAATCTGAATCATTCCCTTCCGAAACTTGCAGAGACGGAGAGTGTGAGTAGGAGGTGTCCATGAGCTGGAGCAGGAGAAACTTTTGCAAAGTATTCTGATTAATTACTTTGCCATTTTGTCTCCACGTCCCCCCGATTGCGAGCGAGCTTCTCCTCCTGTCCATACGGTAATCTCTCTACTGTGCGACAGAGAGTCGCGTTGGTATGACGCAATCGTTAGCCTATTTTTACAAAAACTGCTTATACGGGGCCATAACGTAAGATACAAGGTAATGGAGCCTTTTATACATTTTCGTGTTTCTTTAGAAATAAATAATGGACAAATGGAGTCTTTAAACGCCTCAGATGTAAAGTTATTCGCTGTCAAAGTGACGCCAAAATGAATGGGAGTCAATGGGATGCTAACAGCAGGTGATGGTCTGATAGCCAATGGCGGCGCCCGGGGAAGCTTCAACATAATATGAAACGCTGCCCCCCTGGTTTTTTTCCATAGAAATACATCATTTTGACACCCTTTCAACAGTTATAGCGCCACCAAGTGGCCAGTCGCTGCGCCCTTTTTCACGTGACCACAGAATGAGCTCGTACATGCGTGTGCTGAGTTTGGTGCAAAAATCTCGTTCCGTTCACGAGTTATAGCCAATTAAGCAAAATGGGCTCCTCCCACTTCGAACATTTTGGCGGCCCTTAGGGACCGTGAAGCGAAATTTACACTTTTTTTTGATAATTATTGACAATCAGACTCCAGAGAATCTTGCCGCACTGGTTTGGTTCCGGTCGGGCCAAAAACCTAGGACTAGTTCGCGAAAGTAGGTTTTTGGAAAAACCCCAAATACCCGAAAATTTTCCCAGGGTGACGAGCAAATCCGAGGCATGCATCTGGTCCGCCTCGAGCCAAGGATTCCAGCGATATAAGACACTTGAGCCTACGCCTCACGGTTGATGAGTTATGAGCCGTTTCGTACTTTTGCCCGCTGTAGCGCCCCCGTCAGGCCGATCGGGGCGGGCCTTGGTGACGCTGTAGGCGGTGTGAGTACTATCAGCCCCCAAAGTTTCAAGTCTCCACGACTTACGGTTTGGTCTGCCCGATCAGTTTTATGTCTGAATGTTGCATCATGGGAAAATTAACAATTACAATAGGTGTTCAGCACTGAAGTGCTTGAACCCCTAATAAGTGGCTAAAAAAGGGCCACAAAAAGGCCTCTAAAAAAAAAACTATAGGGTCTAGGCGCTTGCCGTCTGCGCTGCTGCGTTCCAAAAACTTTATCCAGCCTTCTAACATGTGCCTCGGAGAGGAAAAAGAACGTTTGTTGCCCTTTTAGCTCATTTATCATGGAAATGTGGTGCTTTTTTTTTTTTTACCTTTTAAACTGTGACACCTCCACTGATGGCCCGATCTCCATAAAAGTTTGCACGCTTCTTTAGAATAATATGGCGCATGTGCTCAGCTAATTTGGTGAAGCTCTGCTCTTTTCCCCCCATTTTTCAGTCATTTAAATGTCATTTTGCATAGGGTAATACAGAGGCCTTCTCACCTTTATGACAGTTAAAGCGCCACCAATGGCCCGACGTCCATGAAAGTTTTCAAGCTTCTTCAGGATCACGTGACGCATGCGCATGCCCGATTTTGTGAGGTTGTATGCAAATCAGACAGCAAGATGGCCGCTTTCAGCCATTTCATGTGTTTTTTCCATAGACAGTATATAAACTGGACACAGCGACCCCATTGGATTCAACGGAGGCAAGTGAAGTCAATTAGAAGCACAAACTTCCTGATGGTCGAGCGTACTGCGCAGACTCACACTGAGCTTGACGACGTAGATGTGACGTGAGCAACTCGTCTGTCTTCTAGTAGCTGTGCCAAGCGAAATCTGAATCATTCCCTTCCGAAACTTGCAGAGACGGAGAGTGTGAGTAGGAGGTGTCCATGAGCTGGAGCAGGAGAAACTTTTGCAAAGTATTCTGATTAATTACTTTGCCATTTTGTCTCCACGTCCCCCCGATTGCGAGCGAGCTTCTCCTCCTGTCCATACGGTAATCTCTCTACTGTGCGACAGAGAGTCGCGTTGGTATGACGCAATCGTTAGCCTATTTTTACAAAAACTGCTTCTACGGGGCCATAACGTAAGATACAAGGTAATGGAGCCTTTTATACATTTTCGTGTTTCTTTAGAAATAAATAATGGACAAATGGAGTCTTTAAACGCCTCAGA
Organism: Rutilus rutilus; assembly: GCF_951802725.1. Classification (NCBI taxonomy): domain Eukaryota; kingdom Metazoa; phylum Chordata; class Actinopteri; order Cypriniformes; family Leuciscidae; genus Rutilus; species Rutilus rutilus. Next base: position 22,321,421 of record NC_140213.1, on the reverse strand, counting down.
TGTAAAGTTATTCGCTGTCAAAGTGACGCCAAAATGAATGGGAGTCAATGGGATGCTAACAGCAGGTGATGGTCTGATAGCCAATGGCGGCGCCCGGGGAAGCTTCAACATAATATGAAACGCTGCCCCCCTGGTTTTTTTCCATAGAAATACATCATTTTGACACCCTTTCAACAGTTATAGCGCCACCAAGTGGCCAGTCGCTGCGCCCTTTTTCACGTGACCACAGAATGAGCTCGTACATGCGTGTGCTGAGTTTGGTGCAAAAATCTCGTTCCGTTCACGAGTTATAGCCAATTAAGCAAAATGGGCTCCTCCCACTTCGAACATTTTGGCGGCCCTTAGGGACCGTGAAGCGAAATTTACACTTTTTTTTGATAATTATTGACAATCAGACTCCAGAGAATCTTGCCGCACTGGTTTGGTTCCGGTCGGGCCAAAAACCTAGGACTAGTTCGCGAAAGTAGGTTTTTGGAAAAACCCCAAATACCCGAAAATTTTCCCAGGGTGACGAGCAAATCCGAGGCATGCATCTGGTCCGCCTCGAGCCAAGGATTCCAGCGATATAAGACACTTGAGCCTACGCCTCACGGTTGATGAGTTATGAGCCGTTTCGTACTTTTGCCCGCTGTAGCGCCCCCGTCAGGCCGATCGGGGCGGGCCTTGGTGACGCTGTAGGCGGTGTGAGTACTATCAGCCCCCAAAGTTTCAAGTCTCCACGACTTACGGTTTGGTCTGCCCGATCAGTTTTATGTCTGAATGTTGCATCATGGGAAAATTAACAATTACAATAGGTGTTCAGCACTGAAGTGCTTGAACCCCTAATAAGTGGCTAAAAAAGGGCCACAAAAAGGCCCCAAAAAAAAAACCAATAGGGTCTAGGCGCTTGCCGTCTGCGCTGCTGCGTTCCAAAAACTTTATCCAGCCTTCTAACATGTGCCTCGGAGAGGAAAAAGAACGTTTGTTGCCCTTTTAGCTCATTTATCATGGAAATGTGGTGCATTTTTTTTTTTTACCTTTTAAACTGTGACACCTCCACTGATGGCCCGATCTCCATAAAAGTTTGCACGCTTCTTTAGAATAATATGGCGCATGTGCTCAGCTAATTTGGTGAAGCTCTGCTCTTTTCCCCCCATTTTTCAGTCATTTAAATGTCATTTTGCATAGGGTAATACAGAGGCCTTCTCACCTTTATGACAGTTAAAGCGCCACCAATGGCCCGACGTCCATGAAAGTTTTCAAGCTTCTTCAGGATCACGTGACGCATGCGCATGCCCGATTTTGTGAGGTTGTATGCAAATCAGACAGCAAGATGGCCGCTTTCAGCCATTTCATGTGTTTTTTCCATAGAAATACATCATTTTGACACCCTTTTAACAGTTATAGCGCCACCAAGTGGCCAGTCGCTGCGCCCTTTTTCACGTGACCACAGAATGAGCTCGTACATGCGTGTGCTGAGTTTGGTGCAAAAATCTCGTTCCGTTCACGAGTTATAGCCAATTAAGCAAAATGGGCTCCTCCCACTTCGAACATTTTGGCGGCCCTTAGGGACCGTGAAGCGAAATTTACACTTTTTTTTGATAATTATTGACAATCAGACTCCAGAGAATCTTGCCGCACTGGTTTGGTTCCGGTCGGGCCAAAAACCTAGGACTAGTTCGCGAAAGTAGGTTTTTGGAAAAACCCCAAATACCCGAAAATTTTCCCAGGGTGACGAGCAAATCCGAGGCATGCATCTGGTCCGCCTCGAGCCAAGGATTCCAGCGATATAAGACACTTGAGCCTACGCCTCACGGTTGATGAGTTATGAGCCGTTTCGTACTTTTGCCCGCTGTAGCGCCCCCGTCAGGCCGATCGGGGCGGGCCTTGGTGACGCTGTAGGCGGTGTGAGTACTATCAGCCCCCAAAGTTTCAAGTCTCCACGACTTACGGTTTGGTCTGCCCGATCAGTTTTATGTCTGAATGTTGCATCATGGGAAAATTAACAATTACAATAGGTGTTCAGCACTGAAGTGCTTGAACCCCTAATAATAAAAATCAGCACGATTACAATAGGGTTTCAGCATTTCATGCTTGAACCCCTAATAAGAAGAGACGTTTTGGACAGTTATAGCGCCACCTATTGTCCGATCTTCACGAAACTTGGCATGCTTCTTCACCATGTTCTGACACATATGCTCATCGATTTTTGTGAAGTTTGGGGTTTTCCCTTAGGTTGTATAGGCTTTTGAGTGTTTTTATGTCCCACCCCTTTCCTAAATGACCCTGTTACAGCCAGGCCAATGCAAAAGTTCAACTTTTTTTCAATAATTATTGATCTAGAGAGTCCAGAGAATTGTCCTAGACTGGTCTGGTCTGGATTGGGCCAAAAACCAGGGACTAGTTGGCCAAAGTAGGTTTTGGACTAAAGTGCCCATATAAATTTTTTTTTTGCTCGTAGGCGAATTTGGAGATAGCCATCTTGTCCGTCTGGAGCCAGTGATCACAGTGATGCTAAAATTGAGATTCTAGGACAAACTGTCTAGGAGTTATGAGCAATTTAGTAAATGTGGTCATTATAGCTCCACCTATGGGCCAATCTGGGCCATACTTTGATAGGTTCTCCCCAAATTGAGGACTACCATTTGGCCAAGTTTCAAAGCTCCAGCTCTTACGGTTTGGGCTGCACGATGCGTTTTAGGGCGGAATAATAATAATAATAATAATAAAAATCAGCACGATTACAATAGGGTTTCAGCATTTCATGCTTGAACCCCTAATAAGAAGAGACGTTTTGGACAGTTATAGCGCCACCTATTGTCCGATCTTCACGAAACTTGGCATGCTTCTTCACCATGTTCTGACACATATGCTCATCGATTTTTGTGAAGTTTGGGGTTTTCCCTTAGGTTGTATAGGCTTTTGAGTGTTTTTATGTCCCACCCCTTTCCTAAATGACCCTGTTACAGCCAGGCCAATGCAAAAGTTCAACTTTTTTTCAATAATTATTGATCTAGAGAGTCCAGAGAATTGTCCTAGACTGGTCTGGTCTGGATTGGGCCAAAAACCAGGGACTAGTTGGCCAAAGTAGGTTTTGGACTAAAGTGCCCATATAAATTTTTTTTTTTGCTCGTAGGCGAATTTGGAGATAGCCATCTTGTCCGTCTGGAGCCAGTGATCACAGTGATGCTAAAATTGAGATTCTAGGACAAACTGTCTAGGAGTTATGAGCAATTTAGTAAATGTGGTCATTATAGCTCCACCTATGGGCCAATCTGGGCCATACTTTGATAGGTTCTCCCCAAATTGAGGACTACCATTTGGCCAAGTTTCAAAGCTCCAGCTCTTACGGTTTGGGCTGCACGATGCGTTTTAGGGCGGAATAATAATAATAATAATAATAAAAATCAGCACGATTACAATAGGGTTTCAGCATTTCATGCTTGAACCCCTAATAAGAAGAGACGTTTTGGACAGTTATAGCGCCACCTATTGTCCGATCTTCACGAAACTTGGCATGCTTCTTCACCATGTTCTGACACATATGCTCATCGATTTTTGTGAAGTTTGGGGTTTTCCCTTAGGTTGTATAGGCTTTTGAGTGTTTTTATGTCCCACCCCTTTCCTAAATGACCCTGTTACAGCCAGGCCAATGCAAAAGTTCAACTTTTTTTCAATAATTATTGATCTAGAGAGTCCAGAGAATTGTCCTAGACTGGTCTGGTCTGGATTGGGCCAAAAACCAGGGACTAGTTGGCCAAAGTAGGTTTTGGACTAAAGTGCCCATATAAATTTTTTTTTTTGCTCGTAGGCGAATTTGGAGATAGCCATCTTGTCCGTCTGGAGCCAGGGATCACAGTGATGCTAAAATTGAGATTCTAGGACAAACTGTCTAGGAGTTATGAGCAATTTAGTAAATGTGGTCATTATAGCTCCACCTATGGGCCAATCTGGGCCATACTTTGATAGGTTCTCCCCAAATTGAGGACTACCATTTGGCCAAGTTTCAAAGCTCCAGCTCTTACGGTTTGGGCTGCACGATGCGTTTTAGGGCGGAATAATAATAATAATAATAATTAAAGCTGCAAGCAGCATTTATCGGGGTTCAAGCTATTAAGGCCTTTAAGGGTTTTTAAGCACAAAAGCATCAAAAGTTATCAGGTTTTATTTAGCAAGCATGTAACCACTGACATAATAGATGAAAAAGACCATTTACAGCCAATACAGGCAATGTACCATAGGAAATATATGGTTTTAAAGCTTTTTAACAGTTATAGCGCCACCTATGGTCCGATCTCCATAAAATTTGGCATGCTTATTAATGATGTTATGTCACATATGCTCACCAATTTTTGTGAAGTTCTGAGTTTTCATTTAGGATTTATAGGATTTTTAATGTATTTTGCCACGCCCATTTTATAAATGACCCTATTACAGCCATCCAAATGCAAAAGTTCAACTTTTTTTCGATAATTATTGATCTAGAGAGTCCAGAGAATTTTCCTAGACTGGTTTGGTTCCGATCGGGCGAAAAACCAGGGACTAGTTCGCAAAAGTAGGTTTTTAACATGTTCGCGAATATTTAATGAACGGTTGGATTGACAGCAATGGTTCTTGAGGCAAAGTTGTTCAGCATGAGCAGATCTATCAAATGATATGCATTTTGTGTGGATGAGTGTAACACCACGTGATTACAGAGCCATAAAACTCGTTAGCGCCAACTAGTGGCCGATTTCTTTCAAAATTCTTACAGACCTCTAGGGCCATGAGATGAACATGCCCATCGAGTTTCGTTCCGATCGGCCTCCGTTAACCTTGTCTAATAGGTGCTCAACTTCATTGGCCAATGGCGGCCATGTTTTTTGAGATACACCAATATCCTCATAGACATACATGGCACCTTGGACCAAGACACTGCATACCAATTTTCAAGTCAATCGGACTAATGGTCAGGTGGTTATAGCCATTTTCATGTTTTTTCCATGTTACAGCGCCACCTAGTGTTCAATCGTCGCAATTTTTTTACCGTGACCCCAGACTGAACCCATACACATGTGGACCGAGTTTGGTTAAGCTATCTCATTTACTGTTTGAGTTATAGCCATTTTAGTAAAATAGGCTCCTCCCACAATGTTCATTTTATGCCCCCTAGCGAACATGAATCGAAATTTCGACTTTTTTTTGTTAATTATTGATCTTCAGACTCCAGAGAACATTTCTGCACTGGTTTGGTTCCGATCGGACAAAAAACCTAGGACTAGTTAGCAAAAGTAGGTTTTTGACAAAATTCAAAATGGCGGAAAATCTATCATGACGGAAATGAAATCGGAGATATACGTTTTGTTCGTCAGGCGTCCAGCTTTCCATTGATATAAGACACTTGAGTCTACGACATATGGTCTAGGAGTTATGAGCAGTTTCGCGCTTTTGGTTGCTATAGCGCCACCTATGGGCCAATCGGGGTCATAATCTCTGAACCTCTCCTCGATTTTTGTACTACCATCTGGCAAAGTTTCAATGCTCTAGCCCTTACGGTTTGGGCTGCACGATGCGTTTTACGGCAGAATAATAATAATAATAATAATAATTAAAGCTGCAAGCAGCATTTATCGGGGTTCAAGCAGTTAAGGCCTTTAAGCACACAAGCATCAAAAGACATTAAGTTTTATTTAGCAGGCATTTAACAATTGACATAATAGACGGAAAAGACCATTTACAGCCAATACAGGCAGTTTACCATGGGAAATATATGGTTTTAAAGCTTTTTAACAGTTATAGCGCCACCTTTGGTCCGATCTCCATAAAATTTGGCATGCTTGTTAATGATGTTATGTCACATATGCTCACCAATTTTTGTGAAGTTCTGAGTTTTCATTTATGATTTATAGGCATTTTAGTGTATTTTGCCAAGCCCCTTTTGTAAATGACCCTGTTACAGCCAGGCAAATGCAAAAGTTCAACTTTTTTTCGATAATTATTTATCTAGAGAGTCCAGAGAATTGTCCTAGACTGGTCTGGTTCCGATCGGGCGAAAAACCAGGGACTAGTTCACAAAAGTAGGTTTTTAACATATTCATGAATATTTAATGAACTGTTTGATTGACAGCAATGGTTCTAGAGGCAAAGTTGTTCAGCATGAGCAGATCTATCATATGATATGCATTTTGTGACGATAAGTGTAACACCACGTGATTACAGAGCCATAAAACTCGTTAGCGCCAACTAGTGGCCGATTTCTTTCAAAGTTCTTACAGACCTCTAGGGGCTTGAGCCGAACAGGCCCACTGAGTTTCGTTCTGATCGGCCTCCGTTAACCTTGTCTAATAGGTGCTCAAACTTCATTGGCCGATAGCGGCCATGTTTTTTGAGATACACCAATGTCCTCATAGACATACATGGCACCTTGGACCAAGACACTGCATACCAATTTTCAAGTCAATCGGACTAACGGTCAGGTGGTTATAGCCTGTTTTATGTTTTTTTCATATTATAGCGCCACCATGAGGCCAATCACCGCGATTTTTTTACTGTGACCTCAACTTGAGCTCTTACATATGTGTACCGAGTTTGGTGAAAATATCTCATTTCGTTCACGAGTTATAGCCATTTTTGTATAATTAGCTCCGCCTCCTGCGAACGTTTTGATACCCTTTAGCAACCGTGGATCGAAATTTTACATTTTTTTCAATAATTATTGATCTTCAGACTCCTGTGAATATTTCTGCACTGGTTTGGTTCCGATCAGGCGAAAAACCAGGGACTAGTTCGCAAAAGTAGGTTTTGGACAAAATCCAAAATGGCGGGAAAATTTGCATACCGGAAATGAAATCCTTGAGGCCTTTTTTGTTCGGCTTGACCCAAGGATTCCAAAGATATAAGACACTTGAGTCTGTGACAAAGGGTTGATGAGATTTAAGCAAAAATATGCCATTTTTTTGTTTTTTGCACTTTAGCGCCACCTATTGGCCAATCTAGCTCATATTCTCTGAACCTCTCCTCGATTTTTGTACTACCTTCTGGCCAAGTTTCAAGTCTCTAGCACTTACGGTTTAGGCTGCACGATGCGTTTTACGGCAGAATAATAATAATAATAATAAAAATCAGCACAATTACAATAGGGTTTCAGCATTTCATGCTTGAACCCCTAATAAAAATCAGTACAATTACAATAGGGTTTCAGCACTTCGTGCTTGAACCCCTAATTAAAGCTGCAAGCAGCATTTATCGGGGTTCAAGCAGTTAAGGCCTTTAAGGCATTTAAGCACAAAAGCATCAAAAGTTATTAAGATTTATTTAGCAAGCATGTAACCACTGACATAATAGATGGAAAAGACCATTTACAGCCAATACAGGCAATTTGCCATGGGATATATATGGTTTTAAAGCATTTTAACAGTTATAGCGCCACCTATGGTCCGATCTCCATAAAATTGTTTACTGTGACCTCAAATTGAACCCATACACATGTGTACTGAGTTTGGTGAAGATATCTCATTTACTTCTTGAGTTATAGCCATTTGAGTAAATAGGCTCCTCCCACAACGATTTGCCACATTCTAGAATTATTTAATATGATTCTAGCATGATTTACTATCATATACCATGTTCCAGAATGATTTATTAGGATTCTAGCATGATTTACCTTGATACACCTCATTTCAGTATTATTTACTATGATTTACAATGTTTCTAGCATGATTAACCACATTACTAGCAATTATGTGAAGTGTCAGTGCAAATGAGGTGATGAACACTGACAAAATATTATTGTGTTATAATAGTTAGTTATATACGTGATTTTTTGTGTGTGTCCAAGTATGAATGCAAAAGCACATGTAAAATATTTCATTATTAAGTAGAATGGCCAGCAGAGGGCACTAGAAGACCACTTATTGGCTCACTTTCACTTTAAACCAGTTTTCTGCACTAAAGCAAACCAGTTTTTCCATGTTAACTCAATGCATGCTTACACACACACACACACACACACACACACACACACACACATACACACACAGCATAGTTAACCATGATTTACCATGATATACCACGTTCTAGTATTATTTACCAGGAGATAAACGACAATCTAGTATTATTTACTTTGATTTACCATGTTTCTAGCCTGATTTATCACATTACTAGCAATTATTTGAAGTGTCAGTGCAAATAAAGTGATTAACACTGACAAAATATGATTGTGTTATAATAGTTATTGCTATATAAGTGATTTTTTTAGTGTGTATTCAAGTATGAATGCAAGCACATGTTGAAATATTTCGTTAATAAGTAGAATGGCCAGCAGAGGGCAGTAGAAGACCACTTATTGGCTCACTTTCACTTTAAACCAGTTTTCTGCACTAAAGCAAACCAGTTTATCCATGTTAACTCAATGCATGCTTACACACACACACACACACACACACACACACACACACACACACACACACACACACACACACACACACACACACACACAGCATAGTTAACCATGATTTACCATGATTTACCACATTACTAGCAATTATTTGAAGTGTCAGTGCAAATAAAGTGATTAACACTGACAAAATATGATTGTGTTATAATAGTTATTGCTATATAAGTGATTTTTAGTGTGTATTCAAGTATAAATGCAAGCACATGTGGAAAAATTTCATTAATAAGTAGAATGGCCAGCAGAGGGCAGTAGAAGACCACTTATTGGCTCACTTTCACTTTAAACCTCATGATTTTGACCAGTTTTCTGCACTAAAGCAAACCAGTGTTTCCATGTTAACTCAATAATGCATACTTGCTACATATGCTACACACAATAATGCTACACACACACACACACACACACACACACACACACACACACAAATGTTTCAGTGATATTGGTGTCACATTCACCTTCATCACATTCACCTTCTGTCTTCATCACATTCACCATCTGTCGTCATCACCTGCACCTGCTCCTCATCACCCTCCTCATCATCACCTGCTCCTCATCATCATAACCGTCACCTGTTGTCCTTGTCTTGATCTGTGTATTTAAGTTCCCCTCTCATCCATTATCATTGTCGGTTATTGTTTGTGCACTAGCACTCTGTTATGTTTGTTTTCATGTTGGAAAATAAAACCTTTGTTATATTTGTACCACACACACACACACACACACACACACACACACACACACACACACACACACACACACACACACCATCATTTATCATGATTTACCATGGCTGATACCAATACCAATATGAGAAAATGACTATTTTAAACAGCAGGGGGCAGTAAAATACCACTTATTGGCTTAACATGCCATTAATTCATATCATTTTCACCTTTTTAACTGTTATAGAGGCAAATTTTGTCCGATCTGTCTGAAAATTTTCATGCTTGTTCAGGGTGATATTTCACACGTTCTGACTTGTTTTTAAGAAGGTCTGAGCATTGATTAAAATCGATATAGACTTGGTAAAGGCCAGATTTTGAAGTGAACCTATTATAGCTATCCAAATGAAGTAGTTCAACTTTTTCTGACAATTATTGATCTAGTGAGTCCAGAGAATTGTATTGCACTAGTTTTGAACATTATGATATGAAAATTATATGATCAGAGATGGAAAAGACCATTTACAGCCAATACAGGCAGTTTACCATAGGAAATATATGATTTTAAAGCTTTTTAACAGTTATAGTGCCACCTATCGTCCGATCTCCATAGAATTTTTCATGCTTGTTAATGATGTTATGTCACATATGCTGACCAATTTTTGTGAAGTTCTGAGTTTTTATTTAGGATTTATAGGCTTTTTAATGTATTTTGACACGCCCATTTTATAAATGACCCTATTACAGCCATCCAAATGCAAAAGTTCAACTTTTTTTTGATAATTATTGATCTAGAGAGTCCAGAGAATTGTCCTAGACTCGTTTGGTTCCGATCGGGCAAAAAACCAGGGACTAGTTCGCAAAAGTAGGTTTTTAACATATTCGTGAATAATTAATAAACTGTTTGATTGACAGCAATGGTTCTAGAGGCAAAGTTGTTCAGCATAAGCAGATCTATCAAATGATATGCATTTTGTGATGATAAGTGTAACACCACGTGATTACAGAGCCATAAAACTCATTAGCGCCAACTAGTGGCCGATTTCTTTCAAAATTCTTACAGACCTCTAGGGCCATGAGCCGAACATGCCCATTGAGTTTCGTTCCGATCGGCCTCCGTTAACCTTGTCTAATAGGTGCTCAAACTTCATTGGCCGATGGCGGCCATGTTTTTTGAGATACGCCAATGTCCTCATACACATACATGGCACCTTGGACCAAGACACTGCATACCAATTTTCAAGTCAATCGGACTAACGGTCAGGTGGTTATAGCCTGTTTTATGTTTTTTTCATATTATAGCGCCACCATGAGGCCAATCACCGCGATTTTTTTACTGTGACCTCAACTTGAGCTCTTACATATGTGTACCGAGTTTGGTGAAAATATCTCATTTCGTTCACGAGTTATAGCCATTTTCGTATAATTAGCTCCGCCTCCTGCGAACGTTTTGATACCCCTTAGCAACCGTGGATCGAAATTTTACATTTTTTTCGATAATTATTGATCTTCAGACTCCTGTGAATATTTCTGCACTGGTTTGGTTCCGATCGGGCGAAAAACCAGGGACTAGTTCGCAAAAGTAGGTTTTGGACATAATCCAAAATGGCGGGAAAATTTGCATACCGGAAATGAAATCCTTGAGGCCTTTTTTGTTCGGCTTGACCCAAGGATTCCAAAGATATAAGACACTTGAGTCTGTGACAAAGGGTTGATGAGATTTAAGCAAAAATATGCCATTTTTTTGTTTTTTGCACTGTAGCGCCACCTATTGGCCAATCTAGCTCATATTCTCTGAACCTCTCCTCGATTTTTGTACTACCTTCTGGCCAAGTTTCAAGTCTCTAGCACTTACGGTTTAGGCTGCACGATGCGTTTTACGGCAGAATAATAATAATAATAATAAAAATCAGCACAATTACAATAGGGTTTCAGCATTTCATGCTTGAACCCCTAATAATAAAAATCAGCACAATTACAATAGGGTTTCAGCATTTCATGCTTGAACCCCTAATAATAAAAATCAGCACGATTACAATAGGGTTTCAGCATTTCATGCTTGAACCCCTAATAAGAAGAGACGTTTTGGACAGTTATAGCGCCACCTATTGTCCGATCTTCACGAAACTTGGCATGCTTCTTCACCATGTTCTGACACATATGCTCATCGATTTTTGTGAAGTTTGGGGTTTTCCCTTAGGTTGTATAGGCTTTTGAGTGTTTTTATGTCCCACCCCTTTCCTAAATGACCCTGTTACAGCCAGGCCAATGCAAAAGTTCAACTTTTTTTCAATAATTATTGATCTAGAGAGTCCAGAGAATTGTCCTAGACTGGTCTGGTCTGGATTGGGCCAAAAACCAGGGACTAGTTGGCCAAAGTAGGTTTTGGACTAAAGTGCCCATATAAATTTTTTTTTTGCTCGTAGGCGAATTTGGAGATAGCCATCTTGTCCGTCTGGAGCCAGGGATCACAGTGATGCTAAAATTGAGATTCTAGGACAAACTGTCTAGGAGTTATGAGCAATTTAGTAAATGTGGTCATTATAGCTCCACCTATGGGCCAATCTGGGCCATACTTTGATAGGTTCTCCCCAAATTGAGGACTACCATTTGGCCAAGTTTCAAAGCTCCAGCTCTTACGGTTTGGGCTGCACGATGCGTTTTAGGGCGGAATAATAATAATAATAATAATAAAAATCAGCACGATTACAATAGGGTTTCAGCATTTCATGCTTGAACCCCTAATAAGAAGAGACGTTTTGGACAGTTATAGCGCCACCTATTGTCCGATCTTCACGAAACTTGGCATGCTTCTTCACCATGTTCTGACACATATGCTCATCGATTTTTGTGAAGTTTGGGGTTTTCCCTTAGGTTGTATAGGCTTTTGAGTGTTTTTATGTCCCACCCCTTTCCTAAATGACCCTGTTACAGCCAGGCCAATGCAAAAGTTCAACTTTTTTTCAATAATTATTGATCTAGAGAGTCCAGAGAATTGTCCTAGACTGGTCTGGTCTGGATTGGGCCAAAAACCAGGGACTAGTTGGCCAAAGTAGGTTTTGGACTAAAGTGCCCATATAAATTTTTTTTTTGCTCGTAGGCGAATTTGGAGATAGCCATCTTGTCCGTCTGGAGCCAGGGATCACAGTGATGCTAAAATGAGATTCTAGGACAAACTGTCTAGGAGTTATGAGCAATTTAGTAAATGTGGTCATTATAGCTCCACCTATGGGCCAATCTGGGCCATACTTTGATAGGTTCTCCCCAAATTGAGGACTACCATTTGGCCAAGTTTCAAAGCTCCAGCTCTTACGGTTTGGGCTGCACGATGCGTTTTAGGGCGGAATAATAATAATAATAATTAAAGCTGCAAGCAGCATTTAGCGGGGTTCAAGCATTTAGGGTCTTTAAGCACATAAGGCAGTTTAGTGAGTTGTCTGAGTTTTCGTTTAGGATTTACAGGCTTTTGAGTGTTTTTTTGCCATACACATTTTCTAAATGATCCTATTATGGCTACCCAATGGGTAAAGTTTAAGTTTTTTATATAATTATTGATCTAGAGCTTCCAGAGAATTGTACTGCACTGGTATATTTCCGATCGGGTTAAAAATATAGGACTAGTTTGCAAAAGTAGGTTTTTAACATAATCGCAAGTATTTAATGAACAAATTAATTGACAGCAGTAGTTTTTGAGGCAAAGTTGTTCAGTATGAGGAGATCTATCAAATGACACGCATCACGTGATTACAGAGCAGTAAAACCTGTTAGCGCCAACTAGTGGCTGATTTCTTTCAAAATTCTTACAGACCTCTAGGGCCACGAGTCGAACATGCCCACCGAGTTTCGTTCCAATCGGCCTTCGTTAACCTTGTCTAAGAGGTGCACAAACTTTATTGGCCGATGGCGGCATAGACATACATGGCACCTTGGACCAAGACACTGCATACCAATTTTAAAGTCAATCGAACTAATGGTCAGGTGGTTATAGCCCTTTTCATGTTTTTGTGATGTTATGGCCTGATCTCCATTTTAAATAATTATTTTAAAGGTGCTGTAGAATGCATTGATATATTTTAAATTGTTCTCTGATATCTCTGAAACAGAAATGTCTTCAACAGTCAAGTAGTGGATAAAATCACTAATGTTACTTTCTGCTTGCGGTAGGGGTTGTAATGGAAATATAACATTAGTTGGAACTGCCCCCTTCTTGAGTATCAAACGATGAGCGAAACCTGCTTGATATTGTCCCAGGTTAGAAAAACTGTCTGGGGTAAAATGGGCAGAGCAAACTAACAGCTTTGAATTAAAATGGTGAGGTATCCTGTTGTAAACATCAACCATGCCTGTTGACAGTTCTCTTTTGTGGGAAGGGAATGAAAAGTTCTCAAATCCGCAGCACAGCCTCAGACATAACATTTATATCCATGATCTGCCATTTTCACTATTGTCCTTGCTTGCTTCTTCACAACACCTGCAGATCTTCTGATGATTCGGCTGTGCAGGTCCACATTAACACTGCCTGGCCTAGAACATGGACTGGAAAATGCAAATTTGGGGGGTATAAATATTAATGATCCTGACTCCAACGTCACAGTCGGTGTTATGGTGGGATTCACTCATTTTTCAGCGGTCTTTTGCAAACAGGAGATTTACACATGAAGGAGGAAACAATGGTGTTTGAGGCTCACGGTATGTCAGTTCCATGTCCAGAACTCTTATCATTCAACTATGCCAAGATAAATACAGTTTTCAATTGTATGGCACCTTTAAAATAGATGATTAGTAATATAATGCTTACTTGGAGTCTGAAATGGCTTTAACAAAAGAAGAAAAATATTCTTAGATTTCTGTTCATTCTAATCATGTACAAATAAAGTAGCACAGTAAGATTACATTTATTTGAATGCATTAGTGAGTGTGTGATTGTGCTGTGTGTGCAGCGTGTCAATACTAAAAGTGAAGGTGTAGTTGATATCTTTGGTGATAATATCTGTAGTAATCATAAAAAAAACAATTAAGAAATAAAGAATTAAAATTACAAATAATATTCTATTAAGATATGAGTTACAATAACATGATTTGCAATAGTAATTATATCAATAATATATGCACAATACACACAGATTAGACTATCAGGTCTGTGTTTTACAAAAACATTAGTATTGCAGCCAATGTGAGTCTGTGGGATTTATAAACAGACAAAATATGATTTGAAATGTTATTTTAATGATTTTATTAAGTTTAAAAAATATTTCAAATGGAAAAAAAATGAAAAATAATAATTTTAGTGAGCAGAATGAACCAATGAGTGTTCTTCTTCTGGTGGTTAAAATGTAAATGAAAACAATAATACTTAAACAATAATACTTAATACATGCTTGAACACACACATGCACACACATTTTGTTGTAGATGTAGATATTTAAAATAAAAGATAGGTAACAAAATGATAATTGCAAATCTCCTCTGTATAACACCATTTTCAGATTTCAAATTAATCACTGAGAGGCAGAATTGTTCAAACTGAGAGCTCAGTAAAAATGAAGTGATAAACTTTGACAAAACATGACTGTGTTATAATAGGTGATTTTCATGCAAGTAATTTTATATAGTCCAAAAACTAATGCAAAAGCACAGATGAAAATATTTTATTAAGTAGAATGTCCTGCAGAGGGCAGTAGAAGACCACTAATTGACTCACTTTCATTTGAAAGACTTTTTTTATCCACCAGTAAAACAAAGCAGTTTCTCCATGTTCTTTCCATTAAGCATGCTTACACACACAGACACACACACAAACACACACACACACACACAAAGACAAATATGTTTTCAATGTTTTTAGGATGTGATATTGTGAAAATATCTTCATCTCCTCATCTTGAACAACTTTGCCTCAAGAATCACTAATGTCAATCAAACCGTTCATAATCATAATAAAAAAAAAATATATATACAAATATCATAATAAAAAAAAAAACATCATAATAAAAAAGATTGCTTCTTAAAGCATTTGTTTATTTCCCAATACTGAAGCGAATTAAAAGATCATGCGTAATCCTGCTGCTCCCTCTAGTGGACAACAGTGGTATTATAGCTTACATTTTACAGTTGAAGTGTTTGAATGAATGAATGGGAATTAGTTTTTTTACTTATATCTCAGGAACCAAAAGGCGAAAAATTCTGAAACTCAGAGCATATATAGTGCTTGAGGAGCCCTGTTGAATGAGACCATCAAGGTGTTTTTGGGCGATTGGGGCTGGGAGTTATGACTGTTATAAGGCATATCTGTTCGGGCTATTATCTCTGGAATGCCCAGGGCAAATAACACCACATTTGAATCGAAGCTAGCCAAGGACGCGCCCTTTCCAACGAGCTCTCACACAATGTTCGGGGTGGTCCGGGTCGGGAGTAATGGCCGCTCAAAATCGGGGGTCCCGCGGATTCGCGATGCGCGGGGGGCGCGCTCCCGAGGCCCGCGACGACACGTTTCGATCAAGAGCCCGGAGAGGTCCTCACCATCAAAATTTGAGCGCGCAACGACTTTCCGTTTTCGAGTTATGAATGAATTTGTATTCGGGGGCGTGGCTTAAATGCCGTTACTTTCGTTTCATTTCATTCATTTACTTTCGTCCATTTCCATATCTCAGTGTAACACAATTGTCAATAGTAATACTCAATAGATGAGTTTTGACAAAATGTGATTGTAAATGTTAAAATAATGATTTTATAAAGTCTAAATATGAATTTTATAACAATATTAGGGAGTAGTATGATGAAATGACAGCAGGGGGCAGTAAAATACCACTTATTGGCTTAATATGTCATTATATTCATATAAAATCACCTTTTGAAGAAGTTAAACTTTTTTTCTGATAATTATTGATCTAGAGAGTTCAGAGAATTGTGCTGCACTGGTTTTGAACATTATGATATGAACATTATATGATAGAAGACACCATTTACAGCAAATACAGGCAATTTACCATAGGAAATATATGGTTTTAAAGCGTTTTAACAGTTATAGCGCCAACTATGGTCCGCTCTCCATAAAATTTTCCATGCTTCTTAAGCAGGTTATGACACATATGCTCATCAATTTTCGTGAAGTTCTGAGTTTTCGTTTAGGATTTATAGGCTTTTGAGTGCATTTTACCACGCCCATTTTCTAAATGACCCTGTTAGCCATGCGAAAAATGCAAAAGTTCAACTTTTTTTTGATAATTATTGACCTAGAGAGTCCATAGAATTGTCCTAGACTGGTTTGTTTCCGATCGGGCGAAAAACCTAGGACTAGTTCGCAAAAGTAGGTTTTTAACATAATTACGAATATTTAATGAACGGTTTGATTGACAGCAATGGTTCTTGAGGCAAAGTTGTTCAACAAGAGGAGATCTATCAAATGGTATCCATTTTGTGACAATAAGTGTAACACCACGTGATTACAGAGCCATAAATCTCGTTAGCGCCAACTAGTGGCCGATTTCTTTTAAAATTCTTACAGACCTCTAGGGCCATGAGTAGAACATGCCCACCGAGTTTCGTTCCGATCGGCCTCCGTTAACCTTGTTTAATAGGTGCTCAAACTTCATTGGCCGATGGCGGCCATGTTTTTTTAGATACGCCAATGTCCTCATACACATACATGACACCTTGGACCAAGACACTGCATACCAATTTTCAAGTCAATCGGACTAAAGGTCAGGTGGTTAAAGCCTGTTTTAAGTTTTTTTCATATTATAGCGCCACCATGTGGCAAATCGCCGCGATTTTTTTACTTTTACCTCATATTGAGCTCATACATATGTGTACCGAGTTTGGTGAAGATACCTCATTTACTTCTGGAGTTATAGCCATTTTAGTAAAATAGGCCCCTCCCACAACGTACGTTTTGGCGCTCCTTAGCGTCCGTGAATCGAAATTTCAACTTTTTTTCGATAATTATTGATCTTCAGTTTCTAGAGAACATTTCTGCACTGGTTTGGTTCCGATCGGGCGAAAAACCAGGGACTAGTTCGCAAAAGTAGGTTTTTGACAAAATTCAAAATGGCGGAAAATCTATCATGGCGGAAATGAAATCGGAGATATACGTTTTGTTCGTCAGGCGTCCAGCTTTCCAATGATATAAGACACTTGAGTCTACGACATACGGTCTAGGAGTTCTGAGCAGTTTCGCGCTTTTGGTTGCTATAGCGCCACCTATGGGCCAATCGGGGTCATAATTTGATAACCTCTCCTCGATTTTTGTACTACCATCTGGCAAAGTTTCAAGGTTCCAGCTCTTACGGTTTGGGCTGCACGATGCGTTTTACGGCAGAAGAAAAATAATAATAAAAATCAGGACAATTACAATAGGGTTTCAGCACTTCGTGCTTGAACCCCTAATAATAAAAATCAGCACGATTACAATAGGGTTTCAGCATTTCATGCTTGAACCCCTAATAAGAAGAGACGTTTTGGACAGTTATAGCGCCACCTATTGTCCGATCTTCACGAAACTTGGCATGCTTCTTCACCATGTTCTGACACATATGCTCATCGATTTTTGTGAAGTTTGGGGTTTTCCCTTAGGTTGTATAGGCTTTTGAGTGTTTTTATGTCCCACCCCTTTCCTAAATGACCCTGTTACAGCCAGGCCAATGCAAAAGTTCAACTTTTTTTCAATAATTATTGATCTAGAGAGTCCAGAGAATTGTCCTAGACTGGTCTGGTCTGGATTGGGCCAAAAACCAGGGACTAGTTGGCCAAAGTAGGTTTTGGACTAAAGTGCCCATATAAATTTTTTTTTTGCTCGTAGGCGAATTTGGAGATAGCCATCTTGTCCGTCTGGAGCCAGGGATCACAGTGATGCTAAAATTGAGATTCTAGGACAAACTGTCTAGGAGTTATGAGCAATTTAGTAAATGTGGTCATTATAGCTCCACCTATGGGCCAATCTGGGCCATACTTTGATAGGTTCTCCCCAAATTGAGGACTACCATTTGGCCAAGTTTCAAAGCTCCAGCTCTTACGGTTTGGGCTGCACGATGCGTTTTAGGGCGGAATAATAATAATAATAATAATAAAAATCAGCACGATTACAATAGGGTTTCAGCATTTCATGCTTGAACCCCTAATAAGAAGAGACGTTTTGGACAGTTATAGCGCCACCTATTGTCCGATCTTCACGAAACTTGGCATGCTTCTTCACCATGTTCTGACACATATGCTCATCGATTTTTGTGAAGTTTGGGGTTTTCCCTTAGGTTGTATAGGCTTTTGAGTGTTTTTATGTCCCACCCCTTTCCTAAATGACCCTGTTACAGCCAGGCCAATGCAAAAGTTCAACTTTTTTTCAATAATTATTGATCTAGAGAGTCCAGAGAATTGTCCTAGACTGGTCTGGTCTGGATTGGGCCAAAAACCAGGGACTAGTTGGCCAAAGTAGGTTTTGGACTAAAGTGCCCATATAAATTTTTTTTTTGCTCGTAGGCGAATTTGGAGATAGCCATCTTGTCCGTCTGGAGCCAGTGATCACAGTGATGCTAAAATTGAGATTCTAGGACAAACTGTCTAGGAGTTATGAGCAATTTAGTAAATGTGGTCATTATAGCTCCACCTATGGGCCAATCTGGGCCATACTTTGATAGGTTCTCCCCAAATTGAGGACTACCATTTGGCCAAGTTTCAAAGCTCCAGCTCTTACGGTTTGGGCTGCACGATGCGTTTTAGGGCGGAATAATAATAATAATAATAATAAAAATCAGCACGATTACAATAGGGTTTCAGCATTTCATGCTTGAACCCCTAATAAGAAGAGACGTTTTGGACAGTTATAGCGCCACCTATTGTCCGATCTTCACGAAACTTGGCATGCTTCTTCACCATGTTCTGACACATATGCTCATCGATTTTTGTGAAGTTTGGGGTTTTCCCTTAGGTTGTATAGGCTTTTGAGTGTTTTTATGTCCCACCCCTTTCCTAAATGACCCTGTTACAGCCAGGCCAATGCAAAAGTTCAACTTTTTTTCAATAATTATTGATCTAGAGAGTCCAGAGAATTGTCCTAGACTGGTCTGGTCTGGATTGGGCCAAAAACCAGGGACTAGTTGGCCAAAGTAGGTTTTGGACTAAAGTGCCCATATAAATTTTTTTTTTGCTCGTAGGCGAATTTGGAGATAGCCATCTTGTCCGTCTGGAGCCAGGGATCACAGTGATGCTAAAATTGAGATTCTAGGACAAACTGTCTAGGAGTTATGAGCAATTTAGTAAATGTGGTCATTATAGCTCCACCTATGGGCCAATCTGGGCCATACTTTGATAGGTTCTCCCCAAATTGAGGACTACCATTTGGCCAAGTTTCAAAGCTCCAGCTCTTACGGTTTGGGCTGCACGATGCGTTTTAGGGCGGAATAATAATAATAATTAAAGCTGCAAGCAGCATTTATCGGGGTTCAAGCAGTCAAGGCCTTTAAGCACAAAAGCATCAAAAGTGATTAAGTTTTATTTACCAAGAATGTAACTACTGACATAATAGATGAAAAAGACCATTTACAGGAAATACCATAGGAAATATATGGTTTTAAAGCTTTTTAGCAGTTATAGCGCCACCTATCGTCCGATCTCCATGAAAATTGGCATGCTTGTTAATGATGTTATGTCACATATGCTCACCAATTTTTGTGAAGTTCTGAGTTTTCATTTAGGATTTATAGGCTTTTTAATGTTTTTTTGCCACGCCCATTTTCTAAATGACCCTATTACAGCCATCTACATGCAAAAGTTCAACTTTTTTTTAATAATTATTCATCTAGAGTGTCCAGAGAATTGTCCTAGACTGGTCTGGTTTCGATCGGGCGAAAAACCTAGGACTAGTTTGCAAAAGTAGGTTTATAACATAATTACGAATATTTAATAACCGGTTTAATTGACAGCATTAGTTCTTGAGGCAAAGTTGTTCAGCATGAGCAGATCTATCAGATGATATGCATTTTGTGACGATAAGTGTAACACCACGTGATTACAGAGCCATAAAACTCGTTAGCGCCAACTAGTGGCCGATTTCTTTCAAAACTCTTACAGACCTCTAGGGCCATGAGTCGAACATGCCCATCGAGTTTCGTTCCGATCGGCCTCCGTTAACCTTGTCTAATAGGTGCTCAAATTTCATTGGTCGATGGCGGCCATGTTTTTCGAGATACGCCAATGTCCTCATAGACATACATGGCACCTTGGACCAAGACACTGCATACCAATTTTCAAGTCAATCGGACTAACGGTCACGTGGTCATAGCCGTTTTCATGTTTTTTTCATGTTATAGCGCCACCTAGTGATCAATCGTCGCGATTTTTTTACTGTGACCCCAGATTGAACTCATACACATGTGCACCAAGTTTGGTGAAGATATCTAATTTCCTTCTCGAGTTATAGCCATTTTAGTAAAATAGGCTCCTCCCACAACATTAATTTATCACCCCCTGGCGATCAGGAATCGAAATTTCGACTTTTTTTCGATAATTATTGATATTCAGACTCCAGAGAACATTTCTGCACTGGTTTGGATCCAATTGGACAAAAAACCTAGGACTAGTTCGCAAAAGTCGGTTTTTAACCAAATTCAAAATGGCGGACAATTTGCATACAGGAAATGAAATCGGAGATATACGTTTTGACCATCAGGTTTCCAGCTTTCCAGTGATATAAGACACTTGAGTCTACGTCATACGGTCTAGGAGTTATGAGCAGTTTCGCGCTTTTGGTTGCTATAGCGCCACCTATGGGCCAATTGGGGTCATATTCTCTGAACCTCTCCTCGATTTTTGTACTACCATCTGGCAAAGTTTCAAGGTTCCAGCTCTTACGGTTTGGGCTGCACGATGCGTTTTACGGCAGAATAATAATAATAATAAAAATCAGCACAATTACAATAGGGTTTCAGCATTTCATGCTTGAACCCCTAATAATAATAAAAATCAGCACGATTACAATAGGGTTTCAGCATTTCATGCTTGAACCCCTAATAAGAAGAGACGTTTTGGACAGTTATAGCGCCACCTATTGTCCGATCTTCACGAAACTTGGCATGCTTCTTCACCATGTTCTGACACATATGCTCATCGATTTTTGTGAAGTTTGGGGTTTTCCCTTAGGTTGTATAGGCTTTTGAGTGTTTTTATGTCCCACCCCTTTCCTAAATGACCCTGTTACAGCCAGGCCAATGCAAAAGTTCAACTTTTTTTCAATAATTATTGATCTAGAGAGTCCAGAGAATTGTCCTAGACTGGTCTGGTCTGGATTGGGCCAAAAACCAGGGACTAGTTGGCCAAAGTAGGTTTTGGACTAAAGTGCCCATATAAATTTTTTTTTTGCTCGTAGGCGAATTTGGAGATAGCCATCTTGTCCGTCTGGAGCCAGGGATCACAGTGATGCTAAAATTGAGATTCTAGGACAAACTGTCTAGGAGTTATGAGCAATTTAGTAAATGTGGTCATTATAGCTCCACCTATGGGCCAATCTGGGCCATACTTTGATAGGTTCTCCCCAAATTGAGGACTACCATTTGGCCAAGTTTCAAAGCTCCAGCTCTTACGGTTTGGGCTGCACGATGCGTTTTAGGGCGGAATAATAATAATAATAATAATTAAAGCTGCAAGCAGCATTTATCGGGGTTCAAGCAGTTAAGGCCTTTAAGCACAAAAGCATCAAAAGTGATTAAGTTTTATTTAGCAAGCATGTAACTACTGACATAATAGATGGAAAAGACCATTTACAGGAAATACCATAGGAAATATATGGTTTTAAAGCTTTTTAGCAGTTATAGCGCCACCTATAGTCCGATCTCCATAAAAATTGGCATGCTTGTTAATGATGTTATGTCACATATGCTCACCAATTTTTGTGAAGTTCTGAGTTTTCATTTAGGATTTATAGGCTTTTTAGTGTTTTTTTGCCACGCCCCTTTTCTAAATGACCCTATTACAGCCATCTACATGCAAAAGTTCAACTTTTTTTTGATAATTATTGATCTAGAGTGTCCAGAGAATTGTCCTAGACTGGTCTGGTTTCGATCGGGCGAAAAACCTAGGACTAGTTTGCAAAAGTAGGTTTTTAACATAATTACGAATATTTAATAAACGGTTTAATTGACAGCATTAGTTCTTGAGGCAAAGTTGTTCAGCATGAGCAGATCTATCAGATGATATGCATTTTGTGACGATAAGTGTAACACCAAGTGATTACAGAGCCATAAAACTCGTTAGCGCCAACTAGTGGCCGATTTCTTTCAAAACTCTTACAGACCTCTAGGGCCATGAGTCGAACATGCCCATCGAGTTTCGTTCCGATCGGCCTCCGTTAACCTTGTCTAATAGGTGCTCAAATTTCATTGGTCGATGGCGGCCATGTTTTTCGAGATACGCCAATGTCCTCATAGACATACATGGCACCTTGGACCAAGACACTGCATACCAATTTTCAAGTCAATCGGACTAACGGTCACGTGGTCATAGCCGTTTTCATGTTTTTTTCATGTTATAGCGCCACCTAGTGATCAATCGTCGCGATTTTTTTACTGTGACCCCAGATTGAACTCATACACATGTGCACCAAGTTTGGTGAAGATATCTAATTTCATTCTCGAGTTATAGCCATTTTAGTAAAATAGGCTCCTCCCACAACATTAATTTATCACCCCCTGGCGATCAGGAATCGAAATTTCGACTTTTTTTCGATAATTATTTATATTCAGACTCCAGAGAACATTTCTGCACTGTTTTGGATCCAATTGGACAAAAAACCTAGGACTAGTTCGCAAAAGTAGGTTTTTAACTAAATTCAAAATGGCGGACAATTTGCATACAGGAAATGAAATCGGAGATATACGTTTTGACCTTCAGGTTTCCCGCTTTCCAGTGATATAAGACACTTGAGTCTACGTCATACGGTCTAGGAGTTATGAGCAGTTTCGCGCTTTTGGTTGCTATAGCGCCACCTATGGGCCAATTGGGGTCATATTCTCTGAACCTCTCCTCGATTTTTGTACTACCATCTGGCAAAGTTTCAAAGCTCCAGCTCTTACGGTTTGGGCTGCACGATGAGTTTTACGGCAGAAGAAAAATAATAATAATAATAATAATTAAAGCTGCAAGCAGCATTTATCGGGGTTCAAGCAGTTAAGGCCTTTAAGACCTTTAAGCACAAAAGCATCAAAAGTTATTAAGTTTTATTTAGCAAGCATTTAACCACTGACATATATGACTCCAACGTCACAGTCAGTGTTATGCTGGGATTCACTCATTTTTCAGCGGTCTTTTGCAAACAGGAGATTTACACATGAAGGAGAAAACAATGGTGTTTGAGGCTCACGGTATGTCAGTTCCATGTCCAGAACTCTTATCATTCAACTATGCCAAGATAAATACAGTTTTCAATTGTATGGCACCTTCAAAATAGATGATTAGTAATGTAATGCTTACTTGCAGTCTGAAATGGCTTTAACAAAAGAAGAAAAATATTCTTAGATTTCTGTTCATTCTAATCATGTACAAATAAAGTAGCACAGTAAGATTACATTTATTTGAATGCATTAGTGAGTGTGTGATTGTGCTGTGTGTGCAGCTTATCAATACTAAAAGTGAAGGTGTAGTTGATATCTTTGGTGATAATATCTGTAATCATAAAAAACAAAAACAATTAAGAAATAAAGAATTAAAATTACAAATAATATTCTATTAAGATATGAGTTACAATAACATGATTTGTAATAGTAATAATATCAATAATATATGCACAATACACACAGTTTAGACTATCAGGTCTGTGTTTTACAAAAACATTAGTATTGCAGCCAATGTGAGTCTGTGGGATTTATAAACAGACAAAATATGATTTGAAATGTTATTTTAATGATTTTATTAAGTTTAAACAATATTTCAAATGGTAAAAAAAAAATAATAATAATATTTTAGTGGGTAGAATGAACCAATGAGTGTTCTTCTTCTGGTGGTTAAAATGTAAATGAAAACAATAATACTTAAACAATAATACTTAATACACTAACCATGCTTGAACACACACATGCACACACATTTTGTTGTAGATGTAGATATTTAAAATAAAAGATAGGTAACAAAATGATAATTGCAAATCTCCTCTGTATAACACCATTTTCAGATTTCAAATTAATCACTGAGAGGCAGAATTGTTCAAACTGAGAGCTCAGTACAAATGAAGTGATAAACTTTGACAAAACATGATTGTGTTATAATGGGTGATTTTCATGCAAGTAATTTTATATAGTCCAAAACTTAATGCAAAAGCACAGATGAAAATATTTTATTAAGTAGAATGTCCTGCAGAGGGCAGTAGAAGACCACTAATTGACTCACTTTCATTTGAAAGACTTTTTTATCCACCAGTAAAACAAAGCAGTTTCTCCATGTTCTTTCCATTAAGCATGCTTACACACACAGACACACACACAGACACAAACACATCCACACACACAAAGACAAATGTTTTCAATGTTTTTAGGATGTGATATTGTGAAAATATCTTCATCTCCTCATCCTGAATAACTTTGACTCAAGAATTACTAATGTCAATCAAACCGTTCATAATCATAATAAAAAAAAAAATATATATATATATATACAAATATCATAAAAAAAAAAACATCATAATAAAAAAAGATTGCTTCTTAAAGCATTTGTTTATTTCCCAATACTGAAAGCGAATTAAAAGATCATGCGTAATCCTGCTGCTCCCTCTAGTGGACAACAGTGGAATTACAGTCTCCATCTTACAGTTGAAGTGTTTGAATGAATGAATGGGAATTTGGTTTTTCACTTATATCTCGGGAACCAGAAGGCGAAAAATTCTGAAACTCAGAGCATAGATAGTGCTTGAGGAGTCCTGTTGAATGAGACCATCGCAGTGTTTTTGGGCGATTGGGCCCGGGAGTTATGAGGCATATTATTTTGGGGCTTTTATCTCTGGAATGCCCAGGGCAAATTACACCACATTTGAATCGATGCTAGCCAAGGACGCGCCCTTTCCAACGAGCTCTCACACAAGGTTCGGGGTGGTCTGGGTCGGGAGTTACGGGCGTTCAAAGTCGGGGTCCCGCGGACTAACGATCCGCGGGGGGGGGCGCTCCCGAGGCCCGCGACCATACGTTTCGATCAAGAGCCCGGAGACGTCCTTACCATCAAAATTTGAACGCGCAGCGACTTTCCGTTTTCGAGTTATGAGTGAATTTGTACTGGGGGGGCGTGGCCTAAATGGCGGCCTCCGTTTTTACTTTCGTTTCTGGATTCCATTCATTAATGTGACACAATTGTCAATAGTAATACTTCAATAGATGAGTTTTGACAAAATGTGATTGTAAATGTTAAAATAATGATTTTATAAAGTCTAAATATGAATTATATAGCAATATTAGGGAGTAGTATGATGAAATGACAGCAGGGGGCAGTACAATACCACTTATTGGCTTAATATGCCATGTTATATATTTTTTTACATTTTTAACTGTTATAGAGGCAAATTTTGTCCGATCTGTCTGAAATTTTTCATACTTCTTAAGAGTCACATGTTCTGACTTGTTTTTATTAAAGAGATATAGGCTTTTGGAGACACTTGGTCAAGGCTACATATTGAAGTGACACTATTATAGCCATCCAAATGAAGAAGTTATACTTTTTCTGATAATTATTGATCTAGAGAGTCCAGAGAATTGCACTGCACTGGTTTTGAACATTATTATATGAACATTATATGATTATAGATGGAAAATACCATTTACAGCCAATACGGGCAATTTACCATATAATATATGATTTTAAAGCGTTTTAACAGTTATAGCGCCACCTATTGTCCGATCTCCATGAAATGTTGCATGCTTGTTAAGGATGTTATGTCACATATGCTCACCAATTTTTGTGAAGTTCTGAGTTTTTATTTAGGATTTATAGACTTTTTAGTGTATTTTGCCACGCCCATTTTATAAATGACCCTATTACAGCCATTCAAATGCAAAAGTTCAACTTTTTTTCGATAATTATTGATCTAGAGAGTCCAAAGAATTGTCCTAGACTGGTTTGGTTCCGATCGGGCGAAAAACCAGGGACTAGTTCGCAAAAGTAGGTTTTTAACATGTTCGCGAATATTTAATGAACGGTTTGATTGACAGAAATGGTTCTAGAGGCAAAGTTGTTCAGCATAAGCAGATCTATCAAATGATATGCATTTTGTGATGATAAGTGTAACACCACGTGATTACAGAGCCATAAAACTCATTAGCGCCAACTAGTGGCCGATTTCTTTCAAAATTCTTACAGACCTCTAGGGCCATGAGCCGAACATGCCCATTGAGTTTCGTTCCGATCGGCCTCCGTTAACCTTGTCTAATAGGTGCTCAAACTTCATTGGCCGATGGCGGCCATGTTTTTTGAGATACGCCAATGTCCTCATACACATACATGGCACCTTGGACCAAGACACTGCATACCAATTTTCAAGTCAATCGGACTAACGGTCAGGTGGTTATAGCCTGTTTTATGTTTTTTTCATTTTATAGCGCCACCATGAGGCCAATCGTCGCGATTTTTTTACTGTGACCCCAGATTGAACTCATACACATGTGTACCAAGTTTGGTGAAGATACCTCATTTACATCGGGAGTTATAGCCATTTTAGTAAAATAGGGCCCTCCCACAACGTACGTTTTGGCGCCCCTTAGCGACCGTGAATCGAAATTTCCACTTTTTTTCGATAATTATTGATATTCAGACTCCAGAGAACATTTCTGCACTGGTTTGGTTCCAATCGGGCAAAAAACCAGGGACTAGTTCGCAAAAGTAGGTTTTTGACAAAATTCAAAATGGCGGAAAATCTATCATGGCGGAAATGAAATCGGAGATATACGTTTTGTTCGTCAGGCATCCAGCTTTCAAATGATATAAGACACTTGAGTCTACGACATACGGTCTAGGAGTTATGAACAGTTTCGCGCTTTTGGTTGCTATAGCGCCACCTATGGGCCAATCGGGGTCATAATCTCTGAACCTTTCCTCGATTTTTGTACTACCATCTGTCAAAGTTTCAAAGTTCCAGCTCTTACGGTTTGGGCTGCACGATGCGTTTTACGGCGGAATAATAATAATAATAATAATTAAAGCTGCAAGCAGCATTTATCGGGGTTCAAGCAGTTAAGGCCTTTAAGGCCTTTAAGCACAAAAGCATCAAAAGTTATTAGTTTTATTAAGCAAGCATGTAACCACTGACATAATAGATGAAAAAGACAATTTACAGCCAATACAGGCAATGTACCATAGGAAATATATGGTTTTAAAGCTTTTTAACAGTTATAGCGACACCTATGGTCCGATCTCCATAAAATTGTTTACTGTGACCTCAAATTGAACCCATACACATGTGTACTGAGTTTGGTGAAGATATCTCATTTACTTCTTGAGTTATAGCCATTTTAGTAAAATAGGCTCCTCCCACAACAATTTACCACATTCTAGTATTATTTACTATGATTCTAGCATGATTTGCCATATTCTAGCAGGATTTACCATGATATACTACATTCTAGTATGATTTACCATACATTCTAGTATGATTTACCATTGTTTACTGTGATTCTAGCATGGTTCACCATAGTTTATCATGATTTATCATAGTTTACCATGATTTACCCTGTTCTAGCAACGTTTACCATGATTTACCATGTTCTAGCATGATGTACCATGATATACCATGTTCTAGAATGATGTACCAGGATTATAGTATGATTTACCTTGATACACCACATTCTAGTATTATTTACTATGATTTACCATGTTTTTAGCGTGATTTACCATGATTTACCACATTGTTAGCAATTATGTGAAGTTAGGTTTCTGAATAAATTCTGAATAATCTGATTAATAGTTTACAAAGACTTTGTGAAGTGTTTATAGACCATTCAAATATATTTTCATAATGACATATCCCAATAGCATTGAAAAAACAACATTTGTGTGTGTGTGTGTGTGTGTGTGTGTGTGTGATCTGTCTGAAAATGTTCATGCATGTTTAGAGTGATATTTCACATGTTCTGACTTGTTTTTAAGAAGGTCTGAGCATCTTAAAAGATATAAGCTTTCGGGGACACTTGGTCAAGGCCACGTATTGAAGTGACCCTATTATAGTCATCCAAATGAAGTAGTTCAACTTTTTCTGATAATTATTGATCTAGAGAGTCCAGAGAATTGTACTGCACTAGTTTTGAACATTATGATATGAAAATTATTTGATCATAGATGAAACAGACCATTTGCAGCCAATACAGGCAATTTACCATAGGAAATATATGGTTTTAAAGCTTTTTAACAATTATAGCGCCAACTATGGTCCGATCTCCATAAAATTTGGCATGCTTGTTAAAGATGTTATGGCACATATTCCCACCAATTTTTGTGAAGTTCTGAGTTTTCATTTATGATTTATAGGCTTTTTAGTGCATTTTGCCACACCCATTTTCTTTATGACCCTATTATAGCCATGCGCAAAATGCAAAAGTTCAACTTTTTTTTGATAATTATTGATCTAGAGAGTCCATAGAATTGTCCTAGACTGGTCTGGTTCCGATCGGGCGAAAAACCTAGGACTAGTTCGCAAAAGTAGGTTTTTAACATATTCGCGAATAATTAATGAACGGTTTGATTGACAGCAATGGTTCTTGAGGCAAAGTTGTTCAGCATGAGCAGATCTATTAAATGATATGCATTTTGTGACAATAAGTGTAACACCACGTGATTACAGAGCCATAAAACTCGTTAGCGCCAACTAGTGGCCGATTTCTTTCAAAATTCTTACAGACCTCTAGGGCCATGAGTCGAACATGCCCACCGAGTTTCGTTCCGATCGGCCTCCGTTAACCTTGTCTAATAGGTGCTCAAACTTCATTGGCCGATGGCGGCCATGTTTTTTGAGATACACCAATGTCCTCATAGACATACATGGGGCCTTGGACCAAGACACTGCATGCCAATTTTCAAGTCAATCGGACTAACGGTCAGGTGGTTATAGCCTGTTTTATGTTTTTTTCATGTTATAGCGCCACCATGTGGCCAATCGCCACGATTTTTTTACTGTGACCTCAGATTGACCTCTTACATATACGTACCAAGTTTGGTGAAGATACCTCATTCATTTCTGGAGTTATAGCTGTTTTAGTACAATAGGCTCCTCCCACAACATACATTTTGGCGCCCCTTAGCGACCGTGAATCGAAATTTCGACTTTTTTTCGATAATTATTGATATTCAGACTCCAGAGAACATTTCTGCACTGGTTTGGTTCCGATCGGACGAAAAACCTAGGACTAGTTCGCAAAAGTAGGTTTATAACAAAATTCAAAATGGCGGAAAAATTTGCATACCGGAAATGAAATCGGAGATATACGTTTTGTTCTTCAAGTGTCCAGCTTTCCAATGATATAAGACACTTGAGTCTACGACATACGGTCTAGGAGTTATGAACAGTTTCGCGCTTTTGGTTGCTATAGCGCCACCTATGGGCCAATCGGGGTCATACTCTCTGAACCTCTCCTCGATTTTTGTACTACCATCTGGCAAAGTTTCAAGGTTCCAGCTCATACGGTTTGGGCTGCACGATGCGTTTTAGCGGAGAAGAAAAATAATAATAAAAATCAGTACAATTACAATAGGGTTTCAGCACTTCGTGCTTGAACCCCTAATAATAAAAATCAGCACAATTACAATAGGGTTTCAGCATTTCATGCTTGAACCCCTAATAAAAATCAGCACGATTACAATAGGGTTTCAGCATTTCATGCTTGAACCCCTAATAAGAAGAGACGTTTTGGACAGTTATAGCGCCACCTATTGTCCGATCTTCACGAAACTTGGCATGCTTCTTCACCATGTTCTGACACATATGCTCATCGATTTTTGTGAAGTTTGGGGTTTTCCCTTAGGTTGTATAGGCTTTTGAGTGTTTTTATGTCCCACCCCTTTCCTAAATGACCCTGTTACAGCCAGGCCAATGCAAAAGTTCAACTTTTTTTCAATAATTATTGATCTAGAGAGTCCAGAGAATTGTCCTAGACTGGTCTGGTCTGGATTGGGCCAAAAACCAGGGACTAGTTGGCCAAAGTAGGTTTTGGACTAAAGTGCCCATATAAATTTTTTTTTTTGCTCGTAGGCGAATTTGGAGATAGCCATCTTGTCCGTCTGGAGCCAGGGATCACAGTGATGCTAAAATTGAGATTCTAGGACAAACTGTCTAGGAGTTATGAGCAATTTAGTAAATGTGGTCATTATAGCTCCACCTATGGGCCAATCTGGGCCATACTTTGATAGGTTCTCCCCAAATTGAGGACTACCATTTGGCCAAGTTTCAAAGCTCCAGCTCTTACGGTTTGGGCTGCACGATGCGTTTTAGGGCGGAATAATAATAATAATAATAATAAAAATCAGCACGATTACAATAGGGTTTCAGCATTTCATGCTTGAACCCCTAATAAGAAGAGACGTTTTGGACAGTTATAGCGCCACCTATTGTCCGATCTTCACGAAACTTGGCATGCTTCTTCACCATGTTCTGACACATATGCTCATCGATTTTTGTGAAGTTTGGGGTTTTCCCTTAGGTTGTATAGGCTTTTGAGTGTTTTTATGTCCCACCCCTTTCCTAAATGACCCTGTTACAGCCAGGCCAATGCAAAAGTTCAACTTTTTTTCAATAATTATTGATCTAGAGAGTCCAGAGAATTGTCCTAGACTGGTCTGGTCTGGATTGGGCCAAAAACCAGGGACTAGTTGGCCAAAGTAGGTTTTGGACTAAAGTGCCCATATAAATTTTTTTTTTGCTCGTAGGCGAATTTGGAGATAGCCATCTTGTCCGTCTGGAGCCAGGGATCACAGTGATGCTAAAATTGAGATTCTAGGACAAACTGTCTAGGAGTTATGAGCAATTTAGTAAATGTGGTCATTATAGCTCCACCTATGGGCCAATCTGGGCCATACTTTGATAGGTTCTCCCCAAATTGAGGACTACCATTTGGCCAAGTTTCAAAGCTCCAGCTCTTACGGTTTGGGCTGCACGATGCGTTTTAGGGCGGAATAATAATAATAATAATAATAAAAATCAGCACGATTACAATAGGGTTTCAGCATTTCATGCTTGAACCCCTAATAAGAAGAGACGTTTTGGACAGTTATAGCGCCACCTATTGTCCGATCTTCACGAAACTTGGCATGCTTCTTCACCATGTTCTGACACATATGCTCATCGATTTTTGTGAAGTTTGGGGTTTTCCCTTAGGTTGTATAGGCTTTTGAGTGTTTTTATGTCCCACCCCTTTCCTAAATGACCCTGTTACAGCCAGGCCAATGCAAAAGTTCAACTTTTTTTCAATAATTATTGATCTAGAGAGTCCAGAGAATTGTCCTAGACTGGTCTGGTCTGGATTGGGCCAAAAACCAGGGACTAGTTGGCCAAAGTAGGTTTTGGACTAAAGTGCCCATATAAATTTTTTTTTTGCTCGTAGGCGAATTTGGAGATAGCCATCTTGTCCGTCTGGAGCCAGGGATCACAGTGATGCTAAAATTGAGATTCTAGGACAAACTGTCTAGGAGTTATGAGCAATTTAGTAAATGTGGTCATTATAGCTCCACCTATGGGCCAATCTGGGCCATACTTTGATAGGTTCTCCCCAAATTGAGGACTACCATTTGGCCAAGTTTCAAAGCTCCAGCTCTTACGGTTTGGGCTGCACGATGCGTTTTAGGGCGGAATAATAATAATAATAATTAAAGCTGCAAGCAGCATTTATCGGGGTTCAAGCAGTTAAGGCCTTTAAGGCATTTAAGCACAAAAGCATCAAAAGTTATTAAGATTTATTTAGCAAGCATGTAACCACTGACATAATAGATGGAAAAGACCATTTACAGCCAATACAGGCAATTTGCCATGGGATATATATGGTTTTAAAGCTTTTTAACAGTTATAGCGCCACCTATGGTCCGATCTCCATAAAATTGTTTACTGTGACCTCAAATTGAACCCATACACATGTGTACTGAGTTTGGTGAAGATATCTCATTTACTTCTTGAGTTATAGCCATTTGAGTAAAATAGGCTCCTCCCACAACGATTTGCCACATTCTAGAATTATTTAATATGATTCTAGCATGATTTACTATCATATACCATGTTCCAGAATGATTTATTAGGATTCTAGCATGATTTACCTTGATACACCTCATTTCAGTATTATTTACTATGATTTACAATGTTTCTAGCATGATTAACCACATTACTAGCAATTATGTGAAGTGTCAGTGCAAATGAGGTGATGAACACTGACAAAATATTATTGTGTTATAATAGTTAGTTATATACGTGATTTTTAGTGTGTGTCCAAGTATGAATGCAAAAGCACATGTAAAATATTTCATTATTAAGTAGAATGGCCAGCAGAGGGCACTAGAAGACCACTTATTGGCTCACTTTCACTTTAAACCAGTTTTTCCATGTTAACTCAATGCATGCTTACACACACACACACACACACACACACACACACACACACACACACACAGCATAGTTAACCATGATTTACCATGATATACCACGTTCTAGTATTATTTATCAGGAGATAAACGACAATCTAGTATTATTTACTTTGATTTACCATGTTTCTAGCCTGATTTATCACATTACTAGCAATTATTTGAAGTGTCAGTGCAAATAAAGTGATTAACACTGACAAAATATGATTGTGTTATAATAGTTATTGCTATATAAGTGATTTTTTTAGTGTGTATTCAAGTATGAATGCAAGCACATGTTGAAATATTTCATTAATAAGTAGAATGGCCAGCAGAGGGCAGTAGAAGACCACTTATTGGCTCACTTTCACTTTAAACCAGTTTTCTGCACTAAAGCAAACCAGTTTATCCATGTTAACTCAATGCATGCTTACACACACACACACACACACACACAGCATAGTTAACCATGATTTACCATGATTTACCACATTACTAGCAATTATTTGAAGTGTCAGTGCAAATAAAGTGATTAACACTGACAAAATATGATTGTGTTATAATAGTTATTGCTATATAAGTGATTTTTAGTGTGTATTCAAGTATAAATGCAAGCACATGTGGAAAAATTTAATTAATAAGTAGAATGGCCAGCAGAGGGCAGTAGAAGACCACTTATTGGCTCACTTTCACTTTAAACCTCATGATTTTGACCAGTTTTCTGCACTAAAGCAAACCAGTGTTTCCATGTTAACTCAATAATGCATACTTGCTACATATGCTACACACAATAATGCTACACACACACACACACACACACACACACACAAATGTTTCAGTGATATTGGTGTCACATTCACCTTCATCACATTCACCTTCTGTCTTCATCACATTCACCATCTGTCGTCATCACCTGCACCTGCTCCTCATCACCCTCCTCATCAACACCTGCTCCTCATCATCATAACCGTCACCTGTTGTCCTTGTCTTGATCTGTGTATTTAAGTTCCCCTCTCATCCATTATCATTGTCGGTTATTGTTTGTGCACTAGCACTCTGTTATGTTTGTTTTCATGTTGGAAAATAAAACCTTTGTTATATTTGTACCACACACACACACACACACACACACACACACACACACACACACACACACACACACACACACACACACACACACCATCATTTATCATGATTTACCATGGCTGATACCAATACCAATATGAGAAAATGACTATTTTAAACAGCAGGGGGCAGTAAAATACCACTTATTGGCTTAACATGCCATTAATTCATATCATTTTCACCTTTTTAACTGTTATAGAGGCAAATTTTGTCCGATCTGTCTGAAAATTTTCATGCTTGTTCAGGGTGATATTTCACACGTTCTGACTTGTTTTTAAGAAGGTCTGAGCATTGATTAAAGAGATATAGGCTTTCGGGGACACTTGGTAAAGGCCAGATTTTGAAGTGAACCTATTATAGCTATCCAAATGAAGTAGTTCAACTTTTTCTGACAATTATTGATCTAGTGAGTCCAGAGAATTGTATTGCACTAGTTTTGAACATTATGATATGAAAATTATATGATCAGAGATGGAAAAGACCATTTACAGCCAATACAGGCAGTTTACCATAGGAAATATATGATTTTAAAGCTTTTTAACAGTTATAGCGCCACCTATCGTCCGATCTCCATAGAATTTGTCATGCTTGTTAATGATGTTATGTCACATATGCTGACCAATTTTTGTGAAGTTCTGAGTTTTTATTTAGGATTTATAGGCTTTTTAATGTATTTTGACACGCCCATTTTATAAATTACCCTATTACAGCCATCCAAATGCAAAAGTTCAACTTTTTTTTGATAATTATTGATCTAGAGAGTCCAGAGAATTGTCCTAGACTCGTTTGGTTCCGATCGGGCAAAAAACCAGGGACTAGTTCGCAAAAGTAGGTTTTTAACATATTCGTGAATAATTAATAAACTGTTTGATTGACAGCAATGGTTCTAGAGGCAAAGTTGTTCAGCATAAGCAGATCTATCAAATGATATGCATTTTGTGATGATAAGTGTAACACCACGTGATTACAGAGCCATAAAACTCATTAGCGCCAACTAGTGGCCGATTTCTTTCAAAATTCTTACAGACCTCTAGGGCCATGAGCCGAACATGCCCATTGAGTTTCGTTCTGATCGGCCTCCGTTAACCTTGTCTAATAGGTGCTCAAACTTCATTGGCCGATGGCGGCCATGTTTTTTGAGATACGCCAATGTCCTCATACACATACATGGCACCTTGGACCAAGACACTGCATACCAATTTTCAAGTCAATCGGACTAACGGTCAGGTGGTTATAGCCTGTTTTATGTTTTTTTCATATTATAGCGCCACCATGAGGCCAATCACCGCGATTTTTTTACTGTGACCTTAACTTGAGCTCTTACATATGTGTACCGAGTTTGGTGAAAATATCTCATTTCCTTCACGAGTTATAGCCATTTTCGTATAATTAGCTCCGCCTCCTGCGAACGTTTTGATACCCCTTAGCAACCGTGGATCGAAATTTTACATTTTTTTCGATAATTATTGATCTTCAGACTCCTGTGAATATTTCTGCACTGGTTTGGTTCCGATCGGGCGAAAAACCAGGGACTAGTTCGCAAAAGTAGGTTTTGGACATAATCCAAAATGGCGGGAAAATTTGCATACCGGAAATGAAATCCTTGAGGCCTTTTTTGTTCGGCTTGACCCAAGGATTCCAAAGATATAAGACACTTGAGTCTGTGACAAAGGGTTGATGAGATTTAAGCAAAAATATGCCATTTTTTTGTTTTTTGCACTGTAGCGCCACCTATTGGCCAATCTAGCTCATATTCTCTGAACCTCTCCTCGATTTTTGTACTACCTTCTGGCCAAGTTTCAAGTCTCTAGCACTTACGGTTTAGGCTGCACGATGCGTTTTACGGCAGAATAATAATAATAATTAAAGCTGCAAGCAGCATTTATCGGGGTTCAAGCAGTTAAGGCCTTTAAGGCCTTTAAGCACAAAAGCATCAAAAGTTATTAGTTTTATTAAGCAAGCATGTAACCACTGACATAATAGATGAAAAAGACAATTTACAGCCAATACAGGCAATGTACCATAGGAAATATATGGTTTTAAAGCTTTTTAACAGTTATAGCGACACCTATGGTCCGATCTCCATAAAATTGTTTACTGTGACCTCAAATTGAACCCATACACATGTGTACTGAGTTTGGTGAAGATATCTCATTTACTTCTTGAGTTATAGCCATTTTAGTAAAATAGGCTCCTCCCACAACAATTTACCACATTCTAGTATTATTTACTATGATTCTAGCATGATTTGCCATATTCTAGCAGGATTTACCATGATATACTACATTCTAGTATGATTTACCATACATTCTAGTATGATTTACCATTGTTTACTGTGATTCTAGCATGGTTCACCATAGTTTATCATGATTTATCATAGTTTACCATGATTTACCCTGTTCTAGCAACGTTTACCATGATTTACCATGTTCTAGCATGATGTACCATGATATACCATGTTCTAGAATGATGTACCAGGATTATAGTATGATTTACCTTGATACACCACATTCTAGTATTATTTACTATGATTTACCATGTTTTTAGCGTGATTTACCATGATTTACCACATTGTTAGCAATTATGTGAAGTTAGGTTTCTGAATAAATTCTGAATAATCTGATTAATAGTTTACAAAGACTTTGTGAAGTGTTTATAGACCATTCAAATATATTTTCATAATGACATATCCCAATAGCATTGAAAAAACAACATTTGTGTGTGTGTGTGTGTGTGTGTGTGTGTGTGATCTGTCTGAAAATGTTCATGCATGTTTAGAGTGATATTTCACATGTTCTGACTTGTTTTTAAGAAGGTCTGAGCATCTTAAAAGATATAAGCTTTCGGGGACACTTGGTCAAGGCCACGTATTGAAGTGACCCTATTATAGTCATCCAAATGAAGTAGTTCAACTTTTTCTGATAATTATTGATCTAGAGAGTCCAGAGAATTGTACTGCACTAGTTTTGAACATTATGATATGAAAATTATTTGATCATAGATGAAACAGACCATTTGCAGCCAATACAGGCAATTTACCATAGGAAATATATGGTTTTAAAGCTTTTTAACAATTATAGCGCCAACTATGGTCCGATCTCCATAAAATTTGGCATGCTTGTTAAAGATGTTATGGCACATATTCCCACCAATTTTTGTGAAGTTCTGAGTTTTCATTTATGATTTATAGGCTTTTTAGTGCATTTTGCCACACCCATTTTCTTTATGACCCTATTATAGCCATGCGCAAAATGCAAAAGTTCAACTTTTTTTTGATAATTATTGATCTAGAGAGTCCATAGAATTGTCCTAGACTGGTCTGGTTCCGATCGGGCGAAAAACCTAGGACTAGTTCGCAAAAGTAGGTTTTTAACATATTCGCGAATAATTAATGAACGGTTTGATTGACAGCAATGGTTCTTGAGGCAAAGTTGTTCAGCATGAGCAGATCTATTAAATGATATGCATTTTGTGACAATAAGTGTAACACCACGTGATTACAGAGCCATAAAACTCGTTAGCGCCAACTAGTGGCCGATTTCTTTCAAAATTCTTACAGACCTCTAGGGCCATGAGTCGAACATGCCCACCGAGTTTCGTTCCGATCGGCCTCCGTTAACCTTGTCTAATAGGTGCTCAAACTTCATTGGCCGATGGCGGCCATGTTTTTTGAGATACACCAATGTCCTCATAGACATACATGGGGCCTTGGACCAAGACACTGCATGCCAATTTTCAAGTCAATCGGACTAACGGTCAGGTGGTTATAGCCTGTTTTATGTTTTTTTCATGTTATAGCGCCACCATGTGGCCAATCGCCACGATTTTTTTACTGTGACCTCAGATTGACCTCTTACATATACGTACCAAGTTTGGTGAAGATACCTCATTCATTTCTGGAGTTATAGCTGTTTTAGTACAATAGGCTCCTCCCACAACATACATTTTGGCGCCCCTTAGCGACCGTGAATCGAAATTTCGACTTTTTTTCGATAATTATTGATATTCAGACTCCAGAGAACATTTCTGCACTGGTTTGGTTCCGATCGGACGAAAAACCTAGGACTAGTTCGCAAAAGTAGGTTTATAACAAAATTCAAAATGGCGGAAAAATTTGCATACCGGAAATGAAATCGGAGATATACGTTTTGTTCTTCAAGTGTCCAGCTTTCCAATGATATAAGACACTTGAGTCTACGACATACGGTCTAGGAGTTATGAACAGTTTCGCGCTTTTGGTTGCTATAGCGCCACCTATGGGCCAATCGGGGTCATACTCTCTGAACCTCTCCTCGATTTTTGTACTACCATCTGGCAAAGTTTCAAGGTTCCAGCTCATACGGTTTGGGCTGCACGATGCGTTTTAGCGGAGAAGAAAAATAATAATAAAAATCAGTACAATTACAATAGGGTTTCAGCACTTCGTGCTTGAACCCCTAATAATAAAAATCAGCACAATTACAATAGGGTTTCAGCATTTCATGCTTGAACCCCTAATAAAAATCAGCACAATTACAATAGGGTTTCAGCATTTCATGCTTGAACCCCTAATAATAATTAAAGCTGCAAGCAGCATTTATCGGGGTTCAAGCAGTTAAGGCCTTTAAGGCATTTAAGCACAAAAGCATCAAAAGTCATTAAGATTTATTTAGCAAGCATGTAACCACTGACATAATAGATGGAAAAGACCATTTACAGCCAATACAGGCAAATTGCCATGGGATATATATGGTTTTAAAGCTTTTTAACAGTTATAGCGCCACCTATGGTCCGATCTCCATAAAATTGTTTACTGTGACCTCAAATTGAACCCATACACATGTGTACTGAGTTTGGTGAAGATATCTCATTTACTTCTTGAGTTATAGCCATTTGAGTAAAATAGGCTCCTCCCACAACGATTTGCCACATTCTAGAATTATTTAATATGATTCTAGCATGATTTACTATCATATACCATGTTCCAGAATGATTTATTAGGATTCTAGCATGATTTACCTTGATACACCTCATTTCAGTATTATTTACTATGATTTACAATGTTTCTAGCATGATTAACCACATTACTAGCAATTATGTGAAGTGTCAGTGCAAATGAGGTGATGAACACTGACAAAATATTATTGTGTTATAATAGTTAGTTATATACGTGATTTTTAGTGTGTGTCCAAGTATGAATGCAAAAGCACATGTAAAATATTTCATTATTAAGT
Organism: Rutilus rutilus; assembly: GCF_951802725.1. Lineage (NCBI taxonomy): Eukaryota > Metazoa > Chordata > Actinopteri > Cypriniformes > Leuciscidae > Rutilus > Rutilus rutilus. Next base: position 22,282,461 of record NC_140213.1, on the reverse strand, counting down.
AGAATGGCCAGCAGAGGGCACTAGAAGACCACTTATTGGCTCACTTTCACTTTAAACCAGTTTTCTGCACTAAAGCAAACCAGTTTTTCCATGTTAACTCAATGCATGCTTACACACACACACACACACACACACACACACACACACACACACACACACACACACACACACAGCATAGTTAACCATGATTTACCATGATATACCATGTTCTAGTATTATTTACCAGGAGATAAACGACAATCTAGTATTATTTACTTTGATTTACCATGTTTGTAGCCTGATTTATCACATTACTAGCAATTATTTGAAGTGTCAGTGCAAATAAAGTGATTAACACTGACAAAATATGATTGTGTTATAATAGTTATTGCTATATAAGTGATTTTTTTAGTGTGTATTCAAGTATGAATGCAAGCACATGTTGAAATATTTCATTAATAAGTAGAATGGCCAGCAGAGGGCAGTAGAAGACCACTTATTGGCTCACTTTCACTTTAAACCAGTTTTCTGCACTAAAGCAAACCAGTTTATCCATGTTAACTCAATGCATGCTTACACACACACACACACACACACACACACACACACACACACACACACACACACACACACACACACACACACACACACACACACACACACACACACAGCATAGTTAACCATGATTTACCATGATTTATCACATTACTAGCAATTATTTGAAGTGTCAGTGCAAATAAAGTGATTAACACTGACAAAATATGATTGTGTTATAATAGTAATTGCTATATAAGTGATTTTTAGTGTGTATTCAAGTATAAATGCAAGCACATGTGGAAAAATTTAATTAATAAGTAGAATGGCCAGCAGAGGGCAGTAGAAGACCACTTATTGGCTCACTTTCACTTTAAACCTCATGATTTTGACCAGTTTTCTGCACTAAAGCAAACCAGTGTTTCCATGTTAACTCAATAATGCATACTTGCTACATATGCTACACACAATAATGCTACACACACACACACACACACACACACACACAAATGTTTCAGTGATATTGGTGTCACATTCACCTTCATCACATTCACCTTCTGTCTTCATCACATTCACCTGCTCCTTATCACCCTCCTCATCATCACCTGCTCCTCATCATCATAACCGTCACCTGTTGTCCTTGTCTTGATCTGTGTATTTAAGTTCCCCTCTCATCCATTATCATTGTCGGTTATTGTTTGTGCACTAGCACTCTGTTATGTTTGTTTTCATGTTGGAAAATAAAACCTTTGTTATATTTGTACCACACACACACACACACACACACACACACACACACACACACACACACACACCATCATTTATCATGATTTACCATGGCTGATACCAATACCAATATGAGAAAATGACTATTTTAAACAGCAGGGGGCAGTAAAATACCACTTATTGGCTTAACATGCCATTAATTCATATCATTTTCACCTTTTTAACTGTTATAGAGGCAAATTTTGTCCGATCTGTCTGAAAATTTTCATGCTTGTTCAGGGTGATATTTCACACGTTCTGACTTGTTTTTAAGAAGGTCTGAGCATTGATTAAAGAGATATAGGCTTTCGGGGACACTTGGTAAAGGCCAGATTTTGAAGTGAACCTATTATAGCTATCCAAATGAAGTAGTTCAACTTTTTCTGACAATTATTGATCTAGTGAGTCCAGAGAATTGTATTGCACTAGTTTTGAACATTATGATATGAAAATTATATGATCAGAGATGGAAAAGACCATTTACAGCCAATACAGGCAGTTTACCATAGGAAATATATGATTTTAAAGCTTTTTAACAGTTATAGCGCCACCTATCGTCCGATCTCCATAGAATTTTTCATGCTTGTTAATGATGTTATGTCACATATGCTGACCAATTTTTGTGAAGTTCTGAGTTTTTATTTAGGATTTATAGGCTTTTTAATGTATTTTGACACGCCCATTTTATAAATTACCCTATTACAGCCATCCAAATGCAAAAGTTCAATTTTTTTTTGATAATTATTGATCTAGAGAGTCCAGAGAATTGTCCTAGACTGGTCTGGTTCCGATCGGGCAAAAAACCTAGGACTAGTTCGCAAAAGTAGGTTTTTAACATATTAATGAATAATTAATGAACAGTTTGATTGACAGCAATGGTTCTTGAGGCAAAGTTGTTCAGGATGAGGAGATCTATCAAATGATATGCATATTGTGTGGATATTTGTAACACCACGTGATTACAGAGCCGTAAAACTCGTTAGCGCCAACTAGTGGCCGATTTCTTTCAAAATTCTTACAGACCTTTAGGGCCATGAGCCGAACATGCCCATTGAGTTTCGTTCCGATCGGCCTCCGTTAACCTTGTCTAATAGGTGCTCAAACTTCGTTGGCCGATGGCGGCCATGTTTTTTGAGATACGCCAATGTCCTCATACACATACATGGCACCTTGGACCAAGACACTGCATACCAATTTTCAAGTCAATCGGACTAACGGTCAGGTGGTTATAGCCTGTTTTATGTTTTTTTCATTTTATAGCGCCACCATGAGGCCAATCGTCGCGATTTTTTTACTGTGACCCCAGAGTAAGCTCATACACATGTGTACCAAGTTTGGTGAAGATACCTCATTTACATCGGGAGTTATAGCCATTTTAGTAAAATAGGCCCCTCCCACAACGTACGTTTTGGCGCCCCTTAGCGACCGTGAATCGAAATTTCCACTTTTTTTCGATAATTATTGATATTCAGTCTCCAGAGAACATTTCTGCACTAGTTTGGTTCCAATCGGGCAAAAATCCAGGGACTAGTTCGCAAAAGTAGATTTTTGACAAAATTCAAAATGGCGGAAAATCTATCATGGCGGAAATGAAATCGGAGATATACGTTTTGTTCGTCAGGCGTCCAGCTTTCCAATGATATAAGACACTTGAGTCTACGACATACGGTCTAGGAGTTATGAGCAGTTTCGCGCTTTTGGTTGTTATAGCGCCACCTATGGGCCAATCGGGGTCATAATCTCTGAACCTTTCCTCGATTTTTGTACTACCATCTGTCAAAGTTTCAAAGTTCCAGCTCTTACGGTTTGGGCTGCACGATGCGTTTTACGGCGGAATAATAATAATAATAATAATAATTAAAGCTGCAAGCAGCATTTATCGGGGTTCAAGCAGTTAAGGCCTTTAAGACCTTTAAGCACAAAAGCATCAAAAGTTATTAAGTTTTATTTAGCAAGCATTTAACCACTGACATATATGACTCCAACGTCACAGTCAGTGTTATGCTGGGATTCACTCATTTTTCAGCGGTCTTTTGCAAACAGGAGATTTACACATGAAGGAGAAAACAATGGTGTTTGAGGCTCACGGTATGTCAGTTCCATGTCCAGAACTCTTATCATTCAACTATGCCAAGATAAATACAGTTTTCAATTGTATGGCACCTTCAAAATAGATGATTAGTAATGTAATGCTTACTTGCAGTCTGAAATGGCTTTAACAAAAGAAGAAAAATATTCTTAGATTTCTGTTCATTCTAATCATGTACAAATAAAGTAGCACAGTAAGATTACATTTATTTGAATGCATTAGTGAGTGTGTGATTGTGCTGTGTGTGCAGCTTATCAATACTAAAAGTGAAGGTGTAGTTGATATCTTTGGTGATAATATCTGTAATCATAAAAAACAAAAACAATTAAGAAATAAAGAATTAAAATTACAAATAATATTCTATTAAGATATGAGTTACAATAACATGATTTGTAATAGTAATAATATCAATAATATATGCACAATACACACAGTTTAGACTATCAGGTCTGTGTTTTACAAAAACATTAGTATTGCAGCCAATGTGAGTCTGTGGGATTTATAAACAGACAAAATATGATTTGAAATGTTATTTTAATGATTTTATTAAGTTTAAACAATATTTCAAATGGTAAAAAAAAAATAATAATAATATTTTAGTGGGTAGAATGAACCAATGAGTGTTCTTCTTCTGGTGGTTAAAATGTAAATGAAAACAATAATACTTAAACAATAATACTTAATACACTAACCATGCTTGAACACACACATGCACACACATTTTGTTGTAGATGTAGATATTTAAAATAAAAGATAGGTAACAAAATGATAATTGCAAATCTCCTCTGTATAACACCATTTTCAGATTTCAAATTAATCACTGAGAGGCAGAATTGTTCAAACTGAGAGCTCAGTACAAATGAAGTGATAAACTTTGACAAAACATGATTGTGTTATAATGGGTGATTTTCATGCAAGTAATTTTATATAGTCCAAAACTTAATGCAAAAGCACAGATGAAAATATTTTATTAAGTAGAATGTCCTGCAGAGGGCAGTAGAAGACCACTAATTGACTCACTTTCATTTGAAAGACTTTTTTATCCACCAGTAAAACAAAGCAGTTTCTCCATGTTCTTTCCATTAAGCATGCTTACACACACAGACACACACACAGACACAAACACATCCACACACACAAAGACAAATGTTTTCAATGTTTTTAGGATGTGATATTGTGAAAATATCTTCATCTCCTCATCCTGAATAACTTTGACTCAAGAATTACTAATGTCAATCAAACCGTTCATAATCATAATAAAAAAAAAAATATATATATATATATACAAATATCATAAAAAAAAAAACATCATAATAAAAAAAGATTGCTTCTTAAAGCATTTGTTTATTTCCCAATACTGAAAGCGAATTAAAAGATCATGCGTAATCCTGCTGCTCCCTCTAGTGGACAACAGTGGAATTACAGTCTCCATCTTACAGTTGAAGTGTTTGAATGAATGAATGGGAATTTGGTTTTTCACTTATATCTCGGGAACCAGAAGGCGAAAAATTCTGAAACTCAGAGCATAGATAGTGCTTGAGGAGTCCTGTTGAATGAGACCATCGCAGTGTTTTTGGGCGATTGGGCCCGGGAGTTATGAGGCATATTATTTTGGGGCTTTTATCTCTGGAATGCCCAGGGCAAATTACACCACATTTGAATCGATGCTAGCCAAGGACGCGCCCTTTCCAACGAGCTCTCACACAAGGTTCGGGGTGGTCTGGGTCGGGAGTTACGGGCGTTCAAAGTCGGGGTCCCGCGGACTAACGATCCGCGGGGGGGGGCGCTCCCGAGGCCCGCGACCATACGTTTCGATCAAGAGCCCGGAGACGTCCTTACCATCAAAATTTGAACGCGCAGCGACTTTCCGTTTTCGAGTTATGAGTGAATTTGTACTGGGGGGGCGTGGCCTAAATGGCGGCCTCCGTTTTTACTTTCGTTTCTGGATTCCATTCATTAATGTGACACAATTGTCAATAGTAATACTTCAATAGATGAGTTTTGACAAAATGTGATTGTAAATGTTAAAATAATGATTTTATAAAGTCTAAATATGAATTATATAGCAATATTAGGGAGTAGTATGATGAAATGACAGCAGGGGGCAGTACAATACCACTTATTGGCTTAATATGCCATGTTATATATTTTTTTACATTTTTAACTGTTATAGAGGCAAATTTTGTCCGATCTGTCTGAAATTTTTCATACTTCTTAAGAGTCACATGTTCTGACTTGTTTTTATTAAAGAGATATAGGCTTTTGGAGACACTTGGTCAAGGCTACATATTGAAGTGACACTATTATAGCCATCCAAATGAAGAAGTTATACTTTTTCTGATAATTATTGATCTAGAGAGTCCAGAGAATTGCACTGCACTGGTTTTGAACATTATTATATGAACATTATATGATTATAGATGGAAAATACCATTTACAGCCAATACGGGCAATTTACCATATAATATATGATTTTAAAGCGTTTTAACAGTTATAGCGCCACCTATTGTCCGATCTCCATGAAATGTTGCATGCTTGTTAAGGATGTTATGTCACATATGCTCACCAATTTTTGTGAAGTTCTGAGTTTTTATTTAGGATTTATAGACTTTTTAGTGTATTTTGCCACGCCCATTTTATAAATGACCCTATTACAGCCATTCAAATGCAAAAGTTCAACTTTTTTTCGATAATTATTGATCTAGAGAGTCCAAAGAATTGTCCTAGACTGGTTTGGTTCCGATCGGGCGAAAAACCAGGGACTAGTTCGCAAAAGTAGGTTTTTAACATGTTCGCGAATATTTAATGAACGGTTTGATTGACAGAAATGGTTCTAGAGGCAAAGTTGTTCAGCATAAGCAGATCTATCAAATGATATGCATTTTGTGATGATAAGTGTAACACCACGTGATTACAGAGCCATAAAACTCATTAGCGCCAACTAGTGGCCGATTTCTTTCAAAATTCTTACAGACCTCTAGGGCCATGAGCCGAACATGCCCATTGAGTTTCGTTCCGATCGGCCTCCGTTAACCTTGTCTAATAGGTGCTCAAACTTCATTGGCCGATGGCGGCCATGTTTTTTGAGATACGCCAATGTCCTCATACACATACATGGCACCTTGGACCAAGACACTGCATACCAATTTTCAAGTCAATCGGACTAACGGTCAGGTGGTTATAGCCTGTTTTATGTTTTTTTCATTTTATAGCGCCACCATGAGGCCAATCGTCGCGATTTTTTTACTGTGACCCCAGATTGAACTCATACACATGTGTACCAAGTTTGGTGAAGATACCTCATTTACATCGGGAGTTATAGCCATTTTAGTAAAATAGGGCCCTCCCACAACGTACGTTTTGGCGCCCCTTAGCGACCGTGAATCGAAATTTCCACTTTTTTTCGATAATTATTGATATTCAGACTCCAGAGAACATTTCTGCACTGGTTTGGTTCCAATCGGGCAAAAAACCAGGGACTAGTTCGCAAAAGTAGGTTTTTGACAAAATTCAAAATGGCGGAAAATCTATCATGGCGGAAATGAAATCGGAGATATACGTTTTGTTCGTCAGGCATCCAGCTTTCAAATGATATAAGACACTTGAGTCTACGACATACGGTCTAGGAGTTATGAACAGTTTCGCGCTTTTGGTTGCTATAGCGCCACCTATGGGCCAATCGGGGTCATAATCTCTGAACCTTTCCTCGATTTTTGTACTACCATCTGTCAAAGTTTCAAAGTTCCAGCTCTTACGGTTTGGGCTGCACGATGCGTTTTACGGCGGAATAATAATAATAATAATAATTAAAGCTGCAAGCAGCATTTATCGGGGTTCAAGCAGTTAAGGCCTTTAAGGCCTTTAAGCACAAAAGCATCAAAAGTTATTAGTTTTATTAAGCAAGCATGTAACCACTGACATAATAGATGAAAAAGACAATTTACAGCCAATACAGGCAATGTACCATAGGAAATATATGGTTTTAAAGCTTTTTAACAGTTATAGCGACACCTATGGTCCGATCTCCATAAAATTGTTTACTGTGACCTCAAATTGAACCCATACACATGTGTACTGAGTTTGGTGAAGATATCTCATTTACTTCTTGAGTTATAGCCATTTTAGTAAAATAGGCTCCTCCCACAACAATTTACCACATTCTAGTATTATTTACTATGATTCTAGCATGATTTGCCATATTCTAGCAGGATTTACCATGATATACTACATTCTAGTATGATTTACCATACATTCTAGTATGATTTACCATTGTTTACTGTGATTCTAGCATGGTTCACCATAGTTTATCATGATTTATCATAGTTTACCATGATTTACCCTGTTCTAGCAACGTTTACCATGATTTACCATGTTCTAGCATGATGTACCATGATATACCATGTTCTAGAATGATGTACCAGGATTATAGTATGATTTACCTTGATACACCACATTCTAGTATTATTTACTATGATTTACCATGTTTTTAGCGTGATTTACCATGATTTACCACATTGTTAGCAATTATGTGAAGTTAGGTTTCTGAATAAATTCTGAATAATCTGATTAATAGTTTACAAAGACTTTGTGAAGTGTTTATAGACCATTCAAATATATTTTCATAATGACATATCCCAATAGCATTGAAAAAACAACATTTGTGTGTGTGTGTGTGTGTGTGTGTGTGTGTGATCTGTCTGAAAATGTTCATGCATGTTTAGAGTGATATTTCACATGTTCTGACTTGTTTTTAAGAAGGTCTGAGCATCTTAAAAGATATAAGCTTTCGGGGACACTTGGTCAAGGCCACGTATTGAAGTGACCCTATTATAGTCATCCAAATGAAGTAGTTCAACTTTTTCTGATAATTATTGATCTAGAGAGTCCAGAGAATTGTACTGCACTAGTTTTGAACATTATGATATGAAAATTATTTGATCATAGATGAAACAGACCATTTGCAGCCAATACAGGCAATTTACCATAGGAAATATATGGTTTTAAAGCTTTTTAACAATTATAGCGCCAACTATGGTCCGATCTCCATAAAATTTGGCATGCTTGTTAAAGATGTTATGGCACATATTCCCACCAATTTTTGTGAAGTTCTGAGTTTTCATTTATGATTTATAGGCTTTTTAGTGCATTTTGCCACACCCATTTTCTTTATGACCCTATTATAGCCATGCGCAAAATGCAAAAGTTCAACTTTTTTTTGATAATTATTGATCTAGAGAGTCCATAGAATTGTCCTAGACTGGTCTGGTTCCGATCGGGCGAAAAACCTAGGACTAGTTCGCAAAAGTAGGTTTTTAACATATTCGCGAATAATTAATGAACGGTTTGATTGACAGCAATGGTTCTTGAGGCAAAGTTGTTCAGCATGAGCAGATCTATTAAATGATATGCATTTTGTGACAATAAGTGTAACACCACGTGATTACAGAGCCATAAAACTCGTTAGCGCCAACTAGTGGCCGATTTCTTTCAAAATTCTTACAGACCTCTAGGGCCATGAGTCGAACATGCCCACCGAGTTTCGTTCCGATCGGCCTCCGTTAACCTTGTCTAATAGGTGCTCAAACTTCATTGGCCGATGGCGGCCATGTTTTTTGAGATACACCAATGTCCTCATAGACATACATGGGGCCTTGGACCAAGACACTGCATGCCAATTTTCAAGTCAATCGGACTAACGGTCAGGTGGTTATAGCCTGTTTTATGTTTTTTTCATGTTATAGCGCCACCATGTGGCCAATCGCCACGATTTTTTTACTGTGACCTCAGATTGACCTCTTACATATACGTACCAAGTTTGGTGAAGATACCTCATTCATTTCTGGAGTTATAGCTGTTTTAGTACAATAGGCTCCTCCCACAACATACATTTTGGCGCCCCTTAGCGACCGTGAATCGAAATTTCGACTTTTTTTCGATAATTATTGATATTCAGACTCCAGAGAACATTTCTGCACTGGTTTGGTTCCGATCGGACGAAAAACCTAGGACTAGTTCGCAAAAGTAGGTTTATAACAAAATTCAAAATGGCGGAAAAATTTGCATACCGGAAATGAAATCGGAGATATACGTTTTGTTCTTCAAGTGTCCAGCTTTCCAATGATATAAGACACTTGAGTCTACGACATACGGTCTAGGAGTTATGAACAGTTTCGCGCTTTTGGTTGCTATAGCGCCACCTATGGGCCAATCGGGGTCATACTCTCTGAACCTCTCCTCGATTTTTGTACTACCATCTGGCAAAGTTTCAAGGTTCCAGCTCATACGGTTTGGGCTGCACGATGCGTTTTAGCGGAGAAGAAAAATAATAATAAAAATTAAAGCTGCAAGCAGCATTTAGCGGGGTTCAAGCATTTAGGGTCTTTAAGCACATAAGGCAGTTTAGTGAGTTGTCTGAGTTTTTGTTTAGGATTTACAGGCTTTTGAGTGTTTTTTGCCATACCCATTTTCTAAATGATCCTGTTATGGCTACCCAATGGGTAAAGTTAAAGTTTTTTATATAATTAATAATCTAGAGCTTCCAGAGAATTGTACTGCACTGGTATATTTCCGATCGGGCGAAAAACCTAGGACTAGTTCGCAAAAGTAGGTTTTTAACATAATCGCAAGTATTTAATGAACAAATTGATTGACAGCAGTAGTTCTTGAGGCAAAGTTGTTCAGTATGAGTAGATCTATCAAATGATATGCATCACGTGATTACATAGCCGTAAAACCTGTTAGCGTCAACTAGTGGCTGATTTTTCAAAATTCTTACAGACCTCTAGGGCCACGAGTCGAACATGCCCACCGAGTTTCGTTCTGATCGGCCTCCGTTAAGAGCAAACTAACAGCTTTGAATTAAAATGGTGAGGTATCCTGTTGTAAACATCAACCATGCCTGTTGACAGTTCTCTTTTGTGGGAAGGGAATGAAAAGTTCTCAAATCCGCAGCACAGCCTCAGACATAACATTTATATCCATGATCTGCCATTTTCACTATTGTCCTTGCTTGCTTCTTCACAATACCTGCAGATCTTCTGATGATTCGGCTGTGCAGGTCCACATTAACACTGCCTGGCCTAGAACATGGACTGGAAAATGCAAATTTGGGGGGTATAAATATTAATGATCCTGACTCCAACGTCACAGTCGGTGTTATGGTGGGATTCACTCATTTTTCAGCGGTCTTTTGCAAATAGGAGATTTACACATGAAGGAGGAAACAATGGTGTTTGAGGCTCACGGTATGTCAGTTCCATGTCCAGAACTCTTATCATTCAACTATGCCAAGATAAATACAGTTTTCAATTGTATGGCACCTGTAAAATAGATGATTAGTAATATAATGCTTACTTGGAGTCTGAAATGGCTTTAACAAAAGAAGAAAAATATTCTTAGATTTCTGTTCATTCTAATCATGTACAAATAAAGTAGCACAGTAAGATTACATTTATTTGAATGCATTAGTGAGCGTGTGATTGTGCTGTGTGTGCAGCGTGTCAATACTAAAAGTGAAGGTTTAGTTGATATCTTTGGTGATAATATCTGTAGTAATCATAAAAAAACAATTAAGAAATAAAGAATTAAAATTACAAATAATATTCTATTAAGATATGAGTTACAATAACATGATTTGCAATAGTAATAATATCAATAATATATGCACAATACACACAGATTAGACTATCAGGTCTGTGTTTTACAAAAACATTAGTATTGCAGCCAGTGTGAGTCTGTGGGATTTATAAACAGACAAAATATGATTTGAAATGTTATTTTAATGATTTTATTAAGTTTAAACAATATTTCAAATGATATAGATTTCGAATGATATTAATTTGATATAGTCCAAAAACTAATGCAAAAGCACAGATGAAAATATTTTATTAAGTAGAATGTCCTGCAGAGGGCAGTAGAAGACCACTAATTGACTCACTTTCATTTGAAAGACTTTTTTATCCACCAGTAAAACAAAGCAGTTTCTCCATGTTCTTTCCATTAAGCATGCTTACACACACAGACACACACACAAACACAAACACATCCACACACACACACACACACACAAAGACAAATATGTTTTCAATGTTTTTAGGATGTGATATTGTGAAAATATCTTCATCTCCTCATCTTGAACAACTTTGCCTCAAGAATCACTAATGTCAATCAAACCATTCATAATCATAATAAAAAAATAAAATGTATACAAATATCATAATAAAAAAAAAAACATCATAATAAAAAAGATTGCTTCTTAAAGCATTTGTTTATTTCCCAATACTGAAGCGAATTAAAAGATCATGCGTAATCCTGCTGCTCCCTCTAGTGGACAACAGTGGTATTATAGCTTACATTTTACAGTTGAAGTGTTTGAATGAATGAATGGGAATTTGTTTTTTTACTTATATCTCAGGAACCAAAAGGCGAAAAATTCTGAAACTCAGAGCATAGATAGTGCTTGAGGAGCCCTGTTGAATGAGACCATCAAGGTGTTTTTGGGCGATTGGGGCTGGGAGTTATGACTGTTATAAGGCATATCTGTTCGGGCTATTATCTCTGGAATGCCCAGGGCAAATAACACCACATTTGAATCGAAGCTAGCCAAGGACGCGCCCTTTCCAACGAGCTCTCACACAATGTTCGGGGTGGTCTGGGTCGGGAGTAATGGCCGTTCAAAATCGGGGGTCCCGCGGATTCGCGATGCGCGGGGGGCGCGCTCCCGAGGCCCGCGACGACACGTTTCGATCAAGAGCCCGGAGAGGTCCTCACCATCAAAATTTGAGCGCGCAACGACTTTCCGTTTTCGAGTTATGAATGAATTTGTATTCGGGGGCGTGGCTTAAATGCCGTTATACTTTCGTTTCATTTCATTCACTTACTTTCGTCCATTTCCATATCTCAGTGTAACACAATTGTCAATAGTAATACTCAATAGATGAGTTTTGACAAAATGTGATTGTAAATGTTAAAATAATGATTTTATAAAGTCTAAATATGAATTTTATAACAATATTAGGGAGTAGTATGATGAAAAGACAGCAGGGGGCAGTAAAATACCACTTATTGGCTTAATATGTCATTTATATTCATATAAAATCACCTTTTGAAGAAGTTAAACTTTTTTTCTGATAATTATTGATCTAGAGAGTTCAGAGAATTGTGCTGCACTGGTTTTGAACATTATGATATGAACATTATACGATAATAGATAGAAGACACCATTTACAGCAAATACAGGCAATTTACCATAGGAAATATATGGTTTTAAAGCGTTTTAACAGTTATAGCGCCAACTATGGTCCGATCTCCATGAAATTTTCCATGCTTCTTTAGCAGGTTATGACACATATGCTCATCAATTTTTGTGAAGTTCTGAGTTTTCGTTTAGGATTTATAGTTATAACTATATAGTTATAGTTTAGTAGTTTTCTGCACTAAAGCAAACCAGTTTTTCCATGTTAACTCAATCATGCATGCTTACACACACACACACACACACACACACACACACACACACACACACACACACACACACGAAGACAAATGTTGTTGTTGTTTTTTCAATGCTATTGGGATATGTCATAATGAAAATATATTTGAATGGTCTATAAACATTTCACAAAGTCTTTGTTAGCTATTAATCAGAAGATTCAGAATTTATTCAGAAACCTAAGACTACACAAACACATTATGTCGTAGATACAGACATTTGAAATATATGATGTGATAAAACTGTCAATACTAATACTTTAACGGACGGATTTTGACTAAATGTAATTGTAAATGTTAAAATAGTGATTTTATAAATTTTAAACAGCAGGGGGCAGTAAAATACAACTTATTGGCTTAATATGCCATTATATTCATATAATTTTCACCTTTTTAACTATTATAGAGGCAAATTTTGTCCGATCGGTCTGAAAATTTTCATGCATGTTCAGAGTGATATTTCACTGGCTTTTTAAGAAGGTCTGAGTCATTCATTAAAGAGATATAGGCTTTCGGGGACACTTGGTAAAGGCTACATTTTGAAGTGAACCTATTATAACTATCCAAATGAAGTAGTTCAACTTTTTCTGACAATTATTGACCTAGTGAGTCCAGAGAATTGTATTGCACTAGTTTTGAACATTATGATATGAAAACTATATGATCAGAGATGGAAAAGACCATTTACAGCCAATACAGGCAGTTTACCATAGGAAATATATGGTTTTAAAGCTTTTTAACAGTTATAGCGCCACCTTTGGTCCAATCTCCATAAAATGTTGCATGCTTGTTAATGATGTCATGTCACATATGCTCACCAACTTTTGTGAAGTTCTGAGTTTTCATTTAGGATTTATAGGCTTTTTAGTGTATTTTGCCACGCCCATTTTATAAATGACCCTATTACAGCCATACAAATGCAAAAGTTCAACTTTTTTTTGATAATTATTGATCTAGAGAGTCCAGAGAATTGTCCTAGACTGGTCTGGTTCCGATCGGGCGAAAAACCAGGGACTAGTTCGCAAAAGTAGGTTTTTAACATATTCATGAATATTTAATGAACGGTTTGATTGACAGCAATGGTTCTAGAGGCAAAGTTGTTCAGGATGAGCAGATCTATCAAATGATATGCATTTTGTGACGATAAGTGTAACACCACGTGATTACAGAGCCATAAAACTCGTTAGCGCCAACTAGTGGCCGATTTCTTTCAAAATTCTTACAGACCTTTAGGGCCATGAGTCGAACATGCCCATCGAGTTTCGTTCCGATCGGCCTCCGTTAACCTTGTCTAATAGGTGCTCAAACTTCATTGGCTGATGGCGGCCATGTTTTTTGAGATACACTAATGTCCTCATAGATATACATGGCACCTTGGACCAAGACACTGCATACCAATTTTCAAGTCAATCGGACTAACGGTCAGGTGGTTATAGCCCATTTTATGTTTTTTTCATGTTATAGCGCCACCATGTGGCCAATCGCCGCGATTTTTTTACTGTGACCTCAGATTGACCTCTTACACATGTGTACCGAGTTTGGTGAAGATACCTCATTTACTTCTGGAGTTATAGCCATTTTAGTAAAATAGGCTCCGCCTTCTTCAAACGTTTTGGCGCCCCTTAGCGACCGTGAATCGAAATTTCAACTTTTTTTCGATAATTATTGATATTCAGACTACTGTGAACATTTCTGCACTGGTTTGGTTCCGATCGGGCAAAAAACCAGGGACTAGTTCGCAAAAGTAGGTTTTGGACAAAATCCAAAATGGCGGAAAAATTTGCATACCGGAAATAAAATCCCTCCTATATTTCTTGTTCGGCTTGAGCCATGGATTCCAATGATGTATGACACTTGAAGCTGAGACAAATGGTTATTGAGATATGAGCAAAATAGTGATTTTTTTTTGTTTTTTGCGCTATAGCGCCACCTATTGGCCAATCGGGCTCATACTTTGATAACCTCTCCTCGATTTTTGTACTACCTTGTGGCCAAGTTTCAAGTCTCTAGCTCTTACGGTTTGGGCTGCACGATGCGTTTTAGCGGAGAAGAATAATAATAATAATAATAAAAATCCTTACAATTACAATAGGGTTTCAGCACTTCGTGCTTGAACCCCTAATCAGTACAATTACAATAGGGTTTCAGCACTTCGTGCTTGAACCCCTAATTAAAGCTGCAAGCAGCATTTATCGGGGTTCAAGCAGTTAAGGCCTTTAAGGCATTTAAGCACAAAAGCATCAAAAGTTATTAAGATTTATTTAGCAAGCATGTAACCACTGACATAATAGATGGAAAAGACCATTTACAGCCAATACAGGCAATTTGCCATGGGATATATATGGTTTTAAAGCTTTTTAACAGTTATAGCGCCACCTATGGTCCGATCTCCATAAAATTGTTTACTGTGACCTCAAATTGAACCCATACACATGTGTACTGAGTTTGGTGAAGATATCTCATTTACTTCTTGAGTTATAGCCATTTTAGTAAAATAGGCTCCTCCCACAACAATTTACCACATTCTAGTATTATTTACTATGATTCTAGCATGATTTGCCATATTCTAGCAGGATTTACCATGATATACTACATTCTAGTATGATTTACCATACATTCTAGTATGATTTACCATTGTTTACTGTGATTCTAGCATGGTTCACCATAGTTTATCATGATTTATCATAGTTTACCATGATTTACCCTGTTCTAGCAACGTTTACCATGATTTACCATGTTCTAGCATGATGTACCATGATATACCATGTTCTAGAATGATGTACCAGGATTATAGTATGATTTACCTTGATACACCACATTCTAGTATTATTTACTATGATTTACCATGTTTTTAGCGTGATTTACCATGATTTACCACATTGTTAGCAATTATGTGAAGTTAGGTTTCTGAATAAATTCTGAATAATCTGATTAATAGTTTACAAAGACTTTGTGAAGTGTTTATAGACCATTCAAATATATTTTCATAATGACATATCCCAATAGCATTGAAAAAACAACATTTGTGTGTGTGTGTGTGTGTGTGTGTGTGATCTGTCTGAAAATGTTCATGCATGTTTAGAGTGATATTTCACATGTTCTGACTTGTTTTTAAGAAGGTCTGAGCATCTTAAAAGATATAAGCTTTCGGGGACACTTGGTCAAGGCCACGTATTGAAGTGACCCTATTATAGTCATCCAAATGAAGTAGTTCAACTTTTTCTGATAATTATTGATCTAGAGAGTCCAGAGAATTGTACTGCACTAGTTTTGAACATTATGATATGAAAATTATTTGATCATAGATGAAACAGACCATTTGCAGCCAATACAGGCAATTTACCATAGGAAATATATGGTTTTAAAGCTTTTTAACAATTATAGCGCCAACTATGGTCCGATCTCCATAAAATTTGGCATGCTTGTTAAAGATGTTATGGCACATATTCCCACCAATTTTTGTGAAGTTCTGAGTTTTCATTTATGATTTATAGGCTTTTTAGTGCATTTTGCCACACCCATTTTCTTTATGACCCTATTATAGCCATGCGCAAAATGCAAAAGTTCAACTTTTTTTTGATAATTATAGATCTAGAGAGTCCATAGAATTGTCCTAGACTGGTCTGGTTCCGATCGGGCGAAAAACCTAGGACTAGTTCGCAAAAGTAGGTTTTTAACATATTCGCAAATAATTAATGAACGGTTTGATTGACAGCAATGGTTCTTGAGGCAAAGTTGTTCAGCATGAGCAGATCTATTAAATGATATGCATTTTGTGACAATAAGTGTAACACCACGTGATTACAGAGCCATAAAACTCGTTAGCACCAACTAGTGGCCGATTTCTTTCAAAATTCTTACAGACCTCTAGGGCCATGAGTCGAACATGCCCACCGAGTTTCGTTCCGATCGGCCTCCGTTAACCTTGTCTAATAGGTGCTCAAACTTCATTGGCCGATGGCGGCCATGTTTTTTGAGATACACCAATGTCCTCATAGACATACATGGGGCCTTGGACCAAGACACTGCATGCCAATTTTCAAGTCAATCGGACTAACGGTCAGGTGGTTATAGCCTGTTTTATGTTTTTTTCATGTTATAGCGCCACCATGTGGCCAATCGCCACGATTTTTTTACTGTGACCTCAGATTGACCTCTTACATATACGTACCAAGTTTGGTGAATATATCTCATTCATTTCTGGAGTTATAGCTGTTTTAGTACAATAGGCTCCTCCCACAACATACATTTTGGCGCCCCTTAGCGACCGTGAATCGAAATTTCGACTTTTTTCCGATAATTATTGATATTCAGACTCCAGAGAACATTTCTGCACTGGTTTGGTTCCGATCGGACGAAAAACCTAGGACTAGTTCGCAAAAGTAGGTTTATAACAAAATTCAAAATGGCGGAAAAATTTGCATACCGGAAATGAAATCGGAGATATACGTTTTGTTCTTCAAGTGTCCAGCTTTCCAATGATATAAGACACTTGAGTCTACGACATACGGTCTAGGAGTTATGAACAGTTTCGCGCTTTTGGTTGCTATAGCGCCACCTATGGGCCAATCGGGGTCATACTCTCTGAACCTCTCCTCGATTTTTGTACTACCATCTGGCAAAGTTTCAAGGTTCCAGCTCTTACGGTTTGGGCTGCACGATGCGTTTTAGCGGAGAAGAAAAATAATAATAATTAAAGCTGCAAGCAGCATTTATCGGGGTTCAAGCAATTAAGGCCTTTAAGACCTTTAAGCATAAAAGCATCAAAAGTTATTAAGATTTATTTAGCAAGCATGTAACTACTGACATAATAGATGAAAAAGACCATTTACCATAGGAAATATATGGTTTTAAAGCTTTTTAACAGTTATAGCGCCACCTTTGGTCCGATCTCCATAAAATTTGGCATGCTTGTTAATGATGTTATTTCACATATGTTCACCAATTTTTGTGAAGTTCTGAGTTTTTATTTATGATTTATAGGCTTTTTTATTTATTTTGCCCCGCCCATTTTATAAATGACCCTATTACAGCCATCCAAATGCAAAAGTTCAACTTTTTTTTGATAATTATTGATCTAGAGAGTCCAGAGAATTGTCCTAGACTGGTCTGGTTCCGATCGGGCGAAAAACCAGGGACTAGTTCGCAAAAGTAGGTTTTTAACATATTCATGAATATTTAATGAACTGTTTGATTGACAGCAATGGTTCTTGAGGCAAAGTTGTTCAGGATGAGGAGGTCTATCAAATGATAATGCATTTTGTGACGAAATTTGTTACACCACGTGATTACAGAGCCTTAAAACTCGTTAGCGCCAACTAGTGGCCGATTTCTTTCAAAATTCTTACAGACCTCTAGGGGCTTGAGCCAAACATGCCCACCGAGTTTCGTTCTGATCGGACTTCGTTAACCTTGTCTAATAGGTGCTCAAACTTCATTGGCCGATGGCGGCCATGTTTTTCGAGATACACCAATGTCCTCATAAACATACATGGCACCTTGGACCAAGACACTGCATACCAATTTTCAAGTCAATCGGACAAACGGTCAGGTGGTTATAGCCTGTTTTATGTTTTTTTCATGTTATAGCGCCACCTAGTGTTCAATCGTCGCGATTTTTTTACTGTGACCCCAGATTGAACTATTACACATGTGTACCGAGTTTGGTGAAGATACCTCATTTATTTCTCGAGTTATAGCCGTTTTAGTAAAATAGGCTCCTCCCACAACGTACGTTTTGGCGCCCCCTAGCGACCGTGAATTGAAATTTCAACTTTTTTTCGATAATTATTGATATTCAGGCTCCAGAGAACATTTCTGCACTGGTTTGGTTCCGATCGGACGAAAAATCTAGGACTAGTTCGCAAAAGTAGGTTTTTGACAAAATTCAAAATGGCGGAAAATTTTCCTGGGCGGAAATGAAATCGGAGATATACGTTTTGACCGTCTTGAGCCAAGGATTACAGTGATATAAGACACTTGATTCTATGACAAACCGTCTAGGAGTTATGGCTGATTTCATACTTTTGCTTGCTATAGCGCCACCTATTGGCCAATCGGGGTCATACTTTGATAGGTTCTCCCCAAATTGAGGACTACCATTTGGCTGAGTTTCAAGTCTCCAGCATTTACGGTTTGGGCTGCACGATGCGTTTTAGGGGAAAATAATAATAATAAAAATCAGAGCAATTACAATAGGGTTTCAGCACTTCGTGCTTGAACCCCTAATTAAAGCTGCAAGCAGCATTTATCGGGGTTCAAGCAGTTAAGGCCTTTAAGGCATTTAAGCACAAAAGCATCAAAAGTTATTAAGATTTATTTAGCAAGCATGTAACCACTGACATAATAGATGGAAAAGACCATTTACAGCCAATACAGGCAATTTGCCATGGGATATATATGGTTTTAAAGCTTTTTAACAGTTATAGCACCACCTATGGTCCGATCTCCATAAAATTGTTTACTGTGACCTCAAATTGAACCCATACACATGTGTACTGAGTTTGGTGAAGATATCTCATTTACTTCTTGAGTTATAGCCATTTGAGTAAAATAGGCTCCTCCCACAACGATTTGCCACATTCTAGAATTATTTAATATGATTCTAGCATGATTTACTATCATATACCATGTTCCAGAATGATTTATTAGGATTCTAACATGATTTACCTTGATACACCTCATTTCAGTATTATTTACTATGATTTACAATGTTTCTAGCATGATTAACCACATTACTAGCAATTATGTGAAGTGTCAGTGCAAATGAGGTGATGAACACTGACAAAATATTATTGTGTTATAATAGTTAGTTATATACGTGATTTTTAGTGTGTGTCCAAGTATGAATGCAAAAGCACATGTAAAATATTTCATTATTAAGTAGAATGGCCAGCAGAGGGCACTAGAAGACCACTTATTGGCTCACTTTCACTTTAAACCAGTTTTCTGCACTAAAGCAAACCAGTTTTTCCATGTTAACTCAATGCATGCTTACACACACACACACACACACACACACACACACACACACACAGCATAGTTAACCATGATTTACCATGATATACCACGTTCTAGTATTATTTACCATGAGATAAACGACAATCTAGTATTATTTACTTTGATTTACCATGTTTCTAGCCTGATTTATCACATTACTAGCAATTATTTGAAGTGTCAGTGCAAATAAAGTGATTAACACTGACAAAATATGATTGTGTTATAATAGTTATTGCTATATAAGTGATTTTTTTAGTGTGTATTCAAGTATGAATGCAAGCACATGTTGAAATATTTCATTAAAGTAGAATGGCCAGCAGAGGGCAGTAGAAGACCACTTATTGGCTCACTTTCACTTTAAACCAGTTTTCTGCACTAAAGCAAACCAGTTTATCCATGTTAACTCAATGCATGCTTACACACACACACACACACACACACACACACACACACACACACACACACACACACACACACACACACAGCATAGTTAACCATGATTTACCATGATTTACCACATTACTAGCAATTATTTGAAGTGTCAGTGCAAATAAAGTGATTAACACTGACAAAATATGATTGTGTTATAATAGTTATTGCTATATAAGTGATTTTTAGTGTGTATTCAAGTATAAATGCAAGCACATGTGGAAAATTTTAATTAATAAGTAGAATGGCCAGCAGAGGGCAGTAGAAGACCACTTATTGGCTCACTTTCACTTTAAACCTCATGATTTTGACCAGTTTTCTGCACTAAAGCAAACCAGTGTTTCCATGTTAACTCAATAATGCATACTTGCTACATATGCTACACACAATAATGCTACACACACACACACACACACACACAAATGTTTCAGTGATATTGGTGTCACATTCACCTTCATCACATTCACCTTCTGTCTTCATCACATTCACCATCTGTCGTCATCACCTGCACCTGCTCCTCATCACCCTCCTCATCATCACCTGCTCCTCATCATCATAACCGTCACCTGTTGTCCTTGTCTTGATCTGTGTATTTAAGTTCCCCTCTCATCCATTATCATTGTCGGTTATTGTTTGTGCACTAGCACTCTGTTATGTTTGTTTTCATGTTGGAAAATAAAACCTTTGTTATATTTGTACCACACACACACACACACACACACACACACACCATCATTTATCATGATTTACCATGGCTGATACCAATACCAATATGAGAAAATGACTATTTTAAACAGCAGGGGGCAGTAAAATACCACTTATTGGCTTAACATGCCATTAATTCATATCATTTTCACCTTTTTAACTGTTATAGAGGCAAATTTTGTCCGATCTGTCTGAAAATTTTCATGCTTGTTCAGGGTGATATTTCACACGTTCTGACTTGTTTTTAAGAAGGTCTGAGCATTGATTAAAGAGATATAGGCTTTCGGGGACACTTGGTAAAGGCCAGATTTTGAAGTGAACCTATTATAGCTATCCAAATGAAGTAGTTCAACTTTTTCTGACAATTATTGATCTAGTGAGTCCAGAGAATTGTATTGCACTAGTTTTGAACATTATGATATGAAAATTATATGATCAGAGATGGAAAAGACCATTTACAGCCAATACAGGCAGTTTACCATAGGAAATATATGATTTTAAAGCTTTTTAACAGTTATAGCGCCAACTATCGTCCGATCTCCATAGAATTTTTGGCATGCTTGTTAATGATGTTATGTCACATATGCTGACCAATTTTTGTGAAGTTCTGAGTTTTTATTTAGGATTTATAGGCTTTTTAATGTATTTTGACACGCCCATTTTATAAATTACCCTATTACAGCCATCCAAATGCAAAAGTTCAACTTTTTTTTGATAATTATTGATCTAGAGAGTCCAGAGAATTGTCCTAGACTGGTCTGGTTCCGATCGGGCAAAAAACCTAGGACTAGTTCGCAAAAGTAGGTTTTTAACATATTAATGAATAATTAATGAACAGTTTGATTGACAGCAATGGTTCTTGAGGCAAAGTTGTTCAGGATGAGGAGATCTATCAAATGATATGCATATTGTGTGGATATTTGTAACACCACGTGATTACAGAGCCATAAAACTCGTTAGCGCCAACTAGTGGCCGATTTCTTTCAAAATTCTTACAGACCTTTAGGGCCATGAGCCGAACATGCCCATTGAGTTTCGTTCCGATCGGCCTCCGTTAACCTTGTCTAATAGGTGCTCAAACTTCGTTGGCCGATGGCGGCCATGTTTTTTGAGATACGCCAATGTCCTCATACACATACATGGCACCTTGGACCAAGACACTGCATACCAATTTTCAAGTCAATCGGACTAACGGTCAGGTGGTTATAGCCTGTTTTATGTTTTTTTCATTTTATAGCGCCACCATGAGGCCAATCGTCGCGATTTTTTTACTGTGACCCCAGAGTAAGCTCATACACATGTGTACCAAGTTTGGTGAAGATACCTCATTTACATCGGGAGTTATAGCCATTTTAGTAAAATAGGCCCCTCCCACAACGGACGTTTTGGCGCCCCTTAGCGACCGTGAATCGAAATTTCCACTTTTTTTCGATAATTATTGATATTCAGTCTCCAGAGAACATTTCTGCACTAGTTTGGTTCCAATCGGGCAAAAAACCAGGGACTAGTTCGCAAAAGTAGATTTTTGACAAAATTCAAAATGGCGGAAAATCTATCATGGCGGAAATGAAATCGGAGATATACGTTTTGTTCGTCAGGCGTCCAGCTTTCCAATGATATAAGACACTTGAGTCTACGACATACGGTCTAGGAGTTATGAGCAGTTTTGCGCTTTTGGTTGTTATAGCGCCACCTATGGGCCAATCGGGGTCATAATCTCTGAACCTTTCCTCGATTTTTGTACTACCATCTGTCAAAGTTTCAAAGTTCCAGCTCTTACGGTTTGGGCTGCACGATGCGTTTTACGGCGGAATAATAATAATAATAATAATAATAATAATAATAATAATAATAATAAAAATCAGCACAATTACAATAGGGTTTCAGCACTTCGTGCTTGAACCCCTAAAAATCAGTACAATTACAATAGGGTTTCAGCACTTCGTGCTTGAACCCCTAATTAAAGCTGCAAGCAGCATTTATCGGGGTTCAAGCAGTTAAGGCCTTTAAGGCATTTAAGCACAAAAGCATCAAAAGTTATTAAGATTTATTTAGCAAGCATGTAACCACTGACATAATAGATGGAAAAGACCATTTACAGCCAATACAGGCAATTTGCCATGGGATATATATGGTTTTAAAGCTTTTTAACAGTTATAGCGCCACCTATGGTCCGATCTCCATAAAATTGTTTACTGTGACCTCAAATTGAACCCATACACATGTGTACTGAGTTTGGTGAAGATATCTCATTTACTTCTTGAGTTATAGCCATTTGAGTAAAATAGGCTCCTCCCACAACGATTTGCCACATTCTAGAATTATTTAATATGATTCTAGCATGATTTACTATCATATACCATGTTCCAGAATGATTTATTAGGATTCTAGCATGATTTACCTTGATACACCTCATTTCAGTATTATTTACTATGATTTACAATGTTTCTAGCATGATTAACCACATTACTAGCAATTATGTGAAGTGTCAGTGCAAATGAGGTGATGAACACTGACAAAATATTATTGTGTTATAATAGTTAGTTATATACGTGATTTTTAGTGTGTGTCCAAGTAGAATGCAAAAGCACATGTAAAATATTTCATTATTAAGTAGAATGGCCAGCAGAGGGCACTAGAAGACCACTTATTGGCTCACTTTCACTTTAAACCAGTTTTCTGCACTAAAGCAAACCAGTTTTTCCATGTTAACTCAATGCATGCTTACACACACACACACACACACACACACACACACACACACACACACACACACACACACACACACACACACACACAGCATAGTTAACCATGATTTACCATGATATACCACGTTCTAGTATTATTTACCAGGAGATAAACGACAATCTAGTATTATTTACTTTGATTTACCATGTTTCTAGCCTGATTTATCACATTACTAGCAATTATTTGAAGTGTCAGTGCAAATAAAGTGATTAACACTGACAAAATATGATTGTGTTATAATAGTTATTGCTATATAAGTGATTTTTTTAGTGTGTATTCAAGTATGAATGCAAGCACATGTTGAAATATTTCATTAATAAGTAGAATGGCCAGCAGAGGGCAGTAGAAGACCACTTATTGGCTCACTTTCACTTTAAACCAGTTTTCTGCACTAAAGCAAACCAGTTTATCCATGTTAACTCAATGCATGCTTACACACACACACACACACACACACACACACACACACACACACACACACACACACACACACACACACACACACACACACACACACACACACACACACACAGCATAGTTAACCATGATTTACCATGATTTACCACATTACTAGCAATTATTTGAAGTGTCAGTGCAAATAAAGTGATTAACACTGACAAAATATGATTGTGTTATAATAGTTATTGCTATATAAGTGATTTTTAGTGTGTATTCAAGTATAAATGCAAGCACATGTGGAAAAATTTAATTAATAAGTAGAATGGCCAGCAGAGGGAAGTAGAAGACCACTTATTGGCTCACTTTCACTTTAAACCTCATGATTTTGACCAGTTTTCTGCACTAAAGCAAACCAGTGTTTCCATGTTAACTCAATAATGCATACTTGCTACATATGCTACACACAATAATGCTACACACACACACACACACACACACACACACACACACACACACACACACACACAAATGTTTCAGTGATATTGGTGTCACATTCACCTTCATCACATTCACCTTCTGTCTTCATCACATTCACCATCTGTCGTCATCACCTGCACCTGCTCCTCATCACCCTCCTCATCATCACCTGCTCCTCATCATCATAACCGTCACCTGTTGTCCTTGTCTTGATCTGTGTATTTAAGTTCCCCTCTCATCCATTATCATTGTCGGTTATTGTTTGTGCACTAGCACTCTGTTATGTTTGTTTTCATGTTGGAAAATAAAACCTTTGTTATATTTGTACCACACACACACACACACACACACACACACACACACACACACACACCATCATTTATCATGATTTACCATGGCTGATACCAATACCAATATGAGAAAATGACTATTTTAAACAGCAGGGGGCAGTAAAATACCACTTATTGGCTTAACATGCCATTAATTCATATCATTTTCACCTTTTTAACTGTTATAGAGGCAAATTTTGTCCGATCTGTCTGAAAATTTTCATGCTTGTTCAGGGTGATATTTCACACGTTCTGACTTGTTTTTAAGAAGGTCTGAGCATTGATTAAAGAGATATAGGCTTTCGGGGACACTTGGTAAAGGCCAGATTTTGAAGTGAACCTATTATAGCTATCCAAATGAAGTAGTTCAACTTTTTCTGACAATTATTGATCTAGTGAGTCCAGAGAATTGTATTGCACTAGTTTTGAACATTATGATATGAAAATTATATGATCAGAGATGGAAAAGACCATTTACAGCCAATACAGGCAGTTTACCATAGGAAATATATGATTTTAAAGCTTTTTAACAGTTATAGCGCCACCTATCGTCCGATCTCCATAGAATTTTTCATGCTTGTTAATGATGTTATGTCACATATGCTGACCAATTTTTGTGAAGTTCTGAGTTTTTATTTAGGATTTATAGGCTTTTTAATGTATTTTGACACGCCCATTTTATAAATTACCCTATTACAGCCATCCAAATGCAAAAGTTCAACTTTTTTTTGATAATTATTGATCTAGAGAGTCCAGAGAATTGTCCTAGACTGGTCTGGTTCCGATCGGGCAAAAAACCTAGGACTAGTTCGCAAAAGTAGGTTTTTAACATATTAATGAATAATTAATGAACAGTTTGATTGACAGCAATGGTTCTTGAGGCAAAGTTGTTCAGGATGAGGAGATCTATCAAATGATATGCATATTGTGTGGATATTTGTAACACCACGTGATTACAGAGCCGTAAAACTCGTTAGCGCCAACTAGTGGCCGATTTCTTTCAAAATTCTTACAGACCTTTAGGGCCATGAGCCGAACATGCCCATTGAGTTTCGTTCCGATCGGCCTCCGTTAACCTTGTCTAATAGGTGCTCAAACTTCGTTGGCCGATGGCGGCCATGTTTTTTGAGATACGCCAATGTCCTCATACACATACATGGCACCTTGGACCAAGACACTGCATACCAATTTTCAAGTCAATCGGACTAACGGTCAGGTGGTTATAGCCTGTTTTATGTTTTTTTCATTTTATAGCGCCACCATGAGGCCAATCGTCGCGATTTTTTTACTGTGACCCCAGAGTAAGCTCATACACATGTGTACCAAGTTTGGTGAAGATACCTCATTTACATCGGGAGTTATAGCCATTTTAGTAAAATAGGCCCCTCCCACAACGTACGTTTTGGCGCCCCTTAGCGACCGTGAATCGAAATTTCCACTTTTTTTCGATAATTATTGATATTCAGTCTCCAGAGAACATTTCTGCACTAGTTTGGTTCCAATCGGGCAAAAAACCAGGGACTAGTTCGCAAAAGTAGATTTTTGACAAAATTCAAAATGGCGGAAAATCTATCATGGCGGAAATGAAATCGGAGATATACGTTTTGTTCGTCAGGCGTCCAGCTTTCCAATGATATAAGACACTTGAGTCTACGACATACGGTCTAGGAGTTATGAGCAGTTTCGCGCTTTTGGTTGTTATAGCGCCACCTATGGGCCAATCGGGGTCATAATCTCTGAACCTTTCCTCGATTTTTGTACTACCATCTGTCAAAGTTTCAAAGTTCCAGCTCTTACGGTTTGGGCTGCACGATGCGTTTTACGGCGGAATAATAATAATAATAATAATTAAAGCTGCAAGCAGCATTTATCGGGGTTCAAGCAGTTAAGGCCTTTAAGGCATTTAAGCACAAAAGCATCAAAAGTTATTAAGATTTATTTAGCAAGCATGTAACCACTGACATAATAGATGGAAAAGACCATTTACAGCCAATACAGGCAATTTGCCATGGGATATATATGGTTTTAAAGCTTTTTAACAGTTATAGCGCCACCTATGGTCCGATCTCCATAAAATTGTTTACTGTGACCTCAAATTGAACCCATACACATGTGTACTGAGTTTGGTGAAGATATCTCATTTACTTCTTGAGTTATAGCCATTTGAGTAAAATAGGCTCCTCCCACAACGATTTGCCACATTCTAGAATTATTTAATATGATTCTAGCATGATTTACTATCATATACCATGTTCCAGAATGATTTATTAGGATTCTAGCATGATTTACCTTGATACACCTCATTTCAGTATTATTTACTATGATTTACAATGTTTCTAGCATGATTAACCACATTACTAGCAATTGTGTGAAGTGTCAGTGCAAATGAGGTGATGAACACTGACAAAATATTATTGTGTTATAATAGTTAGTTATATACGTGATTTTTAGTGTGTGTCCAAGTATGAATGCAAAAGCACATGTAAAATATTTCATTATTAAGTAGAATGGCCAGCAGAGGGCACTAGAAGACCACTTATTGGCTCACTTTCACTTTAAACCAGTTTTCTGCACTAAAGCAAACCAGTTTTTCCATGTTAACTCAATGCATGCTTACACACACACACACACACACACACACACACACACACACACACACACACACACACACACACACACACACAGCATAGTTAATCATGATTTACCATGATATACCACGTTCTAGTATTATTTACCAGGAGATAAACGACAATCTAGTATTATTTACTTTGATTTACCATGTTTCTAGCCTGATTTATCACATTACTAGCAATTATTTGAAGTGTCAGTGCAAATAAAGTGATTAACACTGACAAAATATGATTGTGTTATAATAGTTATTGCTATATAAGTGATTTTTAGTGTGTATTCAAGTATAAATGCAAGCACATGTGGAAAAATTTAATTAATAAGTAGAATGGCCAGCAGAGGGCAGTAGAAGACCACTTATTGGCTCACTTTCACTTTAAACCTCATGATTTTGACCAGTTTTCTGCACTAAAGCAAACCAGTGTTTCCATGTTAACTCAATAATGCATACTTGCTACATATGCTACACACAATAATGCTACACACACACACACACACACACACACACACAAATGTTTCAGTGATATTGGTGTCACATTCACCTTCATCACATTCACCTTCTGTCTTCATCACATTCACCATCTGTCGTCATCACCTGCACCTGCTCCTCATCACCCTCCTCATCATCACCTGCTCCTCATCATCATAACCGTCACCTGTTGTCCTTGTCTTGATCTGTGTATTTAAGTTCCCCTCTCATCCATTATCATTGTCGGTTATTGTTTGTGCACTAGCACTCTGTTATGTTTGTTTTCATGTTGGAAAATAAAACCTTTGTTATATTTGTACCACACACACACACACACACACACACACACACACACACACACACACACCATCATGTATCATGATTTACCATGGCTGATACCAATACCAATATGAGAAAATGACTATTTTAAACAGCAGGGGGCAGTAAAATACCACTTATTGGCTTAACATGCCATTAATTCATATCATTTTCACCTTTTTAACTGTTATAGAGGCAAATTTTGTCCGATCTGTCTGAAAATTTTCATGCTTGTTCAGGGTGATATTTCACACGTTCTGACTTGTTTTTAAGAAGGTCTGAGCATTGATTAAAGAGATATAGGCTTTCGGGGACACTTGGTAAAGGCCAGATTTTGAAGTGAACCTATTATAGCTATCCAAATGAAGTAGTTCAACTTTTTCTGACAATTATTGATCTAGTGAGTCCAGAGAATTGTATTGCACTAGTTTTGAACATTATGATATGAAAATTATATGATCAGAGATGGAAAAGACCATTTACAGCCAATACAGGCAGTTTACCATAGGAAATATATGATTTTAAAGCTTTTTAACAGTTATAGCGCCACCTATCGTCCGATCTCCATAGAATTTTTCATGCTTGTTAATGATGTTATGTCACATATGCTGACCAATTTTTGTGAAGTTCTGAGTTTTTATTTAGGATTTATAGGCTTTTTAATGTATTTTGACACGCCCATTTTATAAATGACCCTATTACAGCCATCCAAATGCAAAAGTTCAACTTTTTTTTGATAATTATTGATCTAGAGAGTCCAGAGAATTGTCCTAGACTCGTTTGGTTCCGATCGGGCAAAAAACCAGGGACTAGTTCGCAAAAGTAGGTTTTTAACATATTCGTGAATAATTAATAAACTGTTTGATTGACAGCAATGGTTCTAGAGGCAAAGTTGTTCAGCATAAGAAGATCTATCAAATGATATGCATTTTGTGATGATAAGTGTAACACCACGTGATTACAGAGCCATAAAACTCATTAGCGCCAACTAGTGGCCGATTTCTTTCAAAATTCTTACAGACCTCTCGGGCCATGAGCCGAACATGCCCATTGAGTTTCGTTCCGATCGGCCTCCGTTAACCTTGTCTAATAGGTGCTCAAACTTCATTGGCCGATGGCGGCCATGTTTTTTGAGATACGCCAATGTCCTCATACACATACATGGCACCTTGGACCAAGACACTGCATACCAATTTTCAAGTCAATCGGACTAACGGTCAGGTGGTTATAGCCTGTTTTATGTTTTTTTCATTTTATAGCGCCACCATGAGGCCAATCGTCGCGATTTTTTTACTGTGACCCCAGATTGAACTCATACACATGTGTACCAAGTTTGGTGAAGATACCTCATTTACATCGGGAGTTATAGTCATTTTAGTAAAATAGGCCCCTCCCACAATGTACGTTTTGGCGCCCCTTAGCGACCGTGAATCGAAATTTCCACTTTTTTTCGATAATTATTGATATTCAGACTCCAGAGAACATTTCTGCACTGGTTTGGTTCCAATCGGGCAAAAAACCAGGGACTAGTTCGCAAAAGTAGGTTTTTGACAAAATTCAAAATGGCGGAAAATCTATCATGGCGGAAATGAAATCGGAGATATACGTTTTGTTCGTCAGGCATCCAGCTTTCCAATGATATAAGACACTTGAGTCTACGACATACGGTCTAGGAGTTATGAACAGTTTCGCGCTTTTGGTTGCTATAGCGCCACCTATGGGCCAATCGGGGTCATAATCTCTGAACCTTTCCTCGATTTTTGTACTACCATCTGTCAAAGTTTCAAAGTTCCAGCTCTTACGGTTTGGGCTGCACGATGCGTTTTACGGCGGAATAATAATAATAATAATAATAAAAATCAGCACAATTACAATAGGGTTTCAGCACTTCGTGCTTGAACCCCTAATAATAAAAATCAGCACAATTACAATAGGGTTTCAGCACTTCGTGCTTGAACCCCTAATTAAAGCTGCAAGCAGCATTTATCGGGGTTCAAGCAATTAAGGCCTTTAAGGCCTTTAAGCATAAAAGCATCAAAAGTTATTAAGATTTATTTAGCAAGCATGTAACTACTGACATAATAGATGAAAAAGACCATTTACCATAGGAAATATATGGTTTTAAAGCTTTTTAACAGTTATAGCGCCACCTATGGTCCGATCTCCATAAAATTTTGCATGCTTGTTAATGATGTTATGTCACATATTCCCACCAATTTTTGTGAAGTTCTGAGTTTTCATTTATGATTTATAGGCTTTTTAGTGCATTTTGCCACACCCATTTTCTTTATGACCCTATTATAGCCATGCGCAAAATGCAAAAGTTCAACTTTTTTTTGATAATTATTGATCTAGAGAGTCCATAGAATTATCCTAGACTGGTCTGGTTCCGATCGGGCGAAAAACCTAGGACTAGTTCGCAAAAGTAGGTTTTTAACATATTCGCAAATAATTAATGAACGGTTTGATTGACAGCAATAGTTCTTGAGGCAAAATTGTTCATCATGTGCAGATCTATCAAATGATATGCATTTTGTGACGATAAGTGTAACACCACGTGATTACAGAGCCATAAAACTCGTTAGCGCCAACTAGTGGCCGATTTCTTTCAAAATTCTTACAGACCTCTACGGCCATGACTCGAACATGCCCATCGAGTTTCGTTCCGATCGGCCTCCGTTAACCTTGTCTAATAGGTGCTCAAACTTCATTGGCCGATGGCGGCCATGTTTTTTGAGATACGCCAATGTCCTCATAGACATATATGGCACCTTGGGCCAAGACACTGCATACCAATTTTCAAGTCAATCGGACTAATGGTCAGGTGGTTATAGCCTGTTTTATGTTTTATTCATGTTATAGCGCCACCATGTGGCCAATCGCCGCGATTTTTTTACTGTGACCCCAGAGTGACCTCTTACACATGTGTACCGAGTTTGGTGATTATACCTCATTTAGTTCTGGAGTTATAGCCATTTTAGTAAAATAGGCTCCTCCCACAACATACATTTTGGCGCCCCTTAGCGACCGTGATTCGAAATTTCAACTTTTTTTCGATAATTATTGATCTTCAGTCTCCAGAGAACATTTCTGCACTGGTTTGGTTCCGATCGGGCAAAAAACCTAGGACTAGTTCGCAAAAGTAGGTTTTTAACAAAATTCAAAATGGCGGAAAAATTTGCATACCGGAAATGAAATCGGAGATATACATTTTGTTCTTCAGGTATCCAGCTTTCCAATGATATGATACATTTGAGTCTACGACATACGGTCTAGGAGTTCTGAGCAGTTTCGCGCTTTTGGTTGCTATAGCGCCACCTATGGGCCAATCGGGGTCATACTCTCTGAACCTCTCCTCGATTTTTGTACTACCATCTGGCAAAGTTTCAAGGTTCCAGCTCTTACGGTTTGGGCTGCACGATGCGTTTTAGCGGAGAAGAAAAATAATAATAAAAATCAGTACAATTACAATAGGGTTTCAGCACTTCGTGCTTGAACCCCTAATTAAAGCTGCAAGCAGCATTTATCGGGGTTCAAGCAGTTAAGGCCTTTAAGGCATTTAAGCACAAAAGCATCAAAAGTTATTAAGATTTATTTAGCAAGCATGTAACCACTGACATAATAGATGGAAAAGACCATTTACAGCCAATACAGGCAATTTGCCATGGGATATATATGGTTTTAAAGCTTTTTAACAGTTATAGCGCCACCTATGGTCCGATCTCCATAAAATTGTTTACTGTGACCTCAAATTGAACCCATACACATGTGTACTGAGTTTGGTGAAGATATCTCATTTACTTCTTGAGTTATAGCCATTTGAGTAAAATAGGCTCCTCCCACAACGATTTGCCACATTCTAGAATTATTTAATATGATTCTAGCATGATTTACTATCATATACCATGTTCCAGAATGATTTATTAGGATTCTAGCATGATTTACCTTGATACACCTCATTTCAGTATTATTTACTATGATTTACAATGTTTCTAGCATGATTAACCACATTACTAGCAATTATGTGAAGTGTCAGTGCAAATGAGGTAATGAACACTGACAAAATATTATTGTGTTATAATAGTTAGTTATATACGTGATTTTTAGTGTGTGTCCAAGTATGAATGCAAAAGCACATGTAAAATATTTCATTATTAAGTAGAATGGCCAGCAGAGGGCACTAGAAGACCACTTATTGGCTCACTTTCACTTTAAACCAGTTTTCTGCACTAAAGCAAACCAGTTTTTCCATGTTAACTCAATGCATGCTTACACACACACACACACACACACACACACACACACACACACACACACACACACACACACACACACACATACACACACAGCATAGTTAACCATGATTTACCATGATATACCACGTTCTAGTATTATTTACCAGGAGATAAACGACAATCTAGTATTATTTACTTTGATTTACCATGTTTCTAGCCTGATTTATCACATTACTAGCAATTATTTGAAGTGTCAGTGCAAATAAAGTGATTAACACTGACAAAATATGATTGTGTTATAATAGTTATTGCTATATAAGTGATTTTTTTAGTGTGTATTCAAGTATGAATGCAAGCACATGTTGAAATATTTCATTAATAAGTAGAATGGCCAGCAGAGGGCAGTAGAAGACCACTTATTGGCTCACTTTCACTTTAAACCAGTTTTCTGCACTAAAGCAAACCAGTTTATCCATGTTAACTCAATGCATGCTTACACACACACACACACACACACACACACACACACACACACACACACACACACACACACACACAGCATAGTTAACCATGATTTACCATGATATACCACGTTCTAGTATTATTTACCAGGAGATAAACGACAATCTAGTATTATTTACTTTGATTTACCATGTTTCTAGCCTGATTTATCACATTACTAGCAATTATTTGAAGTGTCAGTGCAAATAAAGTGATTAACACTGACAAAATATGATTGTGTTATAAAAGTTATTGCTATATAAGTGATTTTTTAGTGTGTATTCAAGTATGAATGCAAGCACATGTGGAAATATTTAATTAATAAATAGAATGACCAGCAGTAGAAGACCACTTATTGGCTCACTTTCACTTTAAACCTCATGATTTTGACCAGTTTTCTGCACTAAAGCAAACCAGTGTTTCCATGTTAACTCAATAATGCATACTTGCTACGTATGCTACACACAGTAATGCTACACACACACACACACACACACACACACACACACACATACACACACACACACACACATAATATTAATATATATATATATATATATGTTGGTACACTCATTATGAGGACATTTAGGTGTAATGGGTTTTAATATGCTAATGACATTTTCTTGCTCCTTAACTGCACATCCCAGAAAACTTGAGCATTTTCATCCACTAGAGGGCGCGAGCTGTATTGTTCTTCCGTTTTTACCGGAAATGAAGCCATTTTGTCTACTTTCGGGAAAGGTAAGGCATGCGGTGTGGTTGGTCTGTGTGTAATCTTAATCATCTGTGTATTAATCTTTATAATATTGAAAAAAATTTGGCCAGTGTAAGTTGTTTTTGTTCGTTTGAATGTTTAGTGGTTGTATTTTGTGATTAATTGTATAAAGGCAGCGTTTTATTACAGTGCTAAATTCATCTTTATTCACCTGTCAGCACTTTGACTAGAACAAGAAATAAGTTACTGTTTGAAACATATTTGGTGTTGTGATTGTTCTTATTAGTTTAAAATTTAAATTAGTTGAAATTAAAATTTTGATTCCTCTTATCGATTCTTTTGTGAGCATTTCAATATTACTTTATACAATTCAAGTGCAAGACGACTCGCGACTGTTTTTTGTGCTGTCTGTTGTGTACACATCCACAGCTCGCTTACAGAAAAAGTCATTTTAAACCTTTCAACTCGTGCGCTGTTCTCTGTGTACAGTGAAGCGCACTCACAGAAAATGTGATTTGTAAAATTGATCTGAAACGATTCAAGCGCGGTTGAAGACTCCTGCGCTGTTTTCTATGATGTAGCCTATGCACAGTATGTCAAGTACGTGAGCACGAGACGGCTCGCGCGCTGTCTTCAGTGCTGCAGGCATATTGGGCAAGTCTTAAAGTGACAGGAGCGGCTGTCTGTTACAGTAATCAAAGGACAAAGAGAAAATTCACTCGTTCTTGACTAAATAACTTTTGTATCTGTATTTGTACCTTATTTATAAAAAAGTGTACTGGTATTTTACATTTGAATTACAGCTTTTTATACCTGAAAATCTTAACACTGTTTATTTCAATCTTTTATTTGTTCAATTGTATCTATATTTGCAATTGATTTTTTTTATTTGTTCTCTTTTAATTACTGAGTGTTTACTTATCTGTATTAATGCTTTAATGTATATTTAGTTAGGCTAGTTGATTTACTATGGTATTTTTAAACCACAGGCAAAATTTTCCAGTGCAATTGCTCTTTAGCCTGTTGATTTTTGTTCTGATATTCAGCTTCAATTAAGTGTTTTGTAATAAGAAATGTTTTTACGCCATTGGAATTGGTAAGCACAAATAAAATTGGCATTGTTAAAATTTAAACGATGGTATAATATACACTGCGGTACATGCTTGGTGTTAAAATGTTAGTGCTTGTAATGATCATAATCAGCCCATAATTCCGAATTAGATCTGTGCATGAGGTTTTAAAGTGTCAGTTCCTTAATATTCTTTCTGTAGTTTGTCATTAAGATAAAGTAAAAAAAAAACTTGCTGCTCTTGGCAGTAGCCTATAACTTAAGTAGTTGAAATAAAAATCAATGTATATTGCATGCACAGATTACAATTCTATTATGACTTTAATTCTATTGTAATATTAACTGATAATGAAAGTAGGGTAATTTTTGTTGTATTTTTTTGTAATTTGCTTGTATTGTGAAAAAAAAAACATTTTAGTCATTGACTCAACTTATTCAGAATACAAAATAAGATTTTTTATACTTCTTACCATTTTAATGCATGTATTTGTAGGGATGTCACGATACTAGAAATCTAGTAGTTAGTACGAACAAAAGTATTCGAGACCACAGAGAAAAAAAATGTGTGTAATACACTGTTCGCTTTGGTTGAGTGGTTATTGACTGAAGACTGTTTCTCAGAGAACTTGCGAGTACATTATAGTTTAAAATCGCTTAAATTTATAAATTGGGATGATGTAAAATGATGTGCCATAAAGTCATGTGGATACTTTGAAGTCAGTTGTGCATTTTGAGAGCATAATATATAAAATATATAATATTTTTCTCAAATGTAATGCTTTTGTTTTAATCAAATTGTGTGGGTTTTTTTTTCCTTTTTCTTTTATGTTGCAGAAGACTGAAACCTGATTTTGAGGTAAGATGTTACTTTTTTGATAAAATATAGTAATAACAATCAATAGTGTATAGTATAAGGAAACATTTGGATAAAGTTGTGAATGTTTTACAATATTATTTGTATGGCTGCAATAATCAACAATGAATGTCATTATTGATTACCAGGGCTGGGTATCAATTCAGATTTTACAATTCGATTCGTAAGCTCTCAATTCGATTCGATTTGGTTTTCGATTTTGATTCTAAATTCGATTTTGATTCCACTCAATGAATAGCCTATATATTTAATACAAATCCTATATTTATAAAAAAAGAAAAAGAAAAGTGAACATAAGTTTACAAGTGGTTAATTATTAAAAATAAATTTTATTAAGCAACAAACCTCTATATTAAACTCTTTTTATTTTAGGTACACTTGGGTACATTAAAACAGAACACAACTCTATATTTCAATTGCATACAATGAATTGACAGAATTTTGATGCTAGATGAAAAATTGATGCTGAAAATTGGACAAGTCAGAACAGTCGCATGCCTTGATCAAACAGGTTAACAATCCTTATAAAGCCATTAAAAAAACCTTGCATATATTTATCTGTCTAGGTAGGACATATATAGCCTGGCTCCGCCCTCCTGCGTACTTCCGCTCAATTTCATTTTCCTTCAGTACTACGTCTGGGACTGTTGTATATTCTTGGGTTTCCAGAAACAAATTTTTTGTAGGACCAATCAGCGAATAGAGGGAGTGGCTGAGAACGATGGCGTTGATGTGATCTCACACATGACTAGCGTCGGCCAATAGTGAGCCTACGTGTGACGTACAACACAGACGCGCTGCTCTATCAAGACTCGAGGAACAGAGAGAAGGAAATTAATAGTGGAATAAAGTAGTTATTTTTGTTTGTTTTTGCGCACAAAAAGTATTCTCGTCGCTTTATAAACTTTATAAAAGACAGACATCTTATTCTAAACATAATCCTCTGATCATTCGGACGACCACACGTTAGCGATTGGCTGTGGCAGATCCTGAGTGACTCTGGACAGATCCAATAGTTTTGAACTTTAACAGAGAACCCGCCTACAAGGAAGTAAACGTTTCTCAATGGAGAGAGGCCAGACTCAATGTACAAATGAAATGTACGAGAGTCTGGTAGAACCAGGCTAGGACATATAGGCCTACAGAAATTTAATAAAGTTGTCAAACAGTCTGTGATGCATTCATTATAGACTAATCCTTATTAAAGTTACAAAAGTTATTTAGTCAATAGCTGTGAGTGTTTTTATGTTCACTTTTTTCTTTGATTAACTTTAACGACAGAGATAATTACTGGCTACTGTGTACTGTCCCTTTAAGAGACCAACCGCTGCTGACAGAGACGCGGATCTCACACGCGCCTCATTCACGTTCACCATAACTGCTCTTATGTTATTAAGATACTCGACAAAAAGACATTTTGGCATAATTCTGTGTGTTATTGTTCGTTCAAACGCGAAAGTGAACTATTCTGGGCTGTCTTGTGCGCACGCATGATATCAGCGCGAGTCTTTCGGTGTGTCACACAGGACATTCACGTCTCATAATTGCGTAGGCTTGACAGCGCGATTGCGATATGATTAATTATGCATCCTAGTTGAGGTTATTTTATGATTAAGATAAAACAAACAAATCTTACAGCATTAATGGAGTTGTAAAATGGAGTTTGCAAGCCTATGAACAGTGGAGGAAAACTAATACTGGCTTTAGGGTAATAGATAAATAAATATGGAAAAAAATCGATTCGTGGCCTTTGAGAATCGATTTTGAATTGACCACATTTTGAAAAACGATTAATCGAAAAATAATTTTTTTTGCCCAGCCCTATTGATTAGTCATCAGTGCACGTAAAGCTTCATTCAGTTGTCAAATTACAGTTCTGAATAATGCATTTCTGTGGAGAAAATAACAGAGGAAACAGAGTGAGCTTCTGCTGTAAACATGCGTGATCCAAGCTGATCAAAACATGAGGAAAAATTATTTCTAGCTTAACTAATGCATTAACATAATGTTAAAGGATTAGTTCACCTAAAAATGAAAATTTCCTGATAATGTGAAATAGTATATAATTTTTTTTTTTTTTTTTTTTTGTAAATGATTGAACAGTTTGCTAGATAAGACCCTATTCCTAAGCTAGGATCGTGCGGAGCCATTTGTTGACACGTTTATATTCTAGCACAAACAAACTTATATATATATATATTTTATATGCCATGTGCAATGTATATCTATTTCATACCACAATACTGTTATATGGTAATTTTATTTGATGAATACATACTCTAAATCCATTAAATTCAGGAACACTGAATAAACCACTTCATACATCACCCAGTCTTTAAATGAAGTAGGCTATTGTCATGTGATGTTTGGAGGAGAAGCATATATTTTAACGAGAAAATGACATATCTGGCAATCCCGTTGTTTCATTTGTCCTGTCACAGATACTGTCCGGACAGTAAGGTTCAGTTTTTCCATGTTTCAGAAGTGATTCTACGTAGGCTATACTGGGTTAACACAACGCTTTTCCACTCAGGGGGAAAGGATTGTTTTCCCCCACGCCAACCCCACCCAGCTATAACACGACACACCGATCATTTCTATTAGAGACAAAGAGTTAAAATTCAGAGCAAAAAATATAAATTTTGCTGAAATATCTGTTGTTGGACGTTAAATTTAGGTTTAAAAGTCACCATGTAATTACATTCTTTTTATGAGAGTAGCAACTATAAAAGAACAATAGCATGCAATTGAATATAAATGTTAATTAGGAAAACTAATGTTTGTCCTTGCAGAACATTTGTCTTATCTGTTAACAAAAAAAAATTCTTTATTGTTATCTTCATTTTTAATTTAGAGATATAAACTTTTGCTTTATAACTCATATAATGTATATCATAGATATATTCACTATATATGTTTCCGGGCAGGATGTGGTATTGTGTGTTTTGTCAATAAAAGTAAATTGGGGAAATGTATTTAAAATCTAATAAGAGGATAAAGGTCTTAACTGTTATAAAGATGTAAATAAAATGAAAAAACTTGGTTATACTGACATCTAGTGGTAAAACTAAGTAAAACAGGGTCGTGCAAGCTGGTTGCTTTTAGAAGTGTTTCAGATATACGGTTATTTCTGGGGATTCAGAGCATGATGCATTGCTGATTATGGTATTAGTGCACTCACATTATGTTCTTTAAAATACAAAGTTTATTTACAAGCATATTTACTATGTAGATTTATGATATTATCTTTGTTACATATGTGTAAAATTAATTTAGTTCTGTGTTGGTATTATGATAAGCTAATGTGTCATCTAAATAGTTGCCAGTTATTATTCTGTTATGTAGTTTTAAACTCAAAACATTTTATAATCCAATAAAGTTAATGCTTATATATTTTTAAAATCTTTGCATATGAAAACATTGTATCTGATAAATACCAAATTAAACATTGAAATGCAAAATTATCATCATTAATAGAATATCTTGTTTTAATGTGAACAAACACGAATGCATTTTATTTTTAGATGTTTTATTCTTTATTGTACTGTTTGTGAATTGTGATGCAATAATGTGTAATTTTATTTGTTTTTGTGTGTACAGATGCCTCGTACAAAGCAAGCCCGGCGCTCCCAGGCTGCAAAGAAGAGGATGGCAGACCGGATGGCTGCTGATCCTGAAGAGGCTCTGCCACCTCTTAAAAAATTGGCAGAAGTAACAGAACGTTGTGTACATCACAACGGGGCTATAAAACTTGGTCATAACAGTGGTCATAACAGTGGTCTAACAAGTGGTCTAACAAGTGGTCTAACAAGTGGTCTAACAAGTGGTCTAACAACTGGTCTAACAACTGGTCTAACAACTGGTCTAACAACTGGTCTAACAACTGGTCTAACAACTGGTCTAACAACTGGTCTAAACAATGATGCTAAAAACACGGATCATAATAGTACCGTTAACATGACCATGAAAGCTGTTTCTGATTTGTGTCCACAGAAATCGTACATCAGAGGCTCTTTCCATCAGGGTGCAAAGTGTTTTGGCGACAATAGTGGCAGGCAATGTGCAGCAAACAGTTTAACTGCAATCTTGATGTGTAAGGTGAAAAATGTGTTGCGATGGACCTCGAGTGACCTGAATGATGTTCTGATGCGTGGAGATGACCTGTACAGTGCCATGAGAGACACCGGCAAAATCAACGATCCTGTGAATGGCTACATAGAAGTTGCTGAGCTGCCTGACACACACACACTGAATGATTGTTGTTTTTCAATAAACTATTCTTCTGTGTCATATACTGGGTTGTTTGGAATTAATCGATACGATGAAGGTCTACAAGGTGTTGCCATGTCATTTGATGATGCATTACATGAAGCATTCCAGAGGTTTGATGCATGTTTGGTAAATATAAGGCAAACCATATGTGCAGCTGTCAGACAAGGTTCATGGTATGCAGTGATTGATCCGCATGCACGACTCGGTGATGGAACAGTTTCAGCTCGTGGTAAGAGTGTAGTGGTTTTCCATCCTAGCATAACCTCTTTGGGCATTCATTTTAAGAGACTGGGTGCATCTTTGAAAGCATATAATCGTCCATTTGAGCTAACGGGGGTGCAGGCAAATGTGATTGACAAACACAGTCAGCATGATCGATTGGTGTGCCATCCAGTGATGGAGGAAAATACTGAAGCAATAAGAGTGAGTAAAGGTGTAAACTCAGAAATGGCAAGTTGCAGTCACTCTATGACTGATTTCATGAGCATAGATCAAATACTTATGAATGAAACATGTACACAAGAGAACACTGGAATATCGCCTGAATTCCCAAGCAATGAAAATGCAGCTGATGTTGAATTTATTTCCCAAACTGACAGTGTTTCTTTGACTGATTTCACAAGCACAGATCAAATAAAGAAAACGGGACTGTTTTCTTCCTGCCCTAATGAAGATGCCTCTGAAGTTGAATTCATTACTCAAACTGACAGTGTTTCTTTGACTGATTTCACAAGCACAGATCAAATAAAGAAAACAGGACTGTTTTCTTCCTGCCCTAATGAAGATGCTTCTGAAGTTGAATTCATTAATCAAATTGACAGTGTTTCTTTTCAGTTTAATCCATTAAAAGTACAGCAACAAAAAACTATTTGCTTGAAGCTGAACATTGTACACGTTGTAAAAGAACAGAATAATCCAAATGAGATTGTTGAAATGGCTGAACCTTGTGAAACCAAAGATATTGTGGGTGACGGTAACTGCTTTTTCAGAGCGGTAGCTTATGCTGTAAGTGGAAGTGAACGAGAACACAGAAAACTGAGGCGTGCTGTGGTAACACACATAATCAAGAATGAAGGAAGGTACACTCAGTATCTGAGACAAGGACACAGTTCAGTTGTAAACTATATCAACACTTCAAGAATGAAATATGTTGGAACTTGGGCAACAGAGCTGGAAATACAAGCAACCAGTGATTTAATTGGTGTGGACATATTTACATACAGTCAAGACAAGTGGCTTAAATATTCAGCCTTAACTGTCTCAAATAGACATAGCTGTCAATTCAATGGGATTTACTTAAAACATGTAAATAGCTGTCACTATGAAGTTGTTGTATGTGTAAAAATAACAGATGGTAACTGTGCTTCCATTTGTAAATCATCATTTGATGATTCAATGTTGCATGGATCGTTAAATGCTAAATCAGACCCACGTACACTCTATAGAAAGAGAGTGCTATACAGCAGTAATCAGGACTTAAAAGAGGGGAAAAAAATGGAGGCAAAGAAAAGATATCATGACGATGAAATATACAAAGAGAAAAAAATTAAATTTGGCATTGAAAAGTATAAACAAAATGAACAGTATCAAGAAAAACTAAAAAAATATAGCACAGATAAATACACATCAAATGATTTGCATTGTAATGCTGTGAAAAAATATAGCATATGTAAGTATAGCACAGATGAAACACACAAAGAGTCTGTGAAGAAATATAGTATTCATAAATACAAGGAAAATGGAAAGCACAAGTCTAAGGTGATTGATTACAACAAAGAAAAATATAAAAATGATAATAGTTTTGCTAGTAGTATTAAAATTAGAAATGCTGAAACTCGACGAGATGCACAAATCCAAAGGAAAGAGATTGACTGTGTAATTGAGCAATTTAAAGAAAAAATATCTACAGGTCCTGACTATGTTTGTTCAGTTTGTCATCGTTCTTGCTTTAAAATGCAGGTCAAACACTGTACAATAAGTAAATATTCACAAAAATCAGTCCATGCAGGATATATTGCAGAAAAATGTATAACACTGAATTATTTGCATAAGTGTAATGAAGACTGCAGTAAAGTCTGTGTTTATAAAAATACTCCAGCTGAATCTCTGTGGATTTGTCACACATGTGATAGAAAGATTAGTGAAGGTAAAATGCCTGCTGAAAGTGTAGCAAACAATCTCGCTCTGGATCCCATTCCTGTTGAATTGAGCTGTTTAAACTCTCTTGAAGAACATCTAATAGCAATGCATATTCCATTCATGAAGATGCTGGCATTACCACGAGGAGGACAGAATGGGGTTCATGGACCAGTGACTTGTGTTCCATCTAATGTGACAGATGTGGTGAATGTTTTACCAAGATCAGAAAATGATGATTTAATGATACGAGTAAAACTTAAACGGAAATTAACGTACAAAGGACATTATGAATATACATTTGTGCACACTGATCATGTCAAAACTGCTTTGGCATACTTAAAAGAAAATAACAAGTGGTATAGAGATGTAGAGTATAATGAAACTTGGATTAATCCTTTGAGTAAAACAGAGGAACAGGTCAATGATACAAGTGATAACACTGAACTAGATGTCGATGGATGTCAGGACATGTGTGTTGTTAAAGAGCACAATGTTGACAATGAGGATGAAGAGATCACTGATGAAACACTTCATGATCGACAGCAACATGGTTTGTTTATGGATTCATGTTTACAGCCAGTGGACATTGCACAAGAGGTTTTAGATCAGCATTTTGATGGCATTATGTCACTTGCACCAGCAGAAGGCAATAATCCAGTGAGAATGTTAATGGATGAAACCAATGAAGCCAAATGTTTTCCAGTGCTCTTCCCAAAAGGAACAGGCACATTTCATGATCAACGACCTGAAAAATTAACGCTGTCTAGATACTTAAATAATAGAATTCTAAATGCAGATGGTCGTTTTGCTCAAAACCTAGATTACATCTTTTATGGACAATATTTGTCTGAGCTTAATCAAGTTATCTCAAATGTATCTATTGCTTTGCGGAAAGGCCATGACACAAGCAACAAAACAAAAATTACTGCAGAAATGCTGACAAACAAAGAGTCATTGCAAAAGATTTTAAATTTTGATCAGGGTTATAAATTCTTGAAGCCAGTGAGAGGGAGTCCTGTTTTTTGGCAAAGTGTTCAAAAAGATTTGTTTGCAATGGTGAGACAATTAGGTATCCCAACCTGGTTTTGCTCATTTTCATCAGCAGACTTGCGATGGCCAGAGTTAATGCAATCTATTGTGAAACAAGAATGCTGTGAAACTCCTATTGATGAACTGGACTGGTCTGATAGATGTGGGATGCTTAAACGCAATCCTGTAACTGCTGCCAGAATGTTTGACCATCGATTTCATTGTTTTCTAAGAGATGTGATCATGTCGCCAGCCCAGCCAATCGGAAAAATTATAGATTATTTCTATCGAATCGAATTTCAGCAACGTGGATCCCCTCATACACATTGTCTCTTTTGGGTTGAAAATGCACCACAAGTGGATAGAGATGACGATGATGAAGTTGTATCTTTTGTTGATAAATATGTCACTTGTGAAATGCCACCTGAACAGGAGGAAGAAATGCATGAAATTGTGAGCACTGTCCAACAACACAGCAAAAGACATT
Source organism: Rutilus rutilus (assembly GCF_951802725.1). Classification (NCBI taxonomy): domain Eukaryota; kingdom Metazoa; phylum Chordata; class Actinopteri; order Cypriniformes; family Leuciscidae; genus Rutilus; species Rutilus rutilus. The sequence goes on along the minus strand of NC_140213.1, from coordinate 22,238,783 downwards.
CAAAAACATGTAAAAAGAAAGGAACTGTCTGTCGGTTCAACTTCCCACGTCCACCAAGCAAAAATACTTTCATTACAAGAAGCAGCAAGAGTGATAAAGATGAAAAAGAAACAGATGATGAAAAAAATGAAGATAAATGCAAAAAGACAAACAACTGCCAACAAATATCAAAAGAGCTTGCTGAAACTATAATGAAAAGAGTGAGAGAATGTTTATTGAATAGTGATGCTGACTTTGACTCAGTTGACTCTATGTTTGAATCTATTGGTATAAATCAAGAGACATTTGAAATGGCTTACAATAAAATGACAAAGAAAACAAGCGTTGTGTTGAAAAGGAAGCCAAATGATGTATGGGTGAATCAATATAACCCAGATCTTTTACGATGCTGGAATGCAAACATGGACATACAGTTTGTTGTTGATGCTTACTCATGTATAGTATATATCATTTCGTATATTTCTAAAGCTGAGAGAGAAATGGGATTGTTGTTGGCTAATGCTCAAAAAGAAGCACACAAGCAAGGTAATATGGATGCTAAACAGGCTTTAAGAAAACTAGGAAGTGTGTTTTTACATAATCGAGAGGTCTCAGCTCAAGAGAGTGTGTATCGACTGACTAACATGAAACTAAAAGAAGGATCAAGGAAAGTGGTGTTTATTCCAACTGGTAGTAATCAAATTAGAATGAGTTTGCCCTTAAACACCATACATAAAAAAGCTGAATGTGCAGGAGATGATGGTGATGGCATATGGATGAAAAGCATCTCGGACAGATACAGAGCCCGTCCACATACAGATGAATTCAATGGAATGTGTTTAGCAACCTTTGCATCAGAATACAGAGTTTTGACTGCATCTGAAAAATGTTCAGACAGAGTAAGACTGGAAAATGACATGGGATTTGTGAGAAAAAGAACTCGTACAGAGTCTGCCATTGTTCGATATGCTCGTTTTTCACCCACTAAAAATTCCGAAAATTATTATCAAAGTATTTTAGAATTGTTTTTGCCTCATTTTGTGCGAGATCAATTGAAACCAACAAATTTCACTACACATAAGGATTTTTATGAGACTGGATTTGTAACAATTTCAAATGGTGAGCTTGAATCAGTGAAAATGATAGTGGAAACTAACATGGGAAAATTTGAGAAAGAAGCAGACACAATACAAAGAGCTCAAGATGATTTAGAACAACATGGACCAATGGAAGATGCTTGGGCCCAAATCTGTCCAGAAGCAGAACTTGAACGTCTCGAATGTCTGGAGAGTAAGAAATACCAAATAGAAACAGAAGAAGGTGATGATATCATTCCTGATCTATTACCAAATGTGGGTACTTCCAAGATAGAAAACCATCCATCAGCGATGACTAAGCAAGATGCCATGGATTTACTGCGTTCTTTGAATGAGAAGCAGTCAGAAATCTTTTACAAAGTGCGGCAATGGTGTTTAGCAAAAGTGCAAGGTGAAAATCCAGATCCATTTCATGTGTTCATATCTGGTCCAGGAGGTGTTGGAAAGTCAGTACTGATTAAAGCCATCTATTATGAAACCTCTCGTATACTTTCAAAATTAACAGACAACCCAGATGAGACACATGTGCTATTGAGTGCTCCTACTGGTGTGTCTGCCTACCAGATAAATGGGTCTACTGTACATTCCAGTCTCTCCATTGGAATAAATGCATCACTGCCATATCAGCCACTTGGAGATGAAAAAATTAATTCCTTGAGAGCCAAACTTGGAAAACTGCAGATATTAATTATTGATGAAATTTCAATGGTTGATCATAAACTTCTAGCATATATTCATGGAAGATTAAGACAGATCAAACAAACAGGTGATTACTCTGCATTCGGAAAGGTCTCTGTCATAGCAGTTGGAGATTTTTATCAGCTGTCTCCTGTCAAAGGAAAACCACTTTACACCGAACCAGTGAACTGTGTGAATCTTTGGGAAACTAACTTCAGTTTTGTTGAACTTACAGAGATTATGCGCCAGAAGGACAAACAGTTTGCAGAATTATTAAATCGTTTAAGGCAACGTAAAAAAGATGAAGTAATGCTTGAAGAAGATATTGCTATGCTTAAAACATGTGAAACAGGTGATGGTGATGAGAGTACAGATATCCACATTTATGCAACTAATAGTGAGGTTGATGAACATAATCTAAAAATGGTGCACAAAATATGCTCTGACACAATTACTGTGAACGCCCAAGATTTTGAGAGAAATGCTAAAACTGGCCGAATGGAAAAAATGGATGGGTTTCATCTCAGAGTTCACAACAGTTCTTTGGAAAAATCCCTTGAATTAGCGATCGATGCCCGAGTAATGCTACTGAAAAATATCAATGTATCAGATGGTCTTGTGAATGGAATTTTTGGGACAATTAAATTATTCTGTTATGAAAATGATGAAATATTTCCATCCAAAATATATATTGAATTTGATGATGAACGAGCTGGTAAAGAAGCTAGAGGTAAAAATCCATGTTTAAAACCTGGACTAGAGAAAAGCACACCAATCAAGCCTGAAGAAGAGAAAGTGACAAGCAGTGGTGGTGTCAGAAGACAGTTTCCTTTGAAATTGGCATGGGCTTCCACAGTTCACAAAGTGCAAGGTTTGACAGTGAACAAAGCTGTTGTTTCATTGAAAAAGATATTTGCTCCAGGACAAGCATATGTAGCATTAAGTCGAGTGACGTCTCTTGATGGACTCATAATAGAAGATTTCAAAGAAAAAGCTATTTTTGCAAAAGACAATATTGAGGAAGCTCTACAGAGAATGCCTCCGTTCATTGATCCATGTGGAACCACAGAAAATGTAACATTTCAAATGATGTTACACAATGTCCAAGGGCTCATTCCACATATTTTAGACATTCGGCAAGATAACAGATATTGTCAAGCAGATATGATTTGTGTAACAGAGACGTGGCTAAAACCAAACTATTTGGAGAACGATATCAGTCTTTCTGGATACCACTTTCATGACAAAACACGAGGTGTTGCATATGACACAAGTGAAGATGTTTTTGCTACACTTAAAGAAGAAAATCATGGTGGTGTTGGCATATATCACAGAGAGAATGTAAAAGCTGCTTTAGTTGATTTACCATGCATTAACATTGAATGTCTAATGTGCAATATACAAGACTTAAACACAACTGTAGCAGTCGTGTACAGACCATCATCATATAACATAGCGTTATTTAGAGAGAACTTGATTACCTTAATTCATCAAATAAACTGCTTATCAGGTGGCAAAATAATTCTAGGAGATTTCAATGAAAACATTTTCAATAAATCAACTATTCATGATGTCATGCAGCATTTTGGCTTCACACAAATTGTTGAAAATGCAACAACTGAAAATGGCACATTAATTGACCATATATATATTAAAGATATTGAATTAAATCAAATAAAGATTGACATTATGCCCACATACTTTAGCTATCATGACTGCGTTGTGCTGAAGTGGCTGTTATAATGCAACGTCCATCTAGGGGGGGGGGGGGGGGGGGGGGGGTGGCAGAGGTGGATGACTAACACTGGACGGCCTCTGTGGGAATTCATGCTGCCTTCACGTGCTATCGGAATTAGTGTAAATATTTTGGAAATTCAACATAATATTTACTAAAAATCTTAAACAACTGAATGTTGATCAGTAAGATTTATGAAATAGATAGGCAAGAATCAATATAGATGCTATCCATAATACTATTTTTCTGTACAACAAAACACATGAACATGTCAAACCCATAATCATGGCATAAGAAGTCAGAAATAGGAAATTTCCGATAGCACGTGAAGGCAGCATTAGACATTGGGATTTATAGTGGGTGTTAAGGCCACCTACAAATACATTTCCCAAATTCCTGTTGAATTATCATAATGAACTGTTAATATTTTATTATTTAAATATACATGTCAATATATATATATATATATATATAAAATTCAATGGCCTTAACACCCACACAAACATTTTATTCATTCATTCATTCATTCATTCATTCATTCATTCCTTCATTCATTCATTCATTCATTTTATTTATTTATTTGATGTATTTTATTGATCAAAATGTCTGTGTAATGTCATTTTACAATGAATTTGTATGGAGACCTGCATCATACTGTTGGCTGATTTATAGTAAAGTACTTCAATAGGTGGTGTAAAAAAATGGGAAGATAAATAAAAAAGAAAGAAAAGACAAAGACAAAGATGGACTTTAACAAATATTACACTATCTTTGCTGCTTCATTCTCATCATATTCCAACACTTCAAGTATTGATAAACAGGTAAGACTATTTTATCTTTTAAATTGGTTATAACTTTCATTACTCTGTAATATATGTTTCTGGTATAAGAATATTGTATTAAATTGCTTTAAGCACAATGTTTTATAAGTACATTATTCACTGATATAAGTTGTAAAGTGTAAAAAATCCTAATCATATCCTCATTGTCTATAGGTACATGAAATGTCTCACGCTGCTTTGATGACCACATCATCTTCATTATTAGGACAATATTCAACTCCAGAAACCAGCTGAAGATTACATTCTGCAAATCAATGAAACAGTTTGACTGTAGACAACAATGTCCAGATCATCACACTATCATCACCATTGTAGACTATATATGTGTGGCTCAGTTCAGCATTCAGATCATCACACCATCATAACCATTGTGGACTGTTGACTCTAGGCAAGTCATGGATTCCTGCTCTCAATATCAAATGCGGACCCTCCATCTGTGTGTCTCAGTTCAGCAGTAATTCTTATTCATCACAGTGCAAGGTAACTTTTTCTATTGTTGTCTGTTTATTTTTGTGACTTTGAGCTTATTGCAGCTTTAGCTTTCTGTGTTGAACTTTCTGAAATGCTAATCTCCAGTTTTTGTGTTTCACAGAAGCCAATTTTGTCTGTGATTGATGAAATTGTAGTGGTGTGGTCCTGCATATACTGAAGCAACAACCACACTGTCATTACTGAGGACTGAGCTGAGTGCCCACTGAATTATTGTCATGGGATGACCTGAATTATGCCACATTAAAATATCTTCAGTTTTCACTGGTTCAGTAAACTATCAAGGTGTCTTCATCTCTGCTGGTTCATCCCAGTCATTAGATGTCTTTGTTGCCACTGCTTCAGTCCAGTTCAATGTCATCTTCATCACCACTGGTCCTGCCCAGCTCCAAGTGTGTTTTGCTGCAGCTGGTCACAGCTTTAAGTCTCCTTCGTCACCATCTCTGCCTGGATCTACACTGTCAGACTCTTGGTTCCACCCTGCCTCTTACCTCCATCTTCTCCTCTAAATCATTTTTTGCCTCCTCCCTCCTTGTTTTTCTTCAATGCATTCAAAAGGAATGAATGAATGGTTTATTTTTTATTGTTGATATTTTTAGTTTTTTAAATTAAAAATTGTATTATATAATTTCACATTTTATGTGGACTTGTCTTTTACTCTATATTGCTTCTTTAATGTATTTAACAACTATATTTTTTATTGAAAATTATATTTTTGATTTCAAAATATTGTTTCAATGCATTCTAAAGGAATGAATTAATGTTTCATTTTTTATTGTTGATCTTTTGAGTTTTTTAATTAACTTTTATATTTTGTAATTTCATATTTTATGTGGACTTATTTTTTACTGTTTATTGTCTATTTAATATACTATTTAACAACTATACTTTTTATTGAATGTTACTTTTGCTTTCAAAATGTTTTCAACTAATTTAAAAGGAATGAATGAATGAATGAATGAATGAATGCTTTATTTTTATTGTTGATATTTTTAGTTTAATTTTCACATACTATTTCATACTTCAAAATTATTCTTATTTAATGTGCAAAATAGTTTTGAACATATATTAACACAAATACTTTTCTACTTTCATATGTGAAAACAATTGAAATGAATGAATGAACTAATGAATATTTATTTACAACTGTTGGATATCTTTCTAACATTTTCTTAGTTTAAAAAAATATTATTATTAAATTTATGATTTTTCAATTACTATTTATATTTTTATTTATTTTGATGTGTAGTATTTTACATTTTATTTCTATATTCTGTCATTTCAAATATAATACTTCACAATTATGTATTTTCATTTAATGTGATTATTCAAAAAAAACAAAAAAAAAACTTTTACCACAGAGACATAGTTCAATATGCAAAAAAAATTAAATTAAATTAATTGATTAATTTTCTCTCAGTATTTCATGTTACTTATTTACATATGCATTGTTTTAAAATAAACATTGTATTATTCTGTTAATAAAATACAGTTTTGTTTTCTATGACTTGGTTTGATTCCATGTTTTTTTTTTTTTTAATGGCACATTTTCCATATTAACTCTAATTAAAATACTTAAGCACATTTTGTTATACATATAGATATTTGAAATAAATGATAAATGCTTATTACATGTTTCCCGTTTAAAACACAATTTTCAGTTTACATTGTAATCATATAACTTTACTGAAAAGAATACACCTAAAATTAACAATAAATTGGAAAACCTTGAAAAATGTGATTTGTAATGTTATTATAATGATTTTGTAAAGATTAAATATCATTTCAAATGAAATTAGTTACAATATTAGTGAGCAGAATGTATTAAGTAGTAATATTGCCATTTAGTGGTAATTTCAGAAAATTTTCCATAAAAAATAGGAGAATTATCATTCTTGAGCTTTTTTACTTTTTTAGAGGCACGTATGGCCCAATCTCCATGAAGTTTTGCATACTTGTTTAGAGTCATATGTCTGTTTTATATTGTAATTCCTAGAGTTGTAAACATTATGCTTTACTGAAATGAAAGGATGACACAAATGTGCATAAAAAGGATACATTAAAACACAGAGAAAAGATAAGCTTAAACAATAATACTTGATACACAGTTTTACAAATGTGTACACAAACAAACACAAGATATGTTTTATTGAGATATGTTTTATTGAGATTTAACTTTTAATGGTCATTAAGCATTTCATATTTTTCTTTGTGATCCAATAATATAAAACTATATTACAGTGCATCATGATAATTCAAAATAGCTTTAATAATTTCTTTGTTAACATGCTGAAAGCTGGAAAAAAGCATTCAAAATACTTTATATGTAATGCTGCTGTGCCATCTAGTGGACAACAATGGTATTACAGCCTCAATCTTACAGTTGAAATTACTGTGAGCCCTCTTAGCATCAGAAGTCTATGAAATCTTGCATGTTTCTTCAAAATAACTTGTTCTCCACATGTACAAAGCTTTGTGAAGTTTATAGTTTGTGCAAACAATATATAGAAATGTTACTTATTATTAGGGTTGGGTATTGGTTGGGTTTTATCCGATACCAGTACCTACTAACTACTCTGTATTTTTTAAACAGTTCCAGTACTTAAGCGGTTCTCGAACCGGTACTTAAGAAAACGAAACCGCACACACTTTATCAAAAAAAATAATACCTGTTTGTGTGTGTGTGTGTGTGTGTGTGTGTGTGTGTGTGTGTGTGTGTGTGTGTGTGTGTGTGTGTGTGTGTCCATGTCCAAACTGGACACAATATTAACTTAAATCTTTAAAGATTTTCTGATTAAATGAAAAATCGTGCCGTTTAATATGCTACTGATGTAGCCTTAAACACTTAAATTAAGATCAAAATTTTGTTTTCTCATATTATGATTTTTACTTTAAAACATCTGACACTGAGCAGAAATATTTAACACACACAGTATAGCCTCATATAAATATACTTGATATACTTTATACTTGATATGCAAGACTTGCAGTTGACATTAAAATACTAGACTTACCATGTCCACCACGACACTGGCAGCTGAACTTGAACTTTCATCAAGCGTGTCTGAGGTTTTGGGTTCTAATCCGCATTCGTACATTATTATTATTTTTTTTTACAGATTATGCTCATCAGTGGTTGTATATCGAGCAGTGACACGTTTGTGTGCATTATATTTTGTGATTTCACTGGAACGAATAGAGAGTCTCCACAATGGATTGAAGCGTGCGTCCGAGTGAAGACAGTGCGGTGTGCGTAAACCACAAGAGAACACACTATATTCGCGCCACTGATCGCAGCAGCAATGAGCACTTTGATCACTTTGTGTTATAGCGCCACCATGTGGCCAATCAACGTGATTAAGCACAAAAGCATCAAAAGTTATAAAGTTTTATTTAGCAAGCATGTAACCACTGACATCATAGATGAAGAGACCATGTTCTAGCATGATTTACCATAGTTTATCATGATTTATCATGGTTTACCATGGTTTACCCTGTTCTAGCATAGTTTACAATGATTAACCATGTTCTAGCATGATTTACCATGATATACCACATTCTAACATGATTTACCATAGTTTATCATGACTTATCATGGTTTAACATGATTTACCCTGTTCTAGCATAGTTTACCATGATTTACCATGTTCTAGCATGATTTACCATGATATACCACATTCTAGAATGATGTACCAGGATTCTACCATGATTTACCTTGGTACACCACATTCTAGTATTATTTTTAATGGTTTACCATGTTTCTAGCGCGATTTACCATGATTTACCACATTACTAGCAATTACGTGAAGTGTCAGTGCCAATGAAGTGATAAACACAGACAAAATATGATTGTGTTATAATAGTTTTCCATGTAAACTCAATAATGCATGCTTACACACACACACACACACACACACACACACACACACACACACACACACACACACACACAAGTCAAATGTTGTTGTTGTTTTTTCAATGCTATTGGGGTATGTCATTCTGAAAATATATTTGAATGGTCTATAAACATTTTACAAAGTCTTTGTAAACTATTAATCAGATGATTCAACCTAAGACTACACACACACACACACACATTCTGTTGTAGATACAAACATTTAAACTATATGATGTGATCAAACTGTTTTTTGCAAGTCTCCTTCAAGATTCAGATTCCTCAATGTGACACAAATGTCAGTAGTAATACTTCAATAGATTAATTTTCACTAAAGGTGATTGTAAATGTTAAAAGAGTGATTTTATTAAGTCTAAATATGAATTATAGAACAATATTAAATAGTATGACAAAATGACTATTTTAAACAACAGGGGGCAGTAAAATACCACTTATTGAGTTAACCACTTATTGAGTTAATATTCATATCATTTTCACATTTTTAACTGTTATAGAGGCAAATTTTATCCGATCTGTCTGAAAATTTTCATGCTTGTTTAGAGTCTTACGTCACATGTTCTGACTTGTTTTTAAGAAGATCTGAGCATTCATTGAAGACATATAGGCTTTCAGATACACTTGGTCAAGGCCACATATTGAAGTGACCCTATTATAGCCATCCAAATGAAGTAGTTCAACTTTTTCTGATAATTATTGATCTAGAGAGTCCAGAGAATTGTACTGCACTAGTTTTGAACATTATGATATGAAAATGATTTGATCATAGATGAAACAGACCATTTGCAGCCAATACAGGCAATTTACCATAGGAAATATATGGTTTTAAAGCTTTTTAACAGTTATAGCGCCAACTATGGTCCGATCTCCATAAAATTTGGCATGCTTGTTAATGATGTTATGGCACATATTCCCACCAATTTTTGTGAAGTTCTGAGTTTTCATTTATGATTTATAGGCTTTTTAGTGCATTTTGCCACACCCATTTTCTTTATGACCCTATTATAGCCATGCGCAAAATGCAAAAGTTCAACTTTTTTTTGATAATTATTGATCTAGAGAGTCCATAGAATTGTCCTAGACTGGTCTGGTTCCGATCGGGCGAAAAACCTAGGACTAGTTCGCAAAAGTAGGTTTTTAACATATTCGCGAATAATTAATGAACGGTTTGATTGACAGCAATGGTTCTTAAGGCAAAGTTGTTCAGCATGAGCAGATCTATCAAATGATATGCATTTTGTGACAATAAGTGTAACACCACGTGATTACAGAGCCATAAAACTCGTTAGCGCCAACTAGTGGCCGATTTCTTTCAAAATTCTTACAGACCTCTAGGGCCATGAGTCGAACATGCCCACCGAGTTTCGTTCCGATCGGCCTCCGTTAACCTTGTCTAATAGGTGCTCAAACTTCATTGGCCGATGGCGGCCATGTTTTTTGAGATACACCAATGTCCTCATAGACATACATGGGGCCTTGGACCAAGACACTGCATACCAATTTTCAAGTCAATCGGACTAATGGTCAGGTGGTTATAGCCTGTTTTATGTTTTTTTAATGTTATAGCGCCACCATGTGGCCAATCGCCGCGATTTTTTTACTGTCACCTCAGATTGACCTCTTACATATACGTACCGAGTTTGGTGAAGATACCTCATTTACTTCTGGAGTTATAGCTGTTTTAGTACAATAGGCTCCTCCCACAACATACATTTTGGCGCCCCTTAGCGACCGTGAATCGAAATTTCTACTTTTTTTCGATAATTATTGATATTCAGTCTCCAGAGAACATTTCTGCACTGGTTTGGTTCCGATCGGACGAAAAACCTAGGACTAGTTCGCAAAAGTAGGTTTTTAACAAAATTCAAAATGGCGGAAAAATTTGCATACCGGAAATGAAATCGGAGATATACGTTTTGTTCTTCAAGTATCCAGCTTTCCAATGATATAAGACACTTGAGTCTACGATATACGGTCTAGGAGTTATGAACAGTTTCGCGCTTTTGGTCGCTATAGCGCCACCTATGGGCCAATCGGGGTCATACTCTCTGAACCTCTCCTCGATTTTTGTACTACCATCTGGCAAAGTTTCAAGGTTCCAGCTCTTACGGTTTGGGCTGCACGATGCGTTTTAGCGGAGAAGAAAAATAATAATAAAAATCAGTACAATTACAATAGGGTTTCAGCACTTCGTGCTTGAACCCCTAATTAAAGCTGCAAGCAGCATTTATCGGGGTTCAAGCAGTTAAGGCCTTTAAGGCATTTAAGCACAAAAGCATCAAAAGTTATTAAGATTTATTTAGCAAGCATGTAACCACTGACATAATAGATGGAAAAGACCATTTACAGCCAATACAGGCAATTTGCCATGGGATATATATGGTTTTAAAGGTTTTTAACAGTTATAGCGCCACCTATGGTCCGATCTCCATAAAATTGTTTACTGTGACCTCAAATTGAACCCATACACATGTGTACTGAGTTTGGTGAAGATATCTCATTTACTTCTTGAGTTATAGCCATTTGAGTAAAATAGGCTCCTCCCACAACGATTTGCCACATTCTAGAATTATTTAATATGATTCTAGCATGATTTACTATCATATACCATGTTCCAGAATGATTTATTAGGATTCTAGCATGATTTACCTTGATACACCTCATTTCAGTATTATTTACTATGATTTACAATGTTTCTAGCATGATTAACCACATTACTAGCAATTATGTGAAGTGTCAGTGCAAATGAGGTGATGAACACTGACAAAATATTATTGTGTTATAATAGTTAGTTATATACGTGATTTTTAGTGTGTATTCAAGTATGAATGCAAGCACATGTTGAAATATTTCATTAATAAGTAGAATGGCCAGCAGAGGGCAGTAGAAGACCACTTATTGGCTCACTTTCACTTTAAACCAGTTTTCTGCACTAAAGCAAACCAGTTTATCCATGTTAACTCAATGCATGCTTACACACACACACACACACACACACACACACACACACACACACACACACACACACACACACACACACACACACACACACACACACACACACACAGCATAGTTAACCATGATTTACCATGATTTACCACATTACTAGCAATTATTTGAAGTGTCAGTGCAACAGTGATTAACACTGACAAAATATGATTGTGTTATAATAGTTATTGCTATATAAGTCATTTTTAGTGTGTATTCAAGTATAAATGCAAGCACATGTGTGTAACATGTAATTTAATTAATAAGTAGAATGGCCAGCAGAGGGCAGTAGAATACCACTTATTGGCTCACTTTCACTTTAAACCTCATGATTTTGACCAGTTTTCTGCACTAAAGCAAACCAGTGTTTCCATGTTAACTCAATAATGCATACTTGCTACATATGCTACACACAATAATGCTACACACACACACACACACACACACACACACACACACACAAATGTTTCAGTGATATTGGTGTCACATTCACCTTCATCACATTCACCTTCTGTCTTCATCACATTCACCATCTGTCGTCATCACCTGCACCTGCTCCTCATCACCCTCCTCATCATCACCTGCTCCTCATCATCATAACCGTCACCTGTTGTCCTTGTCTTGATCTGTGTATTTAAGTTCCCCTCTCATCCATTATCATTGTCGGTTATTGTTTGTGCACTAGCACTCTGTTATGTTTGTTTTCATGTTGGAAAATAAAACCTTTGTTATATTTGTACCACACACACACACACACACACACACACACACAC